>NW_028269995.1:0-314260 GCF_054644295.1 Miniopterus natalensis | reverse complement strand
GTTCTTTCAGAGAGAAACATGCATTTCATCCTTCTGGAGTGAGTTTTCATGCTGGAATTAATAAGCATTTGTACTGTGCAGAATGTAGCTACCTGCTCGGGGGTTGTGTCATAGAAGCACCTTTCCTGCAGGAGCTTATTGCAACATTCATTGTTTGGCTAAGTTCTTTAGGGCTGGCTTTGGAAGGTCTTTCAGCTTTGTCCAAATCCGGTTCGTACGAAATTTTTCACAGCCTTGTTTCCAAGTGTCCACAAAGAGCTGCTGCTTGAAACTGTCCACTTGCACATCTCCCATACTGGTGTGCTCGTTTCAGTACCTGGATTTTGGTTTTCTCTTCTTTCTTTGAAATGACAAGCCTTCTTTCCGCATGCTACACACACCTTGTGGCAGTTGCAGTTTGAAGCATGTTGGTGCTCTCAAAACCCTGAGTAATCCATGTAGAGTGTGTCACTCTCCAGCACTGAATACACAACTTAGAGCTCCTTTCACCACAGACACGCAAACACATCCTTTGATGAAAGTCCTACTTCAGGTCCCTTGGAAATGTAAGGGTTTCATGGAGAACATGAAGTCAATCATGCTGTTGCACTCTACTACCAATAGAAATGACCTCTTGTACATGCCCGGCTGAGTTTCACTGCAAATTGCCCTTGTTTTCTGGTTTCTTGAATGTTCTCAACACATTAGGAGAAAGAGCGTGTTTGAGCAAGAGTGATGCAGTGTGCGTTGGCCTAGATTTCAAGTGACCTGGGAGACATACTCCTTATTTTTCCACATTGTGTAAGAAACATGAGGCTTGCAAGAGATTGAAAAAATGCATCCCAAAACGTACTCCAGCCGTGAAAGCACACGTTTCTACAAAGGCTTTGAAGGAGCAAGCAAAAGCCAATGGCTGAGGGTTCTTTCCAAAAGAAACACACACATTTCATCCTTCTGGAGTGAATTTTCATGCTGGAATTAATAAGCATTTGTACTGTGCAGGATGTAGCTACCTGCTCGGGGGTTGTGTCATAGAAGCACCTTTCCTGCAGGAGCTTATTGCAACGTTCATTGTTTGGCCAAGTTCTTTAGGGCTGGTTTTGGAAGGTCTTTCAGCTTTGTCCAAATCCGCTTCGTACGAAATTTTTCACAGCCTTGTTTCCAAGTGTCCACAAAGAGCTGCTGCTTGAAACTGTCCACATGCACATCTCCCATACTGGGGTGCTCGGTTCACTACCTGGATTTTGGTTTCCTCTTCTTTCTTTGAAATGACAAGCCTTCTTTCTGCATGCTACACACACCTTGTAGCAGTTTCAGTTTGCAGCATGTTGGTGCTCTTAAAACCCTGAGTAACCTGTGTAGAGTGTGTCACTCTCCAGCACTGAATACACAACTTAGAGCTCCTTTCACCACAGACACGCAAACACATCCTTTGGTGAAAGTCCTACCTCTTTTCACTTGGAAATGTAAGGGTTTCATGGAGAACATGAAGTCAATCATGCTTTTGCACTCTGCAACCAATAGGAATGAACTTTTGTACATACCCGTCTGAATTTCACTGCAAAATGCCCTTCTTTTCTGGTTTGTTGAAAGTTCACAACACATTAGGAGATAGAGCGTGTTTGAAGAAGACTGATGCAGTGTGCGTTTTCCTGGATTTCAAGTGATTTGGGAAACATACCCCTTGTTTTTCCACATTGTCTAAGAAACAACATGAGGCTTGCAAGAGATTGAAACAATGCATCCTAAAACGTATTCCAGCAGTAAAACACACGTTTCTACAAAGATTTGGAAGGAGCAAGCAAAAGAATAGTGGCTGAGTGTTCTTTCAGAGAGAAACATGCATTTCATCCTTCTGGAGTGAGTTTTCATGCTGGAATTAATAAGCATTTGTACTGTGCAGAATGTAGCTACCTGCTCGGGGGTTGTGTCATAGAAGCACCTTTCCTGCAGGAGCTTATTGCAACATTCATTGTTTGGCTAAGTTCTTTAGGGCTGGCTTTGGAAGGTCTTTCAGCTTTGTCCAAATCCGCTTCGTACGAAATTTTTCACAGCCTTGTTTCCAAGTGTCCACAAAGAGCTGCTGCTTGAAACTGTCCACTTGCACATCTCCCATACTGGTGTGCTCGTTTCAGTACCTGGATTTTGGTTTTCTCTTCTTTCTTTGAAATGACAAGCCTTCTTTCCGCATGCTACACACACCTTGTGGCAGTTGCAGTTTGAAGCATGTTGGTGCTCTCAAAACCCTGAGTAATCCATGTAGAGTGTGTCACTCTCCAGCACTGAATACACAACTTAGAGCTCCTTTCACCACAGACACGCAAACACATCCTTTGATGAAAGTCCTACTTCAGGTCCCTTGGAAATGTAAGGGTTTCATGGAGAACATGAAGTCAATCATGCTGTTGCACTCTACTACCAATAGAAATGACCTCTTGTACATGCCCGACTGAGTTTCACTGCAAATTGCCCTTGTTTTCTGGTTTCTTGAATGTTCTCAACACATTAGGAGAAAGAGCGTGTTTGAGCAAGAGTGATGCAGTGTGCGTTGGCCTAGATTTCAAGTGACTTGGGAGACATACTCCTTATTTTTCCACATTGTGTAAGAAACATGAGGCTTGCAAGAGATTGAAAAAATGCATCCCAAAACGTACTCCAGCCGTGAAAGCACACGTTTCTACAAAGGCTTTGAAGGAGCAAGCAAAAGCCAATGGCTGAGGGTTCTTTCCAAAAGAAACACACACATTTCATCCTTCTGGAGTGAATTTTCATGCTGGAATTAATAAGCATTTGTACTGTGCAGGATGTAGCTACCTGCTCGGGGGTTGTGTCATAGAAGCACCTTTCCTGCAGGAGCTTATTGCAACGTTCATTGTTTGGCCAAGTTCTTTAGGGCTGGTTTTGCAAGGTCTTTCAGCTTTGTCCAAATCCGCTTCGTACGAAATTTTTCACAGCCTTGTTTCCAAGTGTCCACAAAGAGCTGCTGCTTGAAACTGTCCACATGCACATCTCCCATACTGGGGTGCTCGTTTCACTACCTGGATTTTGGTTTCCTCTTCTTTCTTTGAAATGACAAGCCTTCTTTCTGCATGCTACACACACCTTGTAGCAGTTTCAGTTTGCAGCATGTTGGTGCTCTTAAAACCCTGAGTAACCTGTGTAGAGTGTGTCACTCTCCAGCACTGAATACACAACTTAGAGCTCCTTTCACCACAGACACGCAAACACATCCTTTGGTGAAAGTCCTACCTCTTTTCACTTGGAAATGTAAGGGTTTCATGGAGAACATGAAGTCAATCATGCTTTTGCACTCTGCAACCAATAGGAATGAACTCTTGTACATACCCGTCTGAATTTCACTGCAAAATTCCCTTCTTTTCTGGTTTGTTGAAAGTTCACAACACATTAGGAGATAGAGCGTGTTTGAAGAAGACTGATGCAGTGTGCGTTTTCCTGGATTTCAAGTGATTTGGGAAACATACCCCTTGTTTTTCCACATTGTCTAAGAAACAACATGAGGCTTGCAAGAGATTGAAACAATGCATCCTAAAACGTATTCCAGCAGTAAAACACACGTTTCTACAAAGATTTGGAAGGAGCAAGCAAAAGAATAGTGGCTGAGTGTTCTTTCAGAGAGAAACATGCATTTCATCCTTCTGGAGTGAGTTTTCATGCTGGAATTAATAAGCATTTGTACTGTGCAGAATGTAGCTACCTGCTCGGGGGTTGTGTCATAGAAGCACCTTTCCTGCAGGAGCTTATTGCAACATTCATTGTTTGGCTAAGTTCTTTAGGGCTGGCTTTGGAAGGTCTTTCAGCTTTGTCCAAATCCGGTTCGTACGAAATTTTTCACAGCCTTGTTTCCAAGTGTCCACAAAGAGCTGCTGCTTGAAACTGTCCACTTGCACATCTCCCATACTGGTGTGCTCGTTTCAGTACCTGGATTTTGGTTTTCTCTTCTTTCTTTGAAATGACAAGCCTTCTTTCCGCATGCTACACACACCTTGTGGCAGTTGCAGTTTGAAGCATGTTGGTGCTCTCAAAACCCTGAGTAATCCATGTAGAGTGTGTCACTCTCCAGCACTGAATACACAACTTAGAGCTCCTTTCACCACAGACACGCAAACACATCCTTTGATGAAAGTCCTACTTCAGGTCCCTTGGAAATGTAAGGGTTTCATGGAGAACATGAAGTCAATCATGCTGTTGCACTCTACTACCAATAGAAATGACCTCTTGTACATGCCCGGCTGAGTTTCACTGCAAATTGCCCTTGTTTTCTGGTTTCTTGAATGTTCTCAACACATTAGGAGAAAGAGCGTGTTTGAGCAAGAGTGATGCAGTGTGCGTTGGCCTAGATTTCAAGTGACCTGGGAGACATACTCCTTACTTTTCCACATTGTGTAAGAAACATGAGGCTTGCAAGAGATTGAAAAAATGCATCCCAAAACGTACTCCAGCCGTGAAAGCACACGTTTCTACAAAGGCTTTGAAGGAGCAAGCAAAAGCCAATGGCTGAGGGTTCTTTCGAAAAGAAACACACACATTTCATCCTTCTGGAGTGAATTTTCATGCTGGAATTAATAAGCATTTGTACTGTGCAGGATGTAGCTACCTGCTCGGGGGTTGTGTCATAGAAGCACCTTTCCTGCAGGAGCTTATTGCAACGTTCATTGTTTGGCCAAGTTCTTTAGGGCTGGTTTTGGAAGGTCTTTCAGCTTTGTCCAAATCCGCTTCGTACGAAATTTTTCACAGCCTTGTTTCCAAGTGTCCACAAAGAGCTGCTGCTTGAAACTGTCCACATGCACATCTCCCATACTGGGGTGCTCGGTTCACTACCTGGATTTTGGTTTCCTCTTCTTTCTTTGAAATGACAAGCCTTCTTTCTGCATGCTACACACACCTTGTAGCAGTTTCAGTTTGCAGCATGTTGGTGCTCTTAAAACCCTGAGTAACCTGTGTAGAGTGTGTCACTCTCCAGCACTGAATACACAACTTAGAGCTCCTTTCACCACAGACACGCAAACACATCCTTTGGTGAAAGTCCTACCTCTTTTCACTTGGAAATGTAAGGGTTTCATGGAGAACATGAAGTCAATCATGCTTTTGCACTCTGCAACCAATAGGAATGAACTCTTGTACATACCCGTCTGAATTTCACTGCAAAATGCCCTTCTTTTCTGGTTTGTTGAAAGTTCACAACACATTAGGAGATAGAGCGTGTTTGAAGAAGACTGATGCAGTGTGCGTTTTCCTGGATTTCAAGTGATTTGGGAAACATACCCCTTGTTTTTCCACATTGTCTAAGAAACAACATGAGGCTTGCAAGAGATTGAAACAATGCATCCTAAAACGTATTCCAGCAGTAAAACACACGTTTCTACAAAGATTTGGAAGGAGCAAGCAAAAGAATAGTGGCTGAGTGTTCTTTCAGAGAGAAACATGCATTTCATCCTTCTGGAGTGAGTTTTCATGCTGGAATTAATAAGCATTTGTACTGTGCAGAATGTAGCTACCTGCTCGGGGGTTGTGTCATAGAAGCACCTTTCCTGCAGGAGCTTATTGCAACATTCATTGTTTGGCTAAGTTCTTTAGGGCTGGCTTTGGAAGGTCTTTCAGCTTTGTCCAAATCCGGTTCGTACGAAATTTTTCACAGCCTTGTTTCCAAGTGTCCACAAAGAGCTGCTGCTTGAAACTGTCCACTTGCACATCTCCCATACTGGTGTGCTCGTTTCAGTACCTGGATTTTGGTTTTCTCTTCTTTCTTTGAAATGACAAGCCTTCTTTCCGCATGCTACACACACCTTGTGGCAGTTGCAGTTTGAAGCATGTTGGTGCTCTCAAAACCCTGAGTAATCCATGTAGAGTGTGTCACTCTCCAGCACTGAATACACAACTTAGAGCTCCTTTCACCACAGACACGCAAACACATCCTTTGATGAAAGTCCTACTTCAGGTCCCTTGGAAATGTAAGGGTTTCATGGAGAACATGAAGTCAATCATGCTGTTGCACTCTACTACCAATAGAAATGACCTCTTGTACATGCCCGGCTGAGTTTCACTGCAAATTGCCCTTGTTTTCTGGTTTCTTGAATGTTCTCAACACATTAGGAGAAAGAGCGTGTTTGAGCAAGAGTGATGCAGTGTGCGTTGGCCTAGATTTCAAGTGACCTGGGAGACATACTCCTTATTTTTCCACATTGTGTAAGAAACATGAGGCTTGCAAGAGATTGAAAAAATGCATCCCAAAACGTACTCCAGCCGTGAAAGCACACGTTTCTACAAAGGCTTTGAAGGAGCAAGCAAAAGCCAATGGCTGAGGGTTCTTTCCAAAAGAAACACACACATTTCATCCTTCTGGAGTGAATTTTCATGCTGGAATTAATAAGCATTTGTACTGTGCAGGATGTAGCTACCTGCTCGGGGGTTGTGTCATAGAAGCACCTTTCCTGCAGGAGCTTATTGCAACGTTCATTGTTTGGCCAAGTTCTTTAGGGCTGGTTTTGGAAGGTCTTTCAGCTTTGTCCAAATCCGCTTCGTACGAAATTTTTCACAGCCCTTTTTCCAAGTGTCCACAAAGAGCTGCTGCTTGAAACTGTCCACATGCACATCTCCCATACTGGGGTGCTCGGTTCACTACCTGGATTTTGGTTTCCTCTTCTTTCTTTGAAATGACAAGCCTTCTTTCTGCATGCTACACACACCTTGTAGCAGTTTCAGTTTGCAGCATGTTGGTGCTCTTAAAACCCTGAGTAACCTGTGTAGAGTGTGTCACTCTCCAGCACTGAATACACAACTTAGAGCTCCTTTCACCACAGACACGCAAACACATCCTTTGGTGAAAGTCCTACCTCTTTTCACTTGGAAATGTAAGGGTTTCATGGAGAACATGAAGTCAATCATGCTTTTGCACTCTGCAACCAATAGGAATGAACTCTTGTACATACCCGTCTGAATTTCACTGCAAAATGCCCTTCTTTTCTGGTTTGTTGAAAGTTCACAACACATTAGGAGATAGAGCGTGTTTGAAGAAGACTGATGCAGTGTGCGTTTTCCTGGATTTCAAGTGATTTGGGAAACATACCCCTTGTTTTTCCACATTGTCTAAGAAACAACATGAGGCTTGCAAGAGATTGAAACAATGCATCCTAAAACGTATTCCAGCAGTAAAACACACGTTTCTACAAAGATTTGGAAGGAGCAAGCAAAAGAATAGTGGCTGAGTGTTCTTTCAGAGAGAAACATGCATTTCATCCTTCTGGAGTGAGTTTTCATGCTGGAATTAATAAGCATTTGTACTGTGCAGAATGTAGCTACCTGCTCGGGGGTTGTGTCATAGAAGCACCTTTCCTGCAGGAGCTTATTGCAACATTCATTGTTTGGCTAAGTTCTTTAGGGCTGGCTTCGGAAGGTCTTTCAGCTTTGTCCAAATCCGCTTCGTACGAAATTTTTCACAGCCTTGTTTCCAAGTGTCCACAAAGAGCTGCTGCTTGAAACTGTCCACTTGCACATCTCCCATACTGGTGTGCTCGTTTCAGTACCTGGATTTTGGTTTTCTCTTCTTTCTTTGAAATGACAAGCCTTCTTTCCGCATGCTACACACACCTTGTGGCAGTTGCAGTTTGAAGCATGTTGGTGCTCTCAAAACCCTGAGTAATCCATGTAGAGTGTGTCACTCTCCAGCACTGAATACACAACTTAGAGCTCCTTTCACCACAGACACGCAAACACATCCTTTGATGAAAGTCCTACTTCAGGTCCCTTGGAAATGTAAGGGTTTCATGGAGAACATGAAGTCAATCATGCTGTTGCACTCTACTACCAATAGAAATGACCTCTTGTACATGCCCGGCTGAGTTTCACTGCAAATTGCCCTTGTTTTCTGGTTTCTTGAATGTTCTCAACACATTAGGAGAAAGAGCGTGTTTGAGCAAGAGTGATGCAGTGTGCGTTGGCCTAGATTTCAAGTGACCTGGGAGACATACTCCTTATTTTTCCACATTGTGTAAGAAACATGAGGCTTGCAAGAGATTGAAAAAATGCATCCCAAAACGTACTCCAGCCGTGAAAGCACACGTTTCTACAAAGGCTTTGAAGGAGCAAGCAAAAGCCAATGGCTGAGGGTTCTTTCCAAAAGAAACACACACATTTCATCCTTCTGGAGTGAATTTTCATGCTGGAATTAATAAGCATTTGTACTGTGCAGGATGTAGCTACCTGCTCGGGGGTTGTGTCATAGAAGCACCTTTCCTGCAGGAGCTTATTGCAACGTTCATTGTTTGGCCAAGTTCTTTAGGGCTGGTTTTGCAAGGTCTTTCAGCTTTGTCCAAATCCGCTTCGTACGAAATTTTTCACAGCCTTGTTTCCAAGTGTCCACAAAGAGCTGCTGCTTGAAACTGTCCACATGCACATCTCCCATACTGGGGTGCTCGTTTCACTACCTGGATTTTGGTTTCCTCTTCTTTCTTTGAAATGACAAGCCTTCTTTCTGCATGCTACACACACCTTGTAGCAGTTTCAGTTTGCAGCATGTTGGTGCTCTTAAAACCCTGAGTAACCTGTGTAGAGTGTGTCACTCTCCAGCACTGAATACACAACTTAGAGCTCCTTTCACCACAGACACGCAAACACATCCTTTGGTGAAAGTCCTACCTCTTTTCACTTGGAAATGTAAGGGTTTCATGGAGAACATGAAGTCAATCATGCTTTTGCACTCTGCAACCAATAGGAATGAACTCTTGTACATACCCGTCTGAATTTCACTGCAAAATGCCCTTCTTTTCTGGTTTGTTGAAAGTTCACAACACATTAGGAGATAGAGCGTGTTTGAAGAAGACTGATGCAGTGTGCGTTTTCCTGGATTTCAAGTGATTTGGGAAACATACCCCTTGTTTTTCCACATTGTCTAAGAAACAACATGAGGCTTGCAAGAGATTGAAACAATGCATCCTAAAACGTATTCCAGCAGTAAAACACACGTTTCTACAAAGATTTGGAAGGAGCAAGCAAAAGAATAGTGGCTGAGTGTTCTTTCAGAGAGAAACATGCATTTCATCCTTCTGGAGTGAGTTTTCATGCTGGAATTAATAAGCATTTGTACTGTGCAGAATGTAGCTACCTGCTCGGGGGTTGTGTCATAGAAGCACCTTTCCTGCAGGAGCTTATTGCAACATTCATTGTTTGGCTAAGTTCTTTAGGGCTGGCTTCGGAAGGTCTTTCAGCTTTGTCCAAATCCGCTTCGTACGAAATTTTTCACAGCCTTGTTTCCAAGTGTCCACAAAGAGCTGCTGCTTGAAACTGTCCACTTGCACATCTCCCATACTGGTGTGCTCGTTTCAGTACCTGGATTTTGGTTTTCTCTTCTTTCTTTGAAATGACAAGCCTTCTTTCCGCATGCTACACACACCTTGTGGCAGTTGCAGTTTGAAGCATGTTGGTGCTCTCAAAACCCTGAGTAATCCATGTAGAGTGTGTCACTCTCCAGCACTGAATACACAACTTAGAGCTCCTTTCACCACAGACACGCAAACACATCCTTTGATGAAAGTCCTACTTCAGGTCCCTTGGAAATGTAAGGGTTTCATGGAGAACATGAAGTCAATCATGCTGTTGCACTCTACTACCAATAGAAATGACCTCTTGTACATGCCCGGCTGAGTTTCACTGCAAATTGCCCTTGTTTTCTGGTTTCTTGAATGTTCTCAACACATTAGGAGAAAGAGCGTGTTTGAGCAAGAGTGATGCAGTGTGCGTTGGCCTAGATTTCAAGTGACCTGGGAGACATACTCCTTATTTTTCCACATTGTGTAAGAAACATGAGGCTTGCAAGAGATTGAAAAAATGCATCCCAAAACGTACTCCAGCCGTGAAAGCACACGTTTCTACAAAGGCTTTGAAGGAGCAAGCAAAAGCCAATGGCTGAGGGTTCTTTCCAAAAGAAACACACACATTTCATCCTTCTGGAGTGAATTTTCATGCTGGAATTAATAAGCATTTGTACTGTGCAGGATGTAGCTACCTGCTCGGGGGTTGTGTCATAGAAGCACCTTTCCTGCAGGAGCTTATTGCAACGTTCATTGTTTGGCCAAGTTCTTTAGGGCTGGTTTTGCAAGGTCTTTCAGCTTTGTCCAAATCCGCTTCGTACGAAATTTTTCACAGCCTTGTTTCCAAGTGTCCACAAAGAGCTGCTGCTTGAAACTGTCCACATGCACATCTCCCATACTGGGGTGCTCGTTTCACTACCTGGATTTTGGTTTCCTCTTCTTTCTTTGAAATGACAAGCCTTCTTTCTGCATGCTACACACACCTTGTAGCAGTTTCAGTTTGCAGCATGTTGGTGCTCTTAAAACCCTGAGTAACCTGTGTAGAGTGTGTCACTCTCCAGCACTGAATACACAACTTAGAGCTCCTTTCACCACAGACACGCAAACACATCCTTTGGTGAAAGTCCTACCTCTTTTCACTTGGAAATGTAAGGGTTTCATGGAGAACATGAAGTCAATCATGCTTTTGCACTCTGCAACCAATAGGAATGAACTTTTGTACATACCCGTCTGAATTTCACTGCAAAATGCCCTTCTTTTCTGGTTTGTTGAAAGTTCACAACACATTAGGAGATAGAGCGTGTTTGAAGAAGACTGATGCAGTGTGCGTTTTCCTGGATTTCAAGTGATTTGGGAAACATACCCCTTGTTTTTCCACATTGTCTAAGAAACAACATGAGGCTTGCAAGAGATTGAAACAATGCATCCTAAAACGTATTCCAGCAGTAAAACACACGTTTCTACAAAGATTTGGAAGGAGCAAGCAAAAGAATAGTGGCTGAGTGTTCTTTCAGAGAGAAACATGCATTTCATCCTTCTGGAGTGAGTTTTCATGCTGGAATTAATAAGCATTTGTACTGTGCAGAATGTAGCTACCTGCTCGGGGGTTGTGTCATAGAAGCACCTTTCCTGCAGGAGCTTATTGCAACATTCATTGTTTGGCTAAGTTCTTTAGGGCTGGCTTCGGAAGGTCTTTCAGCTTTGTCCAAATCCGGTTCGTACGAAATTTTTCACAGCCTTGTTTCCAAGTGTCCACAAAGAGCTGCTGCTTGAAACTGTCCACTTGCACATCTCCCATACTGGTGTGCTCGTTTCAGTACCTGGATTTTGGTTTTCTCTTCTTTCTTTGAAATGACAAGCCTTCTTTCCGCATGCTACACACACCTTGTGGCAGTTGCAGTTTGAAGCATGTTGGTGCTCTCAAAACCCTGAGTAATCCATGTAGAGTGTGTCACTCTCCAGCACTGAATACACAACTTAGAGCTCCTTTCACCACAGACACGCAAACACATCCTTTGATGAAAGTCCTACTTCAGGTCCCTTGGAAATGTAAGGGTTTCATGGAGAACATGAAGTCAATCATGCTGTTGCACTCTACTACCAATAGAAATGACCTCTTGTACATGCCCGGCTGAGTTTCACTGCAAATTGCCCTTGTTTTCTGGTTTCTTGAATGTTCTCAACACATTAGGAGAAAAAGCGTGTTTGAGCAAGAGTGATGCAGTGTGCGTTGGCCTAGATTTCAAGTGACTTGGGAGACATACTCCTTATTTTTCCACATTGTGTAAGAAACATGAGGCTTGCAAGAGATTGAAAAAATGCATCCCAAAACGTACTCCAGCCGTGAAAGCACACGTTTCTACAAAGGCTTTGAAGGAGCAAGCAAAAGCCAATGGCTGAGGGTTCTTTCCAAAAGAAACACACACATTTCATCCTTCTGGAGTGAATTTTCATGCTGGAATTAATAAGCATTTGTACTGTGCAGGATGTAGCTACCTGCTCGGGGGTTGTGTCATAGAAGCACCTTTCCTGCAGGAGCTTATTGCAACGTTCATTGTTTGGCCAAGTTCTTTAGGGCTGGTTTTGCAAGGTCTTTCAGCTTTGTCCAAATCCGCTTCGTACGAAATTTTTCACAGCCTTGTTTCCAAGTGTCCACAAAGAGCTGCTGCTTGAAACTGTCCACATGCACATCTCCCATACTGGGGTGCTCGTTTCACTACCTGGATTTTGGTTTCCTCTTCTTTCTTTGAAATGACAAGCCTTCTTTCTGCATGCTACACACACCTTGTAGCAGTTTCAGTTTGCAGCATGTTGGTGCTCTTAAAACCCTGAGTAACCTGTGTAGAGTGTGTCACTCTCCAGCACTGAATACACAACTTAGAGCTCCTTTCACCACAGACACGCAAACACATCCTTTGGTGAAAGTCCTACCTCTTTTCACTTGGAAATGTAAGGGTTTCATGGAGAACATGAAGTCAATCATGCTTTTGCACTCTGCAACCAATAGGAATGAACTTTTGTACATACCCGTCTGAATTTCACTGCAAAATGCCCTTCTATTCTGGTTTGTTGAAAGTTCACAACACATTAGGAGATAGAGCGTGTTTGAAGAAGACTGATGCAGTGTGCGTTTTCCTGGATTTCAAGTGATTTGGGAAACATACCCCTTGTTTTTCCACATTGTCTAAGAAACAACATGAGGCTTGCAAGAGATTGAAACAATGCATCCTAAAACGTATTCCAGCAGTAAAACACACGTTTCTACAAAGATTTGGAAGGAGCAAGCAAAAGAATAGTGGCTGAGTGTTCTTTCAGAGAGAAACATGCATTTCATCCTTCTGGAGTGAGTTTTCATGCTGGAATTAATAAGCATTTGTACTGTGCAGAATGTAGCTACCTGCTCGGGGGTTGTGTCATAGAAGCACCTTTCCTGCAGGAGCTTATTGCAACATTCATTGTTTGGCTAAGTTCTTTAGGGCTGGCTTTGGAAGGTCTTTCAGCTTTGTCCAAATCCGGTTCGTACGAAATTTTTCACAGCCTTGTTTCCAAGTGTCCACAAAGAGCTGCTGCTTGAAACTGTCCACTTGCACATCTCCCATACTGGTGTGCTCGTTTCAGTACCTGGATTTTGGTTTTCTCTTCTTTCTTTGAAATGACAAGCCTTCTTTCCGCATGCTACACACACCTTGTGGCAGTTGCAGTTTGAAGCATGTTGGTGCTCTCAAAACCCTGAGTAATCCATGTAGAGTGTGTCACTCTCCAGCACTGAATACACAACTTAGAGCTCCTTTCACCACAGACACGCAAACACATCCTTTGATGAAAGTCCTACTTCAGGTCCCTTGGAAATGTAAGGGTTTCATGGAGAACATAAAGTCAATCATGCTGTTGCACTCTACTACCAATAGAAATGACCTCTTGTACATGCCCGGCTGAGTTTCACTGCAAATTGCCCTTGTTTTCTGGTTTCTTGAATGTTCTCAACACATTAGGAGAAAGAGCGTGTTTGAGCAAGAGTGATGCAGTGTGCGTTGGCCTAGATTTCAAGTGACCTGGGAGACATACTCCTTATTTTTCCACATTGTGTAAGAAACATGAGGCTTGCAAGAGATTGAAAAAATGCATCCCAAAACGTACTCCAGCCGTGAAAGCACACGTTTCTACAAAGGCTTTGAAGGAGCAAGCAAAAGCCAATGGCTGAGGGTTCTTTCCAAAAGAAACACACACATTTCATCCTTCTGGAGTGAATTTTCATGCTGGAATTAATAAGCATTTGTACTGTGCAGGATGTAGCTACCTGCTCGGGGGTTGTGTCATAGAAGCACCTTTCCTGCAGGAGCTTATTGCAACGTTCATTGTTTGGCCAAGTTCTTTAGGGCTGGTTTTGCAAGGTCTTTCAGCTTTGTCCAAATCCGCTTCGTACGAAATTTTTCACAGCCTTGTTTCCAAGTGTCCACAAAGAGCTGCTGCTTGAAACTGTCCACATGCACATCTCCCATACTGGGGTGCTCGTTTCACTACCTGGATTTTGGTTTCCTCTTCTTTCTTTGAAATGACAAGCCTTCTTTCTGCATGCTACACACACCTTGTAGCAGTTTCAGTTTGCAGCATGTTGGTGCTCTTAAAACCCTGAGTAACCTGTGTAGAGTGTGTCACTCTCCAGCACTGAATACACAACTTAGAGCTCCTTTCACCACAGACACGCAAACACATCCTTTGGTGAAAGTCCTACCTCTTTTCACTTGGAAATGTAAGGGTTTCATGGAGAACATGAAGTCAATCATGCTTTTGCACTCTGCAACCAATAGGAATGAACTTTTGTACATACCCGTCTGAATTTCACTGCAAAATGCCCTTCTATTCTGGTTTGTTGAAAGTTCACAACACATTAGGAGATAGAGCGTGTTTGAAGAAGACTGATGCAGTGTGCGTTTTCCTGGATTTCAAGTGATTTGGGAAACATACCCCTTGTTTTTCCACATTGTCTAAGAAACAACATGAGGCTTGCAAGAGATTGAAACAATGCATCCTAAAACGTATTCCAGCAGTAAAACACACGTTTCTACAAAGATTTGGAAGGAGCAAGCAAAAGAATAGTGGCTGAGTGTTCTTTCAGAGAGAAACATGCATTTCATCCTTCTGGAGTGAGTTTTCATGCTGGAATTAATAAGCATTTGTACTGTGCAGAATGTAGCTACCTGCTCGGGGGTTGTGTCATAGAAGCACCTTTCCTGCAGGAGCTTATTGCAACATTCATTGTTTGGCTAAGTTCTTTAGGGCTGGCTTTGGAAGGTCTTTCAGCTTTGTCCAAATCCGGTTCGTACGAAATTTTTCACAGCCTTGTTTCCAAGTGTCCACAAAGAGCTGCTGCTTGAAACTGTCCACTTGCACATCTCCCATACTGGTGTGCTCGTTTCAGTACCTGGATTTTGGTTTTCTCTTCTTTCTTTGAAATGACAAGCCTTCTTTCCGCATGCTACACACACCTTGTGGCAGTTGCAGTTTGAAGCATGTTGGTGCTCTCAAAACCCTGAGTAATCCATGTAGAGTGTGTCACTCTCCAGCACTGAATACACAACTTAGAGCTCCTTTCACCACAGACACGCAAACACATCCTTTGATGAAAGTCCTACTTCAGGTCCCTTGGAAATGTAAGGGTTTCATGGAGAACATAAAGTCAATCATGCTGTTGCACTCTACTACCAATAGAAATGACCTCTTGTACATGCCCGGCTGAGTTTCACTGCAAATTGCCCTTGTTTTCTGGTTTCTTGAATGTTCTCAACACATTAGGAGAAAGAGCGTGTTTGAGCAAGAGTGATGCAGTGTGCGTTGGCCTAGATTTCAAGTGACCTGGGAGACATACTCCTTATTTTTCCACATTGTGTAAGAAACATGAGGCTTGCAAGAGATTGAAAAAATGCATCCCAAAACGTACTCCAGCCGTGAAAGCACACGTTTCTACAAAGGCTTTGAAGGAGCAAGCAAAAGCCAATGGCTGAGGGTTCTTTCCAAAAGAAACACACACATTTCATCCTTCTGGAGTGAATTTTCATGCTGGAATTAATAAGCATTTGTACTGTGCAGGATGTAGCTACCTGCTCGGGGGTTGTGTCATAGAAGCACCTTTCCTGCAGGAGCTTATTGCAACGTTCATTGTTTGGCCAAGTTCTTTAGGGCTGGTTTGCAAGGTCTTTCAGCTTTGTCCAAATCCGCTTCGTACGAAATTTTTCACAGCCTTGTTTCCAAGTGTCCACAAAGAGCTGCTGCTTGAAACTGTCCACATGCACATCTCCCATACTGGGGTGCTCGTTTCACTACCTGGATTTTGGTTTCCTCTTCTTTCTTTGAAATGACAAGCCTTCTTTCTGCATGCTACACACACCTTGTAGCAGTTTCAGTTTGCAGCATGTTGGTGCTCTTAAAACCCTGAGTAACCTGTGTAGAGTGTGTCACTCTCCAGCACTGAATACACAACTTAGAGCTCCTTTCACCACAGACACGCAAACACATCCTTTGGTGAAAGTCCTACCTCTTTTCACTTGGAAATGTAAGGGTTTCATGGAGAACATGAAGTCAATCATGCTTTTGCACTCTGCAACCAATAGGAATGAACTTTTGTACATACCCGTCTGAATTTCACTGCAAAATGCCCTTCTTTTCTGGTTTGTTGAAAGTTCACAACACATTAGGAGATAGAGCGTGTTTGAAGAAGACTGATGCAGTGTGCGTTTTCCTGGATTTCAAGTGATTTGGGAAACATACCCCTTGTTTTTCCACATTGTCTAAGAAACAACATGAGGCTTGCAAGAGATTGAAACAATGCATCCTAAAACGTATTCCAGCAGTAAAACACACGTTTCTACAAAGATTTGGAAGGAGCAAGCAAAAGAATAGTGGCTGAGTGTTCTTTCAGAGAGAAACATGCATTTCATCCTTCTGGAGTGAGTTTTCATGCTGGAATTAATAAGCATTTGTACTGTTCAGAATGTAGCTACCTGCTCGGGGGTTGTGTCATAGAAGCACCTTTCCTGCAGGAGCTTATTGCAACATTCATTGTTTGGCTAAGTTCTTTAGGGCTGGCTTTGGAAGGTCTTTCAGCTTTGTCCAAATCCGGTTCGTACGAAATTTTTCACAGCCTTGTTTCCAAGTGTCCACAAAGAGCTGCTGCTTGAAACTGTCCACTTGCACATCTCCCATACTGGTGTGCTCGTTTCAGTACCTGGATTTTGGTTTTCTCTTCTTTCTTTGAAATGACAAGCCTTCTTTCCGCATGCTACACACACCTTGTGGCAGTTGCAGTTTGAAGCATGTTGGTGCTCTCAAAACCCTGAGTAATCCGTGTAGAGTGTGTCACTCTCCAGCACTGAATACACAACTTAGAGCTCCTTTCACCACAGACACGCAAACACATCCTTTGATGAAAGTCCTACTTCAGGTCCCTTGGAAATGTAAGGGTTTCATGGAGAACATGAAGTCAATCATGCTGTTGCACTCTACTACCAATAGAAATGACCTCTTGTACATGCCCGGCTGAGTTTCACTGCAAATTGCCCTTGTTTTCTGGTTTCTTGAATGTTCTCAACACATTAGGAGAAAAAGCGTGTTTGAGCAAGAGTGATGCAGTGTGCGTTGGCCTAGATTTCAAGTGACCTGGGAGACATACTCCTTATTTTTCCACATTGTGTAAGAAACATGAGGCTTGCAAGAGATTGAAAAAATGCATCCCAAAACGTACTCCAGCCGTGAAAGCACACGTTTCTACAAAGGCTTTGAAGGAGCAAGCAAAAGCCAATGGCTGAGGGTTCTTTCCAAAAGAAACACACACATTTCATCCTTCTGGAGTGAATTTTCATGCTGGAATTAATAAGCATTTGTACTGTGCAGGATGTAGCTACCTGCTCGGGGGTTGTGTCATAGAAGCACCTTTCCTGCAGGAGCTTATTGCAACGTTCATTGTTTGGCCAAGTTCTTTAGGGCTGGTTTTGCAAGGTCTTTCAGCTTTGTCCAAATCCGCTTCGTACGAAATTTTTCACAGCCTTGTTTCCAAGTGTCCACAAAGAGCTGCTGCTTGAAACTGTCCACATGCACATCTCCCATACTGGGGTGCTCGTTTCACTACCTGGATTTTGGTTTCCTCTTCTTTCTTTGAAATGACAAGCCTTCTTTCTGCATGCTACACACACCTTGTAGCAGTTTCAGTTTGCAGCATGTTGGTGCTCTTAAAACCCTGAGTAACCTGTGTAGAGTGTGTCACTCTCCAGCACTGAATACACAACTTAGAGCTCCTTTCACCACAGACACGCAAACACATCCTTTGGTGAAAGTCCTACCTCTTTTCACTTGGAAATGTAAGGGTTTCATGGAGAACATGAAGTCAATCATGCTTTTGCACTCTGCAACCAATAGGAATGAACTTTTGTACATACCCGTCTGAATTTCACTGCAAAATGCCCTTCTTTTCTGGTTTGTTGAAAGTTCACAACACATTAGGAGATAGAGCGTGTTTGAAGAAGACTGATGCAGTGTGCGTTTTCCTGGATTTCAAGTGATTTGGGAAACATACCCCTTGTTTTTCCACATTGTCTAAGAAACAACATGAGGCTTGCAAGAGATTGAAACAATGCATCCTAAAACGTATTCCAGCAGTAAAACACACGTTTCTACAAAGATTTGGAAGGAGCAAGCAAAAGAATAGTGGCTGAGTGTTCTTTCAGAGAGAAACATGCATTTCATCCTTCTGGAGTGAGTTTTCATGCTGGAATTAATAAGCATTTGTACTGTGCAGAATGTAGCTACCTGCTCGGGGGTTGTGTCATAGAAGCACCTTTCCTGCAGGAGCTTATTGCAACATTCATTGTTTGGCTAAGTTCTTTAGGGCTGGCTTTGGAAGGTCTTTCAGCTTTGTCCAAATCCGGTTCGTACGAAATTTTTCACAGCCTTGTTTCCAAGTGTCCACAAAGAGCTGCTGCTTGAAACTGTCCACTTGCACATCTCCCATACTGGTGTGCTCGTTTCAGTACCTGGATTTTGGTTTTCTCTTCTTTCTTTGAAATGACAAGCCTTCTTTCCGCATGCTACACACACCTTGTGGCAGTTGCAGTTTGAAGCATGTTGGTGCTCTCAAAACCCTGAGTAATCCATGTAGAGTGTGTCACTCTCCAGCACTGAATACACAACTTAGAGCTCCTTTCACCACAGACACGCAAACACATCCTTTGATGAAAGTCCTACTTCAGGTCCCTTGGAAATGTAAGGGTTTCATGGAGAACATAAAGTCAATCATGCTGTTGCACTCTACTACCAATAGAAATGACCTCTTGTACATGCCCGGCTGAGTTTCACTGCAAATTGCCCTTGTTTTCTGGTTTCTTGAATGTTCTCAACACATTAGGAGAAAGAGCGTGTTTGAGCAAGAGTGATGCAGTGTGCGTTGGCCTAGATTTCAAGTGACCTGGGAGACATACTCCTTATTTTTCCACATTGTGTAAGAAACATGAGGCTTGCAAGAGATTGAAAAAATGCATCCCAAAACGTACTCCAGCCGTGAAAGCACACGTTTCTACAAAGGCTTTGAAGGAGCAAGCAAAAGCCAATGGCTGAGGGTTCTTTCCAAAAGAAACACACACATTTCATCCTTCTGGAGTGAATTTTCATGCTGGAATTAATAAGCATTTGTACTGTGCAGGATGTAGCTACCTGCTCGGGGGTTGTGTCATAGAAGCACCTTTCCTGCAGGAGCTTATTGCAACGTTCATTGTTTGGCCAAGTTCTTTAGGGCTGGTTTGCAAGGTCTTTCAGCTTTGTCCAAATCCGCTTCGTACGAAATTTTTCACAGCCTTGTTTCCAAGTGTCCACAAAGAGCTGCTGCTTGAAACTGTCCACATGCACATCTCCCATACTGGGGTGCTCGTTTCACTACCTGGATTTTGGTTTCCTCTTCTTTCTTTGAAATGACAAGCCTTCTTTCTGCATGCTACACACACCTTGTAGCAGTTTCAGTTTGCAGCATGTTGGTGCTCTTAAAACCCTGAGTAACCTGTGTAGAGTGTGTCACTCTCCAGCACTGAATACACAACTTAGAGCTCCTTTCACCACAGACACGCAAACACATCCTTTGGTGAAAGTCCTACCTCTTTTCACTTGGAAATGTAAGGGTTTCATGGAGAACATGAAGTCAATCATGCTTTTGCACTCTGCAACCAATAGGAATGAACTTTTGTACATACCCGTCTGAATTTCACTGCAAAATGCCCTTCTTTTCTGGTTTGTTGAAAGTTCACAACACATTAGGAGATAGAGCGTGTTTGAAGAAGACTGATGCAGTGTGCGTTTTCCTGGATTTCAAGTGATTTGGGAAACATACCCCTTGTTTTTCCACATTGTCTAAGAAACAACATGAGGCTTGCAAGAGATTGAAACAATGCATCCTAAAACGTATTCCAGCAGTAAAACACACGTTTCTACAAAGATTTGGAAGGAGCAAGCAAAAGAATAGTGGCTGAGTGTTCTTTCAGAGAGAAACATGCATTTCATCCTTCTGGAGTGAGTTTTCATGCTGGAATTAATAAGCATTTGTACTGTTCAGAATGTAGCTACCTGCTCGGGGGTTGTGTCATAGAAGCACCTTTCCTGCAGGAGCTTATTGCAACATTCATTGTTTGGCTAAGTTCTTTAGGGCTGGCTTTGGAAGGTCTTTCAGCTTTGTCCAAATCCGGTTCGTACGAAATTTTTCACAGCCTTGTTTCCAAGTGTCCACAAAGAGCTGCTGCTTGAAACTGTCCACTTGCACATCTCCCATACTGGTGTGCTCGTTTCAGTACCTGGATTTTGGTTTTCTCTTCTTTCTTTGAAATGACAAGCCTTCTTTCCGCATGCTACACACACCTTGTGGCAGTTGCAGTTTGAAGCATGTTGGTGCTCTCAAAACCCTGAGTAATCCGTGTAGAGTGTGTCACTCTCCAGCACTGAATACACAACTTAGAGCTCCTTTCACCACAGACACGCAAACACATCCTTTGATGAAAGTCCTACTTCAGGTCCCTTGGAAATGTAAGGGTTTCATGGAGAACATGAAGTCAATCATGCTGTTGCACTCTACTACCAATAGAAATGACCTCTTGTACATGCCCGACTGAGTTTCACTGCAAATTGCCCTTGTTTTCTGGTTTCTTGAATGTTCTCAACACATTAGGAGAAAGAGCGTGTTTGAGCAAGAGTGATGCAGTGTGCGTTGGCCTAGATTTCAAGTGACTTGGGAGACATACTCCTTATTTTTCCACATTGTGTAAGAAACATGAGGCTTGCAAGAGATTGAAAAAATGCATCCCAAAACGTACTCCAGCCGTGAAAGCACACGTTTCTACAAAGGCTTTGAAGGAGCAAGCAAAAGCCAATGGCTGAGGGTACGTTCCAAAAGAAACACACACATTTCATCCTTCTGGAGTGAATTTTCATGCTGGAATTAATAAGCATTTGTACTGTGCAGGATGTAGCTACCTGCTCGGGGGTTGTGTCATAGAAGCACCTTTCCTGCAGGAGCTTATTGCAACGTTCATTGTTTGGCCAAGTTCTTTAGGGCTGGTTTTGCAAGGTCTTTCAGCTTTGTCCAAATCCGCTTCGTACGAAATTTTTCACAGCCTTGTTTCCAAGTGTCCACAAAGAGCTGCTGCTTGAAACTGTCCACTTGCACATCTCCCATACTGGTGTGCTCGTTTCAGTACCTGGATTTTGGTTTTCTCTTCTTTCTTTGAAATGACAAGCCTTCTTTCCGCATGCTACACACACCTTGTGGCAGTTGCAGTTTGAAGCATGTTGGTGCTCTCAAAACCCTGAGTAATCCATGTAGAGTGTGTCACTCTCCAGCACTGAATACACAACTTAGAGCTCCTTTCACCACAGACACGCAAACACATCCTTTGATGAAAGTCCTACTTCAGGTCCCTTGGAAATGTAAGGGTTTCATGGAGAACATGAAGTCAATCATGCTGTTGCACTCTACTACCAATAGAAATGACCTCTTGTACATGCCCGGCTGAGTTTCACTGCAAATTGCCCTTGTTTTCTGGTTTCTTGAATGTTCTCAACACATTAGGAGAAAGAGCGTGTTTGAGCAAGAGTGATGCAGTGTGCGTTGGCCTAGATTTCAAGTGACTTGGGAGACATACTCCTTATTTTTCCACATTGTGTAAGAAACATGAGGCTTGCAAGAGATTGAAAAAATGCATCCCAAAACGTACTCCAGCCGTGAAAGCACACGTTTCTACAAAGGCTTTGAAGGAGCAAGCAAAAGCCAATGGCTGAGGGTTCTTTCCAAAAGAAACACACACATTTCATCCTTCTGGAGTGAATTTTCATGCTGGAATTAATAAGCATTTGTACTGTGCAGGATGTAGCTACCTGCTCGGGGGTTGTGTCATAGAAGCACCTTTCCTGCAGGAGCTTATTGCAACGTTCATTGTTTGGCCAAGTTCTTTAGGGCTGGTTTTGCAAGGTCTTTCAGCTTTGTCCAAATCCGCTTCGTACAAAATTTTTCACAGCCTTGTTTCCAAGTGTCCACAAAGAGCTGCTGCTTGAAACTGTCCACATGCACATCTCCCATACTGGGGTGCTCGTTTCACTACCTGGATTTTGGTTTCCTCTTCTTTCTTGGAAATGACAAGCCTTCTTTCTGCATGCTACACACACCTTGTAGCAGTTTCAGTTTGCAGCATGTTGGTGCTCTTAAAACCCTGAGTAACCTGTGTAGAGTGTGTCACTCTCCAGCACTGAATACACAACTTAGAGCTCCTTTCACCACAGACACGCAAACACATCCTTTGGTGAAAGTCCTACCTCTTTTCACTTGGAAATGTAAGGGTTTCATGGAGAACATGAAGTCAATCATGCTTTTGCACTCTGCAACCAATAGGAATGAACTTTTGTACATACCCGTCTGAATTTCACTGCAAAATGCCCTTCTTTTCTGGTTTGTTGAAAGTTCACAACACATTAGGAGATAGAGCGTGTTTGAAGAAGACTGATGCAGTGTGCGTTTTCCTGGATTTCAAGTGATTTGGGAAACATACCCCTTGTTTTTCCACATTGTCTAAGAAACAACATGAGGCTTGCAAGAGATTGAAACAATGCATCCTAAAACGTATTCCAGCAGTAAAACACACGTTTCTACAAAGATTTGGAAGGAGCAAGCAAAAGAATAGTGGCTGAGTGTTCTTTCAGAGAGAAACATGCATTTCATCCTTCTGGAGTGAGTTTTCATGCTGGAATTAATAAGCATTTGTACTGTGCAGAATGTAGCTACCTGCTCGGGGGTTGTGTCATAGAAGCACCTTTCCTGCAGGAGCTTATTGCAACATTCATTGTTTGGCTAAGTTCTTTAGGGCTGGCTTTGGAAGGTCTTTCAGCTTTGTCCAAATCCGCTTCGTACGAAATTTTTCACAGCCTTGTTTCCAAGTGTCCACAAAGAGCTGCTGCTTGAAACTGTCCACTTGCACATCTCCCATACTGGTGTGCTCGTTTCAGTACCTGGATTTTGGTTTTCTCTTCTTTCTTTGAAATGACAAGCCTTCTTTCCGCATGCTACACACACCTTGTGGCAGTTGCAGTTTGAAGCATGTTGGTGCTCTCAAAACCCTGAGTAATCCATGTAGAGTGTGTCACTCTCCAGCACTGAATACACAACTTAGAGCTCCTTTCACCACAGACACGCAAACACATCCTTTGATGAAAGTCCTACTTCAGGTCCCTTGGAAATGTAAGGGTTTCATGGAGAACATGAAGTCAATCATGCTGTTGCACTCTACTACCAATAGAAATGACCTCTTGTACATGCCCGGCTGAGTTTCACTGCAAATTGCCCTTGTTTTCTGGTTTCTTGAATGTTCTCAACACATTAGGAGAAAGAGCGTGTTTGAGCAAGAGTGATGCAGTGTGCGTTGGCCTAGATTTCAAGTGACCTGGGAGACATACTCCTTATTTTTCCACATTGTGTAAGAAACATGAGGCTTGCAAGAGATTGAAAAAATGCATCCCAAAACGTACTCCAGCCGTGAAAGCACACGTTTCTACAAAGGCTTTGAAGGAGCAAGCAAAAGCCAATGGCTGAGGGTTCTTTCCAAAAGAAACACACACATTTCATCCTTCTGGAGTGAATTTTCATGCTGGAATTAATAAGCATTTGTACTGTGCAGGATGTAGCTACCTGCTCGGGGGTTGTGTCATAGAAGCACCTTTCCTGCAGGAGCTTATTGCAACGTTCATTGTTTGGCCAAGTTCTTTAGGGCTGGTTTTGCAAGGTCTTTCAGCTTTGTAAAAATCCGCTTCGTACGAAATTTTTCACAGCCTTGTTTCCAAGTGTCCACAAAGAGCTGCTGCTTGAAACTGTCCACATGCACATCTCCCATACTGGGGTGCTCGTTTCACTACCTGGATTTTGGTTTCCTCTTCTTTCTTTGAAATGACAAGCCTTCTTTCTGCATGCTACACACACCTTGTAGCAGTTTCAGTTTGCAGCATGTTGGTGCTCTTAAAACCCTGAGTAACCTGTGTAGAGTGTGTCACTCTCCAGCACTGAATACACAACTTAGAGCTCCTTTCACCACAGACACGCAAACACATCCTTTGGTGAAAGTCCTACCTCTTTTCACTTGGAAATGTAAGGGTTTCATGGAGAACATGAAGTCAATCATGCTTTTGCACTCTGCAACCAATAGGAATGAACTTTTGTACATACCCGTCTGAATTTCACTGCAAAATGCCCTTCTTTTCTGGTTTGTTGAAAGTTCACAACACATTAGGAGATAGAGCGTGTTTGAAGAAGACTGATGCAGTGTGCGTTTTCCTGGATTTCAAGTGATTTGGGAAACATACCCCTTGTTTTTCCACATTGTCTAAGAAACAACATGAGGCTTGCAAGAGATTGAAACAATGCATCCTAAAACGTATTCCAGCAGTAAAACACACGTTTCTACAAAGATTTGGAAGGAGCAAGCAAAAGAATAGTGGCTGAGTGTTCTTTCAGAGAGAAACATGCATTTCATCCTTCTGGAGTGAGTTTTCATGCTGGAATTAATAAGCATTTGTACTGTGCAGAATGTAGCTACCTGCTCGGGGGTTGTGTCATAGAAGCACCTTTCCTGCAGGAGCTTATTGCAACATTCATTGTTTGGCTAAGTTCTTTAGGGCTGGCTTTGGAAGGTCTTTCAGCTTTGTCCAAATCCGCTTCGTACGAAATTTTTCACAGCCTTGTTTCCAAGTGTCCACAAAGAGCTGCTGCTTGAAACTGTCCACTTGCACATCTCCCATACTGGTGTGCTCGTTTCAGTACCTGGATTTTGGTTTTCTCTTCTTTCTTTGAAATGACAAGCCTTCTTTCCGCATGCTACACACACCTTGTGGCAGTTGCAGTTTGAAGCATGTTGGTGCTCTCAAAACCCTGAGTAATCCGTGTAGAGTGTGTCACTCTCCAGCACTGAATACACAACTTAGAGCTCCTTTCACCACAGACACGCAAACACATCCTTTGATGAAAGTCCTACTTCAGGTCCCTTGGAAATGTAAGGGTTTCATGGAGAACATGAAGTCAATCATGCTGTTGCACTCTACTACCAATAGAAATGACCTCTTGTACATGCCCGACTGAGTTTCACTGCAAATTGCCCTTGTTTTCTGGTTTCTTGAATGTTCTCAACACATTAGGAGAAAGAGCGTGTTTGAGCAAGAGTGATGCAGTGTGCGTTGGCCTAGATTTCAAGTGACCTGGGAGACATACTCCTTATTTTTCCACATTGTGTAAGAAACATGAGGCTTGCAAGAGATTGAAAAAATGCATCCCAAAACGTACTCCAGCCGTGAAAGCACACGTTTCTACAAAGGCTTTGAAGGAGCAAGCAAAAGCCAATGGCTGAGGGTTCTTTCCAAAAGAAACACACACATTTCATCCTTCTGGAGTGAATTTTCATGCTGGAATTAATAAGCATTTGTACTGTGCAGGATGTAGCTACCTGCTCGGGGGTTGTGTCATAGAAGCACCTTTCCTGCAGGAGCTTATTGCAACGTTCATTGTTTGGCCAAGTTCTTTAGGGCTGGTTTTGCAAGGTCTTTCAGCTTTGTCCAAATCCGCTTCGTACGAAATTTTTCACAGCCTTGTTTCCAAGTGTCCACAAAGAGCTGCTGCTTGAAACTGTCCACATGCACATCTCCCATACTGGGGTGCTCGTTTCACTACCTGGATTTTGGTTTCCTCTTCTTTCTTTGAAATGACAAGCCTTCTTTCTGCATGCTACACACACCTTGTAGCAGTTTCAGTTTGCAGCATGTTGGTGCTCTTAAAACCCTGAGTAACCTGTGTAGAGTGTGTCACTCTCCAGCACTGAATACACAACTTAGAGCTCCTTTCACCACAGACACGCAAACACATCCTTTGGTGAAAGTCCTACCTCTTTTCACTTGGAAATGTAAGGGTTTCATGGAGAACATGAAGTCAATCATGCTTTTGCACTCTGCAACCAATAGGAATGAACTTTTGTACATACCCGTCTGAATTTCACTGCAAAATGCCCTTCTTTTCTGGTTTGTTGAAAGTTCACAACACATTAGGAGATAGAGCGTGTTTGAAGAAGACTGATGCAGTGTGCGTTTTCCTGGATTTCAAGTGATTTGGGAAACATACCCCTTGTTTTTCCACATTGTCTAAGAAACAACATGAGGCTTGCAAGAGATTGAAACAATGCATCCTAAAACGTATTCCAGCAGTAAAACACACGTTTCTACAAAGATTTGGAAGGAGCAAGCAAAAGAATAGTGGCTGAGTGTTCTTTCAGAGAGAAACATGCATTTCATCCTTCTGGAGTGAGTTTTCATGCTGGAATTAATAAGCATTTGTACTGTGCAGAATGTAGCTACCTGCTCGGGGGTTGTGTCATAGAAGCACCTTTCCTGCAGGAGCTTATTGCAACATTCATTGTTTGGCTAAGTTCTTTAGGGCTGGCTTTGGAAGGTCTTTCAGCTTTGTCCAAATCCGGTTCGTACGAAATTTTTCACAGCCTTGTTTCCAAGTGTCCACAAAGAGCTGCTGCTTGAAACTGTCCACTTGCACATCTCCCATACTGGTGTGCTCGTTTCAGTACCTGGATTTTGGTTTTCTCTTCTTTCTTTGAAATGACAAGCCTTCTTTCCGCATGCTACACACACCTTGTGGCAGTTGCAGTTTGAAGCATGTTGGTGCTCTCAAAACCCTGAGTAATCCATGTAGAGTGTGTCACTCTCCAGCACTGAATACACAACTTAGAGCTCCTTTCACCACAGACACGCAAACACATCCTTTGATGAAAGTCCTACTTCAGGTCCCTTGGAAATGTAAGGGTTTCATGGAGAACATGAAGTCAATCATGCTGTTGCACTCTACTACCAATAGAAATGACCTCTTGTACATGCCCGGCTGAGTTTCACTGCAAATTGCCCTTGTTTTCTGGTTTCTTGAATGTTCTCAACACATTAGGAGAAAGAGCGTGTTTGAGCAAGAGTGATGCAGTGTGCGTTGGCCTAGATTTCAAGTGACCTGGGAGACATACTCCTTATTTTTCCACATTGTGTAAGAAACATGAGGCTTGCAAGAGATTGAAAAAATGCATCCCAAAACGTACTCCAGCCGTGAAAGCACACGTTTCTACAAAGGCTTTGAAGGAGCAAGCAAAAGCCAATGGCTGAGGGTTCTTTCCAAAAGAAACACACACATTTCATCCTTCTGGAGTGAATTTTCATGCTGGAATTAATAAGCATTTGTACTGTGCAGGATGTAGCTACCTGCTCGGGGGTTGTGTCATAGAAGCACCTTTCCTGCAGGAGCTTATTGCAACGTTCATTGTTTGGCCAAGTTCTTTAGGGCTGGTTTTGGAAGGTCTTTCAGCTTTGTCCAAATCCGCTTCGTACGAAATTTTTCACAGCCTTGTTTCCAAGTGTCCACAAAGAGCTGCTGCTTGAAACTGTCCACATGCACATCTCCCATACTGGGGTGCTCGTTTCACTACCTGGATTTTGGTTTCCTCTTCTTTCTTTGAAATGACAAGCCTTCTTTCTGCATGCTACACACACCTTGTAGCAGTTTCAGTTTGCAGCATGTTGGTGCTCTTAAAACCCTGAGTAACCTGTGTAGAGTGTGTCACTCTCCAGCACTGAATACACAACTTAGAGCTCCTTTCACCACAGACACGCAAACACATCCTTTGGTGAAAGTCCTACCTCTTTTCACTTGGAAATGTAAGGGTTTCATGGAGAACATGAAGTCAATCATGCTTTTGCACTCTGCAACCAATAGGAATGAACTTTTGTACATACCCGTCTGAATTTCACTGCAAAATGCCCTTCTTTTCTGGTTTGTTGAAAGTTCACAACACATTAGGAGATAGAGCGTGTTTGAAGAAGACTGATGCAGTGTGCGTTTTCCTGGATTTCAAGTGATTTGGGAAACATACCCCTTGTTTTTCCACATTGTCTAAGAAACAACATGAGGCTTGCAAGAGATTGAAACAATGCATCCTAAAACGTATTCCAGCAGTAAAACACACGTTTCTACAAAGATTTGGAAGGAGCAAGCAAAAGAATAGTGGCTGAGTGTTCTTTCAGAGAGAAACATGCATTTCATCCTTCTGGAGTGAGTTTTCATGCTGGAATTAATAAGCATTTGTACTGTGCAGAATGTAGCTACCTGCTCGGGGGTTGTGTCATAGAAGCACCTTTCCTGCAGGAGCTTATTGCAACATTCATTGTTTGGCTAAGTTCTTTAGGGCTGGCTTTGGAAGGTCTTTCAGCTTTGTCCAAATCCGCTTCGTACGAAATTTTTCACAGCCTTGTTTCCAAGTGTCCACAAAGAGCTGCTGCTTGAAACTGTCCACTTGCACATCTCCCATACTGGTGTGCTCGTTTCAGTACCTGGATTTTGGTTTTCTCTTCTTTCTTTGAAATGACAAGCCTTCTTTCCGCATGCTACACACACCTTGTGGCAGTTGCAGTTTGAAGCATGTTGGTGCTCTCAAAACCCTGAGTAATCCATGTAGAGTGTGTCACTCTCCAGCACTGAATACACAACTTAGAGCTCCTTTCACCACAGACACGCAAACACATCCTTTGATGAAAGTCCTACTTCAGGTCCCTTGGAAATGTAAGGGTTTCATGGAGAACATGAAGTCAATCATGCTGTTGCACTCTACTACCAATAGAAATGACCTCTTGTACATGCCCGGCTGAGTTTCACTGCAAATTGCCCTTGTTTTCTGGTTTCTTGAATGTTCTCAACACATTAGGAGAAAGAGCGTGTTTGAGCAAGAGTGATGCAGTGTGCATTGGCCTAGATTTCAAGTGACCTGGGAGACATACTCCTTATTTTTCCACATTGTGTAAGAAACATGAGGCTTGCAAGAGATTGAAAAAATGCATCCCAAAACGTACTCCAGCCGTGAAAGCACACGTTTCTACAAAGGCTTTGAAGGAGCAAGCAAAAGCCAATGGCTGAGGGTTCTTTCCAAAAGAAACACACACATTTCATCCTTCTGGAGTGAATTTTCATGCTGGAATTAATAAGCATTTGTACTGTGCAGGATGTAGCTACCTGCTCGGGGGTTGTGTCATAGAAGCACCTTTCCTGCAGGAGCTTATTGCAACGTTCATTGTTTGGCCAAGTTCTTTAGGGCTGGTTTTGCAAGGTCTTTCAGCTTTGTCCAAATCCGCTTCGTACGAAATTTTTCACAGCCTTGTTTCCAAGTGTCCACAAAGAGCTGCTGCTTGAAACTGTCCACATGCACATCTCCCATACTGGGGTGCTCGTTTCACTACCTGGATTTTGGTTTCCTCTTCTTTCTTGGAAATGACAAGCCTTCTTTCTGCATGCTACACACACCTTGTAGCAGTTTCAGTTTGCAGCATGTTGGTGCTCTTAAAACCCTGAGTAACCTGTGTAGAGTGTGTCACTCTCCAGCACTGAATACACAACTTAGAGCTCCTTTCACCACAGACACGCAAACACATCCTTTGGTGAAAGTCCTACCTCTTTTCACTTGGAAATGTAAGGGTTTCATGGAGAACATGAAGTCAATCATGCTTTTGCACTCTGCAACCAATAGGAATGAACTTTTGTACATACCCGTCTGAATTTCACTGCAAAATGCCCTTCTTTTCTGGTTTGTTGAAAGTTCACAACACATTAGGAGATAGAGCGTGTTTGAAGAAGACTGATGCAGTGTGCGTTTTCCTGGATTTCAAGTGATTTGGGAAACATACCCCTTGTTTTTCCACATTGTCTAAGAAACAACATGAGGCTTGCAAGAGATTGAAACAATGCATCCTAAAACGTATTCCAGCAGTAAAACACACGTTTCTACAAAGATTTGGAAGGAGCAAGCAAAAGAATAGTGGCTGAGTGTTCTTTCAGAGAGAAACATGCATTTCATCCTTCTGGAGTGAGTTTTCATGCTGGAATTAATAAGCATTTGTACTGTGCAGAATGTAGCTACCTGCTCGGGGGTTGTGTCATAGAAGCACCTTTCCTGCAGGAGCTTATTGCAACATTCATTGTTTGGCTAAGTTCTTTAGGGCTGGCTTTGGAAGGTCTTTCAGCTTTGTCCAAATCCGGTTCGTACGAAATTTTTCACAGCCTTGTTTCCAAGTGTCCACAAAGAGCTGCTGCTTGAAACTGTCCACTTGCACATCTCCCATACTGGTGTGCTCGTTTCAGTACCTGGATTTTGGTTTTCTCTTCTTTCTTTGAAATGACAAGCCTTCTTTCCGCATGCTACACACACCTTGTGGCAGTTGCAGTTTGAAGCATGTTGGTGCTCTCAAAACCCTGAGTAATCCATGTAGAGTGTGTCACTCTCCAGCACTGAATACACAACTTAGAGCTCCTTTCACCACAGACACGCAAACACATCCTTTGATGAAAGTCCTACTTCAGGTCCCTTGGAAATGTAAGGGTTTCATGGAGAACATGAAGTCAATCATGCTGTTGCACTCTACTACCAATAGAAATGACCTCTTGTACATGCCCGGCTGAGTTTCACTGCAAATTGCCCTTGTTTTCTGGTTTCTTGAATGTTCTCAACACATTAGGAGAAAGAGCGTGTTTGAGCAAGAGTGATGCAGTGTGCGTTGGCCTAGATTTCAAGTGACCTGGGAGACATACTCCTTATTTTTCCACATTGTGTAAGAAACATGAGGCTTGCAAGAGATTGAAAAAATGCATCCCAAAACGTACTCCAGCCGTGAAAGCACACGTTTCTACAAAGGCTTTGAAGGAGCAAGCAAAAGCCAATGGCTGAGGGTTCTTTCCAAAAGAAACACACACATTTCATCCTTCTGGAGTGAATTTTCATGCTGGAATTAATAAGCATTTGTACTGTGCAGGATGTAGCTACCTGCTCGGGGGTTGTGTCATAGAAGCACCTTTCCTGCAGGAGCTTATTGCAACGTTCATTGTTTGGCCAAGTTCTTTAGGGCTGGTTTTGGAAGGTCTTTCAGCTTTGTCCAAATCCGCTTCGTACGAAATTTTTCACAGCCTTGTTTCCAAGTGTCCACAAAGAGCTGCTGCTTGAAACTGTCCACATGCACATCTCCCATACTGGGGTGCTCGTTTCACTACCTGGATTTTGGTTTCCTCTTCTTTCTTTGAAATGACAAGCCTTCTTTCTGCATGCTACACACACCTTGTAGCAGTTTCAGTTTGCAGCATGTTGGTGCTCTTAAAACCCTGAGTAACCTGTGTAGAGTGTGTCACTCTCCAGCACTGAATACACAACTTAGAGCTCCTTTCACCACAGACACGCAAACACATCCTTTGGTGAAAGTCCTACCTCTTTTCACTTGGAAATGTAAGGGTTTCATGGAGAACATGAAGTCAATCATGCTTTTGCACTCTGCAACCAATAGGAATGAACTTTTGTACATACCCGTCTGAATTTCACTGCAAAATGCCCTTCTTTTCTGGTTTGTTGAAAGTTCACAACACATTAGGAGATAGAGCGTGTTTGAAGAAGACTGATGCAGTGTGCGTTTTCCTGGATTTCAAGTGATTTGGGAAACATACCCCTTGTTTTTCCACATTGTCTAAGAAACAACATGAGGCTTGCAAGAGATTGAAACAATGCATCCTAAAACGTATTCCAGCAGTAAAACACACGTTTCTACAAAGATTTGGAAGGAGCAAGCAAAAGAATAGTGGCTGAGTGTTCTTTCAGAGAGAAACATGCATTTCATCCTTCTGGAGTGAGTTTTCATGCTGGAATTAATAAGCATTTGTACTGTGCAGAATGTAGCTACCTGCTCGGGGGTTGTGTCATAGAAGCACCTTTCCTGCAGGAGCTTATTGCAACATTCATTGTTTGGCTAAGTTCTTTAGGGCTGGCTTTGGAAGGTCTTTCAGCTTTGTCCAAATCCGCTTCGTACGAAATTTTTCACAGCCTTGTTTCCAAGTGTCCACAAAGAGCTGCTGCTTGAAACTGTCCACTTGCACATCTCCCATACTGGTGTGCTCGTTTCAGTACCTGGATTTTGGTTTTCTCTTCTTTCTTTGAAATGACAAGCCTTCTTTCCGCATGCTACACACACCTTGTGGCAGTTGCAGTTTGAAGCATGTTGGTGCTCTCAAAACCCTGAGTAATCCATGTAGAGTGTGTCACTCTCCAGCACTGAATACACAACTTAGAGCTCCTTTCACCACAGACAGGCAAACACATCCTTTGATGAAAGTCCTACTTCAGGTCCCTTGGAAATGTAAGGGTTTCATGGAGAACATGAAGTCAATCATGCTGTTGCACTCTACTACCAATAGAAATGACCTCTTGTACATGCCCGGCTGAGTTTCACTGCAAATTGCCCTTGTTTTCTGGTTTCTTGAATGTTCTCAACACATTAGGAGAAAGAGCGTGTTTGAGCAAGAGTGATGCAGTGTGCGTTGGCCTAGATTTCAAGTGACCTGGGAGACATACTCCTTATTTTTCCACATTGTGTAAGAAACATGAGGCTTGCAAGAGATTGAAAAAATGCATCCCAAAACGTACTCCAGCCGTGAAAGCACACGTTTCTACAAAGGCTTTGAAGGAGCAAGCAAAAGCCAATGGCTGAGGGTTCTTTCCAAAAGAAACACACACATTTCATCCTTCTGGAGTGAATTTTCATGCTGGAATTAATAAGCATTTGTACTGTGCAGGATGTAGCTACCTGCTCGGGGGTTGTGTCATAGAAGCACCTTTCCTGCAGGAGCTTATTGCAACGTTCATTGTTTGGCCAAGTTCTTTAGGGCTGGTTTTGGAAGGTCTTTCAGCTTTGTCCAAATCCGCTTCGTACGAAATTTTTCACAGCCTTGTTTCCAAGTGTCCACAAAGAGCTGCTGCTTGAAACTGTCCACATGCACATCTCCCATACTGGGGTGCTCGTTTCACTACCTGGATTTTGGTTTCCTCTTCTTTCTTTGAAATGACAAGCCTTCTTTCTGCATGCTACACACACCTTGTAGCAGTTTCAGTTTGCAGCATGTTGGTGCTCTTAAAACCCTGAGTAACCTGTGTAGAGTGTGTCACTCTCCAGCACTGAATACACAACTTAGAGCTCCTTTCACCACAGACACGCAAACACATCCTTTGGTGAAAGTCCTACCTCTTTTCACTTGGAAATGTAAGGGTTTCATGGAGAACATGAAGTCAATCATGCTTTTGCACTCTGCAACCAATAGGAATGAACTCTTGTACATACCCGTCTGAATTTCACTGCAAAATGCCCTTCTTTTCTGGTTTGATGAAAGTTCACAACACATTAGGAGATAGAGCGTGTTTGAAGAAGACTGATGCAGTGTGCGTTTTCCTGGATTTCAAGTGATTTGGGAAACATACCCCTTGTTTTTCCACATTGTCTAAGAAACAACATGAGGCTTGCAAGAGATTGAAACAATGCATCCTAAAACGTATTCCAGCAGTAAAACACACGTTTCTACAAAGATTTGGAAGGAGCAAGCAAAAGAATAGTGGCTGAGTGTTCTTTCAGAGAGAAACATGCATTTCATCCTTCTGGAGTGAGTTTTCATGCTGGAATTAATAAGCATTTGTACTGTGCAGAATGTAGCTACCTGCTCGGGGGTTGTGTCATAGAAGCACCTTTCCTGCAGGAGCTTATTGCAACATTCATTGTTTGGCTAAGTTCTTTAGGGCTGGCTTTGGAAGGTCTTTCAGCTTTGTCCAAATCCGGTTCGTACGAAATTTTTCACAGCCTTGTTTCCAAGTGTCCACAAAGAGCTGCTGCTTGAAACTGTCCACTTGCACATCTCCCATACTGGTGTGCTCGTTTCAGTACCTGGATTTTGGTTTTCTCTTCTTTCTTTGAAATGACAAGCCTTCTTTCCGCATGCTACACACACCTTGTGGCAGTTGCAGTTTGAAGCATGTTGGTGCTCTCAAAACCCTGAGTAATCCATGTAGAGTGTGTCACTCTCCAGCACTGAATACACAACTTAGAGCTCCTTTCACCACAGACACGCAAACACATCCTTTGATGAAAGTCCTACTTCAGGTCCCTTGGAAATGTAAGGGTTTCATGGAGAACATGAAGTCAATCATGCTGTTGCACTCTACTACCAATAGAAATGACCTCTTGTACATGCCCGGCTGAGTTTCACTGCAAATTGCCCTTGTTTTCTGGTTTCTTGAATGTTCTCAACACATTAGGAGAAAGAGCGTGTTTGAGCAAGAGTGATGCAGTGTGCGTTGGCCTAGATTTCAAGTGACCTGGGAGACATACTCCTTATTTTTCCACATTGTGTAAGAAACATGAGGCTTGCAAGAGATTGAAAAAATGCATCCCAAAACGTACTCCAGCCGTGAAAGCACACGTTTCTACAAAGGCTTTGAAGGAGCAAGCAAAAGCCAATGGCTGAGGGTTCTTTCCAAAAGAAACACACACATTTCATCCTTCTGGAGTGAATTTTCATGCTGGAATTAATAAGCATTTGTACTGTGCAGGATGTAGCTACCTGCTCGGGGGTTGTGTCATAGAAGCACCTTTCCTGCAGGAGCTTATTGCAACGTTCATTGTTTGGCCAAGTTCTTTAGGGCTGGTTTTGGAAGGTCTTTAAGCTTTGTCCAAATCCGCTTCGTACGAAATTTTTCACAGCCTTGTTTCCAAGTGTCCACAAAGAGCTGCTGCTTGAAACTGTCCACATGCACATCTCCCATACTGGGGTGCTCGTTTCACTACCTGGATTTTGGTTTCCTCTTCTTTCTTTGAAATGACAAGCCTTCTTTCTGCATGCTACACACACCTTGTAGCAGTTTCAGTTTGCAGCATGTTGGTGCTCTTAAAACCCTGAGTAACCTGTGTAGAGTGTGTCACTCTCCAGCACTGAATACACAACTTAGAGCTCCTTTCACCACAGACACGCAAACACATCCTTTGGTGAAAGTCCTACCTCTTTTCACTTGGAAATGTAAGGGTTTCATGGAGAACATGAAGTCAATCATGCTTTTGCACTCTGCAACCAATAGGAATGAACTCTTGTACATACCCGTCTGAATTTCACTGCAAAATGCCCTTCTTTTCTGGTTTGTTGAAAGTTCACAACACATTAGGAGATAGAGCGTGTTTGAAGAAGACTGATGCAGTGTGCGTTTTCCTGGATTTCAAGTGATTTGGGAAACATACCCCTTGTTTTTCCACATTGTCTAAGAAACAACATGAGGCTTGCAAGAGATTGAAACAATGCATCCTAAAACGTATTCCAGCAGTAAAACACACGTTTCTACAAAGATTTGGAAGGAGCAAGCAAAAGAATAGTGGCTGAGTGTTCTTTCAGAGAGAAACATGCATTTCATCCTTCTGGAGTGAGTTTTCATGCTGGAATTAATAAGCATTTGTACTGTGCAGAATGTAGCTACCTGCTCGGGGGTTGTGTCATAGAAGCACCTTTCCTGCAGGAGCTTATTGCAACATTCATTGTTTGGCTAAGTTCTTTAGGGCTGGCTTTGGAAGGTCTTTCAGCTTTGTCCAAATCCGCTTCGTACGAAATTTTTCACAGCCTTGTTTCCAAGTGTCCACAAAGAGCTGCTGCTTGAAACTGTCCACTTGCACATCTCCCATACTGGTGTGCTCGTTTCAGTACCTGGATTTTGGTTTTCTCTTCTTTCTTTGAAATGACAAGCCTTCTTTCCGCATGCTACACACACCTTGTGGCAGTTGCAGTTTGAAGCATGTTGGTGCTCTCAAAACCCTGAGTAATCCATGTAGAGTGTGTCACTCTCCAGCACTGAATACACAACTTAGAGCTCCTTTCACCACAGACACGCAAACACATCCTTTGATGAAAGTCCTACTTCAGGTCCCTTGGAAATGTAAGGGTTTCATGGAGAACATGAAGTCAATCATGCTGTTGCACTCTACTACCAATAGAAATGACCTCTTGTACATGCCCGGCTGAGTTTCACTGCAAATTGCCCTTGTTTTCTGGTTTCTTGAATGTTCTCAACACATTAGGAGAAAGAGCGTGTTTGAGCAAGAGTGATGCAGTGTGCGTTGGCCTAGATTTCAAGTGACCTGGGAGACATACTCCTTATTTTTCCACATTGTGTAAGAAACATGAGGCTTGCAAGAGATTGAAAAAATGCATCCCAAAACGTACTCCAGCCGTGAAAGCACACGTTTCTACAAAGGCTTTGAAGGAGCAAGCAAAAGCCAATGGCTGAGGGTTCTTTCCAAAAGAAACACACACATTTCATCCTTCTGGAGTGAATTTTCATGCTGGAATTAATAAGCATTTGTACTGTGCAGGATGTAGCTACCTGCTCGGGGGTTGTGTCATAGAAGCACCTTTCCTGCAGGAGCTTATTGCAACGTTCATTGTTTGGCCAAGTTCTTTAGGGCTGGTTTTGGAAGGTCTTTAAGCTTTGTCCAAATCCGCTTCGTACGAAATTTTTCACAGCCTTGTTTCCAAGTGTCCACAAAGAGCTGCTGCTTGAAACTGTCCACATGCACATCTCCCATACTGGGGTGCTCGTTTCACTACCTGGATTTTGGTTTCCTCTTCTTTCTTTGAAATGACAAGCCTTCTTTCTGCATGCTACACACACCTTGTAGCAGTTTCAGTTTGCAGCATGTTGGTGCTCTTAAAACCCTGAGTAACCTGTGTAGAGTGTGTCACTCTCCAGCACTGAATACACAACTTAGAGCTCCTTTCACCACAGACACGCAAACACATCCTTTGGTGAAAGTCCTACCTCTTTTCACTTGGAAATGTAAGGGTTTCATGGAGAACATGAAGTCAATCATGCTTTTGCACTCTGCAACCAATAGGAATGAACTCTTGTACATACCCGTCTGAATTTCACTGCAAAATGCCCTTCTTTTCTGGTTTGTTGAAAGTTCACAACACATTAGGAGATAGAGCGTGTTTGAAGAAGACTGATGCAGTGTGCGTTTTCCTGGATTTCAAGTGATTTGGGAAACATACCCCTTGTTTTTCCACATTGTCTAAGAAACAACATGAGGCTTGCAAGAGATTGAAACAATGCATCCTAAAACGTATTCCAGCAGTAAAACACACGTTTCTACAAAGATTTGGAAGGAGCAAGCAAAAGAATAGTGGCTGAGTGTTCTTTCAGAGAGAAACATGCATTTCATCCTTCTGGAGTGAGTTTTCATGCTGGAATTAATAAGCATTTGTACTGTGCAGAATGTAGCTACCTGCTCGGGGGTTGTGTCATAGAAGCACCTTTCCTGCAGGAGCTTATTGCAACATTCATTGTTTGGCTAAGTTCTTTAGGGCTGGCTTTGGAAGGTCTTTCAGCTTTGTCCAAATCCGGTTCGTACGAAATTTTTCACAGCCTTGTTTCCAAGTGTCCACAAAGAGCTGCTGCTTGAAACTGTCCACTTGCACATCTCCCATACTGGTGTGCTCGTTTCAGTACCTGGATTTTGGTTTTCTCTTCTTTCTTTGAAATGACAAGCCTTCTTTCCGCATGCTACACACACCTTGTGGCAGTTGCAGTTTGAAGCATGTTGGTGCTCTCAAAACCCTGAGTAATCCATGTAGAGTGTGTCACTCTCCAGCACTGAATACACAACTTAGAGCTCCTTTCACCACAGACACGCAAACACATCCTTTGATGAAAGTCCTACTTCAGGTCCCTTGGAAATGTAAGGGTTTCATGGAGAACATGAAGTCAATCATGCTGTTGCACTCTACTACCAATAGAAATGACCTCTTGTACATGCCCGGCTGAGTTTCACTGCAAATTGCCCTTGTTTTCTGGTTTCTTGAATGTTCTCAACACATTAGGAGAAAGAGCGTGTTTGAGCAAGAGTGATGCAGTGTGCGTTGGCCTAGATTTCAAGTGACCTGGGAGACATACTCCTTATTTTTCCACATTGTGTAAGAAACATGAGGCTTGCAAGAGATTGAAAAAATGCATCCCAAAACGTACTCCAGCCGTGAAAGCACACGTTTCTACAAAGGCTTTGAAGGAGCAAGCAAAAGCCAATGGCTGAGGGTTCTTTCCAAAAGAAACACACACATTTCATCCTTCTGGAGTGAATTTTCATGCTGGAATTAATAAGCATTTGTACTGTGCAGGATGTAGCTACCTGCTCGGGGGTTGTGTCATAGAAGCACCTTTCCTGCAGGAGCTTATTGCAACGTTCATTGTTTGGCCAAGTTCTTTAGGGTTGGTTTTGGAAGGTCTTTCAGCTTTGTCCAAATCCGCTTCGTACGAAATTTTTCACAGCCTTGTTTCCAAGTGTCCACAAAGAGCTGCTGCTTGAAACTGTCCACATGCACATCTCCCATACTGGGGTGCTCGGTTCACTACCTGGATTTTGGTTTCCTCTTCTTTCTTTGAAATGACAAGCCTTCTTTCTGCATGCTACACACACCTTGTAGCAGTTTCAGTTTGCAGCATGTTGGTGCTCTTAAAACCCTGAGTAACCTGTGTAGAGTGTGTCACTCTCCAGCACTGAATACACAACTTAGAGCTCCTTTCACCACAGACACGCAAACACATCCTTTGGTGAAAGTCCTACCTCTTTTCACTTGGAAATGTAAGGGTTTCATGGAGAACATGAAGTCAATCATGCTTTTGCACTCTGCAACCAATAGGAATGAACTCTTGTACATACCCGTCTGAATTTCACTGCAAAATGCCCTTCTTTTCTGGTTTGTTGAAAGTTCACAACACATTAGGAGATAGAGCGTGTTTGAAGAAGACTGATGCAGTGTGCGTTTTCCTGGATTTCAAGTGATTTGGGAAACATACCCCTTGTTTTTCCACATTGTCTAAGAAACAACATGAGGCTTGCAAGAGATTGAAACAATGCATCCTAAAACGTATTCCAGCAGTAAAACACACGTTTCTACAAAGATTTGGAAGGAGCAAGCAAAAGAATAGTGGCTGAGTGTTCTTTCAGAGAGAAACATGCATTTCATCCTTCTGGAGTGAGTTTTCATGCTGGAATTAATAAGCATTTGTACTGTGCAGAATGTAGCTACCTGCTCGGGGGTTGTGTCATAGAAGCACCTTTCCTGCAGGAGCTTATTGCAACATTCATTGTTTGGCTAAGTTCTTTAGGGCTGGCTTTGGAAGGTCTTTCAGCTTTGTCCAAATCCGCTTCGTACGAAATTTTTCACAGCCTTGTTTCCAAGTGTCCACAAAGAGCTGCTGCTTGAAACTGTCCACTTGCACATCTCCCATACTGGTGTGCTCGTTTCAGTACCTGGATTTTGGTTTTCTCTTCTTTCTTTGAAATGACAAGCCTTCTTTCCGCATGCTACACACACCTTGTGGCAGTTGCAGTTTGAAGCATGTTGGTGCTCTCAAAACCCTGAGTAATCCATGTAGAGTGTGTCACTCTCCAGCACTGAATACACAACTTAGAGCTCCTTTCACCACAGACACGCAAACACATCCTTTGATGAAAGTCCTACTTCAGGTCCCTTGGAAATGTAAGGGTTTCATGGAGAACATGAAGTCAATCATGCTGTTGCACTCTACTACCAATAGAAATGACCTCTTGTACATGCCCGGCTGAGTTTCACTGCAAATTGCCCTTGTTTTCTGGTTTCTTGAATGTTCTCAACACATTAGGAGAAAGAGCGTGTTTGAGCAAGAGTGATGCAGTGTGCGTTGGCCTAGATTTCAAGTGACCTGGGAGACATACTCCTTATTTTTCCACATTGTGTAAGAAACATGAGGCTTGCAAGAGATTGAAAAAATGCATCCCAAAACGTACTCCAGCCGTGAAAGCACACGTTTCTACAAAGGCTTTGAAGGAGCAAGCAAAAGCCAATGGCTGAGGGTTCTTTCCAAAAGAAACACACACATTTCATCCTTCTGGAGTGAATTTTCATGCTGGAATTAATAAGCATTTGTACTGTGCAGGATGTAGCTACCTGCTCGGGGGTTGTGTCATAGAAGCACCTTTCCTGCAGGAGCTTATTGCAACGTTCATTGTTTGGCCAAGTTCTTTAGGGCTGGTTTTGCAAGGTCTTTCAGCTTTGTCCAAATCCGCTTCGTACGAAATTTTTCACAGCCTTGTTTCCAAGTGTCCACAAAGAGCTGCTGCTTGAAACTGTCCACATGCACATCTCCCATACTGGGGTGCTCGTTTCACTACCTGGATTTTGGTTTCCTCTTCTTTCTTTGAAATGACAAGCCTTCTTTCTGCATGCTACACACACCTTGTAGCAGTTTCAGTTTGCAGCATGTTGGTGCTCTTAAAACCCTGAGTAACCTGTGTAGAGTGTGTCACTCTCCAGCACTGAATACACAACTTAGAGCTCCTTTCACCACAGACACGCAAACACATCCTTTGGTGAAAGTCCTACCTCTTTTCACTTGGAAATGTAAGGGTTTCATGGAGAACATGAAGTCAATCATGCTTTTGCACTCTGCAACCAATAGGAATGAACTTTTGTACATACCCGTCTGAATTTCACTGCAAAATGCCCTTCTTTTCTGGTTTGTTGAAAGTTCACAACACATTAGGAGATAGAGCGTGTTTGAAGAAGACTGATGCAGTGTGCGTTTTCCTGGATTTCAAGTGATTTGGGAAACATACCCCTTGTTTTTCCACATTGTCTAAGAAACAACATGAGGCTTGCAAGAGATTGAAACAATGCATCCTAAAACGTATTCCAGCAGTAAAACACACGTTTCTACAAAGATTTGGAAGGAGCAAGCAAAAGAATAGTGGCTGAGTGTTCTTTCAGAGAGAAACATGCATTTCATCCTTCTGGAGTGAGTTTTCATGCTGGAATTAATAAGCATTTGTACTGTGCAGAATGTAGCTACCTGCTCGGGGGTTGTGTCATAGAAGCACCTTTCCTGCAGGAGCTTATTGCAACATTCATTGTTTGGCTAAGTTCTTTAGGGCTGGCTTTGGAAGGTCTTTCAGCTTTGTCCAAATCCGGTTCGTACGAAATTTTTCACAGCCTTGTTTCCAAGTGTCCACAAAGAGCTGCTGCTTGAAACTGTCCACTTGCACATCTCCCATACTGGTGTGCTCGTTTCAGTACCTGGATTTTGGTTTTCTCTTCTTTCTTTGAAATGACAAGCCTTCTTTCCGCATGCTACACACACCTTGTGGCAGTTGCAGTTTGAAGCATGTTGGTGCTCTCAAAACCCTGAGTAATCCATGTAGAGTGTGTCACTCTCCAGCACTGAATACACAACTTAGAGCTCCTTTCACCACAGACACGCAAACACATCCTTTGATGAAAGTCCTACTTCAGGTCCCTTGGAAATGTAAGGGTTTCATGGAGAACATGAAGTCAATCATGCTGTTGCACTCTACTACCAATAGAAATGACCTCTTGTACATGCCCGGCTGAGTTTCACTGCAAATTGCCCTTGTTTTCTGGTTTCTTGAATGTTCTCAACACATTAGGAGAAAGAGCGTGTTTGAGCAAGAGTGATGCAGTGTGCGTTGGCCTAGATTTCAAGTGACTTGGGAGACATAGTCCTTATTTTTCCACATTGTGTAAGAAACATGAGGCTTGCAAGAGATTGAAAAAATGCATCCCAAAACGTACTCCAGCCGTGAAAGCACACGTTTCTATAAAGGCTTTGAAGGAGCAAGCAAAAGCCAATGGCTGAGGGTTCTTTCCAAAAGAAACACACACATTTCATCCTTCTGGAGTGAATTTTCATGCTGGAATTAATAAGCATTTGTACTGTGCAGGATGTAGTTACCTGCTCGGGGGTTGTGTCATAGAAGCACCTTTCCTGCAGGAGCTTATTGCAACGTTCATTGTTTGGCCAAGTTCTTTAGGGCTGGTTTTGGAAGGTCTTTCAGCTTTGTCCAAATCCGCTTCGTACGAAATTTTTCACAGCCTTGTTTCCAAGTGTCCACAAAGAGCTGCTGCTTGAAACTGTCCACATGCACATCTCCCATACTGGGGTGCTCGTTTCACTACCTGGATTTTGGTTTCCTCTTCTTTCTTTGAAATGACAAGCCTTCTTTCTGCATGCTACACACACCTTGTAGCAGTTTCAGTTTGCAGCATGTTGGTGCTCTTAAAACCCTGAGTAACCTGTGTAGAGTGTGTCACTCTCCAGCACTGAATACACAACTTAGAGCTCCTTTCACCACAGACACGCAAACACATCCTTTGGTGAAAGTCCTACCTCTTTTCACTTGGAAATGTAAGGGCTTCATGGAGAACATGAAGTCAATCATGCTTTTGCACTCTGCAACCAATAGGAATGAACTTTTGTACATACCCGTCTGAATTTCACTGCAAAATGCCCTTCTTTTCTGGTTTGTTGAAAGTTCACAACACATTAGCAGATAGAGCGTGTTTGAAGAAGACTGATGCAGTGTGCGTTTTCCTGGATTTCAAGTGATTTGGGAAACATACCCCTTGTTTTTCCACATTGTCTAAGAAACAACATGAGGCTTGCAAGAGATTGAAACAATGCATCCTAAAACGTATTCCAGCAGTAAAACACACGTTTCTACAAAGATTTGGAAGGAGCAAGCAAAAGAATAGTGGCTGAGTGTTCTTTCAGAGAGAAACATGCATTTCATCCTTCTGGAGTGAGTTTTCATGCTGGAATTAATAAGCATTTGTACTGTGCAGAATGTAGCTACCTGCTCGGGGGTTGTGTCATAGAAGCACCTTTCCTGCAGGAGCTTATTGCAACATTCATTGTTTGGCTAAGTTCTTTAGGGCTGGCTTTGGAAGGTCTTTCAGCTTTGTCCAAATCCGGTTCGTACGAAATTTTTCACAGCCTTGTTTCCAAGTGTCCACAAAGAGCTGCTGCTTGAAACTGTCCACTTGCACATCTCCCATACTGGTGTGCTCGTTTCAGTACCTGGATTTTGGTTTTCTCTTCTTTCTTTGAAATGACAAGCCTTCTTTCCGCATGCTACACACACCTTGTGGCAGTTGCAGTTTGAAGCATGTTGGTGCTCTCAAAACCCTGAGTAATCCATGTAGAGTGTGTCACTCTCCAGCACTGAATACACAACTTAGAGCTCCTTTCACCACAGACACGCAAACACATCCTTTGATGAAAGTCCTACTTCAGGTCCCTTGGAAATGTAAGGGTTTCATGGAGAACATGAAGTCAATCATGCTGTTGCACTCTACTACCAATAGAAATGACCTCTTGTACATGCCCGGCTGAGTTTCACTGCAAATTGCCCTTGTTTTCTGGTTTCTTGAATGTTCTCAACACATTAGGAGAAAGAGCGTGTTTGAGCAAGAGTGATGCAGTGTGCGTTGGCCTAGATTTCAAGTGACTTGGGAGACATACTCCTTATTTTTCCACATTGTGTAAGAAACATGAGGCTTGCAAGAGATTGAAAAAATGCATCCCAAAACGTACTCCAGCCGTGAAAGCACACGTTTCTACAAAGGCTTTGAAGGAGCAAGCAAAAGCCAATGGCTGAGGGTTCTTTCCAAAAGAAACACACACATTTCATCCTTCTGGAGTGAATTTTCATGCTGGAATTAATAAGCATTTGTACTGTGCAGGATGTAGCTACCTGCTCGGGGGTTGTGTCATAGAAGCACCTTTCCTGCAGGAGCTTATTGCAACGTTCATTGTTTGGCCAAGTTCTTTAGGGCTGGTTTTGCAAGGTCTTTCAGCTTTGTCCAAATCCGCTTCGTACGAAATTTTTCACAGCCTTGTTTCCAAGTGTCCACAAAGAGCTGCTGCTTGAAACTGTCCACATGCACATCTCCCATACTGGGGTGCTCGTTTCACTACCTGGATTTTGGTTTTCTCTTCTTTCTTTGAAATGACAAGCCTTCTTTCTGCATGCTACACACACCTTGTAGCAGTTTCAGTTTGCAGCATGTTGGTGCTCTTAAAACCCTGAGTAACCTGTGTAGAGTGTGTCACTCTCCAGCACTGAATACACAACTTAGAGCTCCTTTCACCACAGACACGCAAACACATCCTTTGGTGAAAGTCCTACCTCTTTTCACTTGGAAATGTAAGGGTTTCATGGAGAACATGAAGTCAATCATGCTTTTGCACTCTGCAACCAATAGGAATGAACTTTTGTACATACCCGTCTGAATTTCACTGCAAAATGCCCTTCTTTTCTGGTTTGTTGAAAGTTCACAACACATTAGGAGATAGAGCGTGTTTGAAGAAGACTGATGCAGTGTGCGTTTTCCTGGATTTCAAGTGATTTGGGAAACATACCCCTTGTTTTTCCACATTGTCTAAGAAACAACATGAGGCTTGCAAGAGATTGAAACAATGCATCCTAAAACGTATTCCAGCAGTAAAACACACGTTTCTACAAAGATTTGGAAGGAGCAAGCAAAAGAATAGTGGCTGAGTGTTCTTTCAGAGAGAAACATGCATTTCATCCTTCTGGAGTGAGTTTTCATGCTGGAATTAATAAGCATTTGTACTGTGCAGAATGTAGCTACCTGCTCGGGGGTTGTGTCATAGAAGCACCTTTCCTGCAGGAGCTTATTGCAACATTCATTGTTTGGCTAAGTTCTTTAGGGCTGGCTTTGGAAGGTCTTTCAGCTTTGTCCAAATCCGGTTCGTACGAAATTTTTCACAGCCTTGTTTCCAAGTGTCCACAAAGAGCTGCTGCTTGAAACTGTCCACTTGCACATCTCCCATACTGGTGTGCTCGTTTCAGTACCTGGATTTTGGTTTTCTCTTCTTTCTTTGAAATGACAAGCCTTCTTTCCGCATGCTACACACACCTTGTGGCAGTTGCAGTTTGAAGCATGTTGGTGCTCTCAAAACCTTGAGTAATCCATGTAGAGTGTGTCACTCTCCAGCACTGAATACACAACTTAGAGCTCCTTTCACCACAGACACGCAAACACATCCTTTGATGAAAGTCCTACTTCAGGTCCCTTGGAAATGTAAGGGTTTCATGGAGAACATGAAGTCAATCATGCTGTTGCACTCTACTACCAATAGAAATGACCTCTTGTACATGCCCGGCTGAGTTTCACTGCAAATTGCCCTTGTTTTCTGGTTTCTTGAATGTTCTCAACACATTAGGAGAAAGAGCGTGTTTGAGCAAGAGTGATGCAGTGTGCGTTGGCCTAGATTTCAAGTGACTTGGGAGACATACTCCTTATTTTTCCACATTGTGTAAGAAACATGAGGCTTGCAAGAGATTGAAAAAATGCATCCCAAAACGTACTCCAGCCGTGAAAGCACACGTTTCTACAAAGGCTTTGAAGGAGCAAGCAAAAGCCAATGGCTGAGGGTTCTTTCCAAAAGAAACACACACATTTCATCCTTCTGGAGTGAATTTTCATGCTGGAATTAATAAGCATTTGTACTGTGCAGGATGTAGCTACCTGCTCGGGGGTTGTGTCATAGAAGCACCTTTCCTGCAGGAGCTTATTGCAACGTTCATTGTTTGGCCAAGTTCTTTAGGGCTGGTTTTGCAAGGTCTTTCAGCTTTGTCCAAATCCGCTTCGTACGAAATTTTTCACAGCCTTGTTTCCAAGTGTCCACAAAGAGCTGCTGCTTGAAACTGTCCACATGCACATCTCCCATACTGGGGTGCTCGTTTCACTACCTGGATTTTGGTTTCCTCTTCTTTCTTTGAAATGACAAGCCTTCTTTCTGCATGCTACACACACCTTGTAGCAGTTTCAGTTTGCAGCATGTTGGTGCTCTTAAAACCCTGAGTAACCTGTGTAGAGTGTGTCACTCTCCAGCACTGAATACACAACTTAGAGCTCCTTTCACCACAGACACGCAAACACATCCTTTGGTGAAAGTCCTACCTCTTTTCACTTGGAAATGTAAGGGTTTCATGGAGAACATGAAGTCAATCATGCTTTTGCACTCTGCAACCAATAGGAATGAACTTTTGTACATACCCGTCTGAATTTCACTGCAAAATGCCCTTCTTTTCTGGTTTGTTGAAAGTTCACAACACATTAGGAGATAGAGCGTGTTTGAAGAAGACTGATGCAGTGTGCGTTTTCCTGGATTTCAAGTGATTTGGGAAACATACCCCTTGTTTTTCCACATTGTCTAAGAAACAACATGAGGCTTGCAAGAGATTGAAACAATGCATCCTAAAACGTATTCCAGCAGTAAAACACACGTTTCTACAAAGATTTGGAAGGAGCAAGCAAAAGAATAGTGGCTGAGTGTTCTTTCAGAGAGAAACATGCATTTCATCCTTCTGGAGTGAGTTTTCATGCTGGAATTAATAAGCATTTGTACTGTGCAGAATGTAGCTACCTGCTCGGGGGTTGTGTCATAGAAGCACCTTTCCTGCAGGAGCTTATTGCAACATTCATTGTTTGGCTAAGTTCTTTAGGGCTGGCTTTGGAAGGTCTTTCAGCTTTGTCCAAATCCGGTTCGTACGAAATTTTTCACAGCCTTGTTTCCAAGTGTCCACAAAGAGCTGCTGCTTGAAACTGTCCACTTGCACATCTCCCATACTGGTGTGCTCGTTTCAGTACCTGGATTTTGGTTTTCTCTTCTTTCTTTGAAATGACAAGCCTTCTTTCCGCATGCTACACACACCTTGTGGCAGTTGCAGTTTGAAGCATGTTGGTGCTCTCAAAACCCTGAGTAATCCATGTAGAGTGTGTCACTCTCCAGCACTGAATACACAACTTAGAGCTCCTTTCACCACAGACACGCAAACACATCCTTTGATGAAAGTCCTACTTCAGGTCCCTTGGAAATGTAAGGGTTTCATGGAGAACATGAAGTCAATCATGCTGTTGCACTCTACTACCAATAGAAATGACCTCTTGTACATGCCCGGCTGAGTTTCACTGCAAATTGCCCTTGTTTTCTGGTTTCTTGAATGTCCTCAACACATTAGGAGAAAGAGCGTGTTTGAGCAAGAGTGATGCAGTGTGCGTTGGCCTAGATTTCAAGTGACTTGGGAGACATACTCCTTATTTTTCCACATTGTGTAAGAAACATGAGGCTTGCAAGAGATTGAAAAAATGCATCCCAAAACGTACTCCAGCCGTGAAAGCACACGTTTCTACAAAGGCTTTGAAGGAGCAAGCAAAAGCCAATGGCTGAGGGTTCTTTCCAAAAGAAACACACACATTTCATCCTTCTGGAGTGAATTTTCATGCTGGAATTAATAAGCATTTGTACTGTGCAGGATGTAGCTACCTGCTCGGGGGTTGTGTCATAGAAGCACCTTTCCTGCAGGAGCTTATTGCAACGTTCATTGTTTGGCCAAGTTCTTTAGGGCTGGTTTTGCAAGGTCTTTCAGCTTTGTCCAAATCCGCTTCGTACGAAATTTTTCACAGCCTTGTTTCCAAGTGTCCACAAAGAGCTGCTGCTTGAAACTGTCCACATGCACATCTCCCATACTGGGGTGCTCGTTTCACTACCTGGATTTTGGTTTCCTCTTCTTTCTTTGAAATGACAAGCCTTCTTTCTGCATGCTACACACACCTTGTAGCAGTTTCAGTTTGCAGCATGTTGGTGCTCTTAAAACCCTGAGTAACCTGTGTAGAGTGTGTCACTCTCCAGCACTGAATACACAACTTAGAGCTCCTTTCACCACAGACACGCAAACACATCCTTTGGTGAAAGTCCTACCTCTTTTCACTTGGAAATGTAAGGGTTTCATGGAGAACATGAAGTCAATCATGCTTTTGCACTCTGCAACCAATAGGAATGAACTTTTGTACATACCCGTCTGAATTTCACTGCAAAATGCCCTTCTTTTCTGGTTTGTTGAAAGTTCACAACACAATAGGAGATAGAGCGTGTTTGAAGAAGACTGATGCAGTGTGCGTTTTCCTGGATTTCAAGTGATTTGGGAAACATACCCCTTGTTTTTCCACATTGTCTAAGAAACAACATGAGGCTTGCAAGAGATTGAAACAATGCATCCTAAAACGTATTCCAGCAGTAAAACACACGTTTCTACAAAGATTTGGAAGGAGCAAGCAAAAGAATAGTGGCTGAGTGTTCTTTCAGAGAGAAACATGCATTTCATCCTTCTGGAGTGAGTTTTCATGCTGGAATTAATAAGCATTTGTACTGTGCAGAATGTAGCTACCTGCTCGGGGGTTGTGTCATAGAAGCACCTTTCCTGCAGGAGCTTATTGCAACATTCATTGTTTGGCTAAGTTCTTTAGGGCTGGCTTTGGAAGGTCTTTCAGCTTTGTCCAAATCCGGTTCGTACGAAATTTTTCACAGCCTTGTTTCCAAGTGTCCACAAAGAGCTGCTGCTTGAAACTGTCCACTTGCACATCTCCCATACTGGTGTGCTCGTTTCAGTACCTGGATTTTGGTTTTCTCTTCTTTCTTTGAAATGACAAGCCTTCTTTCCGCATGCTACACACACCTTGTGGCAGTTGCAGTTTGAAGCATGTTGGTGCTCTCAAAACCCTGAGTAATCCATGTAGAGTGTGTCACTCTCCAGCACTGAATACACAACTTAGAGCTCCTTTCACCACAGACACGCAAACACATCCTTTGATGAAAGTCCTACTTCAGGTCCCTTGGAAATGTAAGGGTTTCATGGAGAACATGAAGTCAATCATGCTGTTGCACTCTACTACCAATAGAAATGACCTCTTGTACATGCCCGGCTGAGTTTCACTGCAAATTGCCCTTGTTTTCTGGTTTCTTGAATGTCCTCAACACATTAGGAGAAAGAGCGTGTTTGAGCAAGAGTGATGCAGTGTGCGTTGGCCTAGATTTCAAGTGACTTGGGAGACATACTCCTTATTTTTCCACATTGTGTAAGAAACATGAGGCTTGCAAGAGATTGAAAAAATGCATCCCAAAACGTACTCCAGCCGTGAAAGCACACGTTTCTACAAAGGCTTTGAAGGAGCAAGCAAAAGCCAATGGCTGAGGGTTCTTTCCAAAAGAAACACACACATTTCATCCTTCTGGAGTGAATTTTCATGCTGGAATTAATAAGCATTTGTACTGTGCAGGATGTAGCTACCTGCTCGGGGGTTGTGTCATAGAAGCACCTTTCCTGCAGGAGCTTATTGCAACGTTCATTGTTTGGCCAAGTTCTTTAGGGCTGGTTTTGCAAGGTCTTTCAGCTTTGTCCAAATCCGCTTCGTACGAAATTTTTCACAGCCTTGTTTCCAAGTGTCCACAAAGAGCTGCTGCTTGAAACTGTCCACATGCACATCTCCCATACTGGGGTGCTCGTTTCACTACCTGGATTTTGGTTTCCTCTTCTTTCTTTGAAATGACAAGCCTTCTTTCTGCATGCTACACACACCTTGTAGCAGTTTCAGTTTGCAGCATGTTGGTGCTCTTAAAACCCTGAGTAACCTGTGTAGAGTGTGTCACTCTCCAGCACTGAATACACAACTTAGAGCTCCTTTCACCACAGACACGCAAACACATCCTTTGGTGAAAGTCCTACCTCTTTTCACTTGGAAATGTAAGGGTTTCATGGAGAACATGAAGTCAATCATGCTTTTGCACTCTGCAACCAATAGGAATGAACTTTTGTACATACCCGTCTGAATTTCACTGCAAAATGCCCTTCTTTTCTGGTTTGTTGAAAGTTCACAACACAATAGGAGATAGAGCGTGTTTGAAGAAGACTGATGCAGTGTGCGTTTTCCTGGATTTCAAGTGATTTGGGAAACATACCCCTTGTTTTTCCACATTGTCTAAGAAACAACATGAGGCTTGCAAGAGATTGAAACAATGCATCCTAAAACGTATTCCAGCAGTAAAACACACGTTTCTACAAAGATTTGGAAGGAGCAAGCAAAAGAATAGTGGCTGAGTGTTCTTTCAGAGAGAAACATGCATTTCATCCTTCTGGAGTGAGTTTTCATGCTGGAATTAATAAGCATTTGTACTGTGCAGAATGTAGCTACCTGCTCGGGGGTTGTGTCATAGAAGCACCTTTCCTGCAGGAGCTTATTGCAACATTCATTGTTTGGCTAAGTTCTTTAGGGCTGGCTTTGGAAGGTCTTTCAGCTTTGTCCAAATCCGGTTCGTACGAAATTTTTCACAGCCTTGTTTCCAAGTGTCCACAAAGAGCTGCTGCTTGAAACTGTCCACTTGCACATCTCCCATACTGGTGTGCTCGTTTCAGTACCTGGATTTTGGTTTTCTCTTCTTTCTTTGAAATGACAAGCCTTCTTTCCGCATGCTACACACACCTTGTGGCAGTTGCAGTTTGAAGCATGTTGGTGCTCTCAAAACCCTGAGTAATCCATGTAGAGTGTGTCACTCTCCAGCACTGAATACACAACTTAGAGCTCCTTTCACCACAGACACGCAAACACATCCTTTGATGAAAGTCCTACTTCAGGTCCCTTGGAAATGTAAGGGTTTCATGGAGAACATGAAGTCAATCATGCTGTTGCACTCTACTACCAATAGAAATGACCTCTTGTACATGCCCGGCTGAGTTTCACTGCAAATTGCCCTTGTTTTCTGGTTTCTTGAATGTTCTCAACACATTAGGAGAAAGAGCGTGTTTGAGCAAGAGTGATGCAGTGTGCGTTGGCCTAGATTTCAAGTGACTTGGGAGACATACTCCTTATTTTTCCACATTGTGTAAGAAACATGAGGCTTGCAAGAGATTGAAAAAATGCATCCCAAAACGTACTCCAGCCGTGAAAGCACACGTTTCTACAAAGGCTTTGAAGGAGCAAGCAAAAGCCAATGGCTGAGGGTTCTTTCCAAAAGAAACACACACATTTCATCCTTCTGGAGTGAATTTTCATGCTGGAATTAATAAGCATTTGTACTGTGCAGGATGTAGCTACCTGCTCGGGGGTTGTGTCATAGAAGCACCTTTCCTGCAGGAGCTTATTGCAACGTTCATTGTTTGGCCAAGTTCTTTAGGGCTGGTTTTGCAAGGTCTTTCAGCTTTGTCCAAATCCGCTTCGTACGAAATTTTTCACAGCCTTGTTTCCAAGTGTCCACAAAGAGCTGCTGCTTGAAACTGTCCACATGCACATCTCCCATACTGGGGTGCTCGTTTCACTACCTGGATTTTGGTTTCCTCTTCTTTCTTTGAAATGACAAGCCTTCTTTCTGCATGCTACACACACCTTGTAGCAGTTTCAGTTTGCAGCATGTTGGTGCTCTTAAAACCCTGAGTAACCTGTGTAGAGTGTGTCACTCTCCAGCACTGAATACACAACTTAGAGCTCCTTTCACCACAGACACGCAAACACATCCTTTGGTGAAAGTCCTACCTCTTTTCACTTGGAAATGTAAGGGTTTCATGGAGAACATGAAGTCAATCATGCTTTTGCACTCTGCAACCAATAGGAATGAACTTTTGTACATACCCGTCTGAATTTCACTGCAAAATGCCCTTCTTTTCTGGTTTGTTGAAAGTTCACAACACATTAGGAGATAGAGCGTGTTTGAAGAAGACTGATGCAGTGTGCGTTTTCCTGGATTTCAAGTGATTTGGGAAACATACCCCTTGTTTTTCCACATTGTCTAAGAAACAACATGAGGCTTGCAAGAGATTGAAACAATGCATCCTAAAACGTATTCCAGCAGTAAAACACACGTTTCTACAAAGATTTGGAAGGAGCAAGCAAAAGAATAGTGGCTGAGTGTTCTTTCAGAGAGAAACATGCATTTCATCCTTCTGGAGTGAGTTTTCATGCTGGAATTAATAAGCATTTGTACTGTGCAGAATGTAGCTACCTGCTCGGGGGTTGTGTCATAGAAGCACCTTTCCTGCAGGAGCTTATTGCAACATTCATTGTTTGGCTAAGTTCTTTAGGGCTGGCTTTGGAAGGTCTTTCAGCTTTGTCCAAATCCGGTTCGTACGAAATTTTTCACAGCCTTGTTTCCAAGTGTCCACAAAGAGCTGCTGCTTGAAACTGTCCACTTGCACATCTCCCATACTGGTGTGCTCGTTTCAGTACCTGGATTTTGGTTTTCTCTTCTTTCTTTGAAATGACAAGCCTTCTTTCCGCATGCTACACACACCTTGTGGCAGTTGCAGTTTGAAGCATGTTGGTGCTCTCAAAACCCTGAGTAATCCATGTAGAGTGTGTCACTCTCCAGCACTGAATACACAACTTAGAGCTCCTTTCACCACAGACACGCAAACACATCCTTTGATGAAAGTCCTACTTCAGGTCCCTTGGAAATGTAAGGGTTTCATGGAGAACATGAAGTCAATCATGCTGTTGCACTCTACTACCAATAGAAATGACCTCTTGTACATGCCCGGCTGAGTTTCACTGCAAATTGCCCTTGTTTTCTGGTTTCTTGAATGTTCTCAACACATTAGGAGAAAGAGCGTGTTTGAGCAAGAGTGATGCAGTGTGCGTTGGCCTAGATTTCAAGTGACTTGGGAGACATACTCCTTATTTTTCCACATTGTGTAAGAAACATGAGGCTTGCAAGAGATTGAAAAAATGCATCCCAAAACGTACTCCAGCCGTGAAAGCACACGTTTCTACAAAGGCTTTGAAGGAGCAAGCAAAAGCCAATGGCTGAGGGTTCTTTCCAAAAGAAACACACACATTTCATCCTTCTGGAGTGAATTTTCATGCTGGAATTAATAAGCATTTGTACTGTGCAGGATGTAGCTACCTGCTCGGGGGTTGTGTCATAGAAGCACCTTTCCTGCAGGAGCTTATTGCAACGTTCATTGTTTGGCCAAGTTCTTTAGGGCTGGTTTTGCAAGGTCTTTCAGCTTTGTCCAAATCCGCTTCGTACGAAATTTTTCACAGCCTTGTTTCCAAGTGTCCACAAAGAGCTGCTGCTTGAAACTGTCCACATGCACATCTCCCATACTGGGGTGCTCGTTTCACTACCTGGATTTTGGTTTCCTCTTCTTTCTTTGAAATGACAAGCCTTCTTTCTGCATGCTACACACACCTTGTAGCAGTTTCAGTTTGCAGCATGTTGGTGCTCTTAAAACCCTGAGTAACCTGTGTAGAGTGTGTCACTCTCCAGCACTGAATACACAACTTAGAGCTCCTTTCACCACAGACACGCAAACACATCCTTTGGTGAAAGTCCTACCTCTTTTCACTTGGAAATGTAAGGGTTTCATGGAGAACATGAAGTCAATCATGCTTTTGCACTCTGCAACCAATAGGAATGAACTTTTGTACATACCCGTCTGAATTTCACTGCAAAATGCCCTTCTTTTCTGGTTTGTTGAAAGTTCACAACACATTAGGAGATAGAGCGTGTTTGAAGAAGACTGATGCAGTGTGCGTTTTCCTGGATTTCAAGTGATTTGGGAAACATACCCCTTGTTTTTCCACATTGTCTAAGAAACAACATGAGGCTTGCAAGAGATTGAAACAATGCATCCTAAAACGTATTCCAGCAGTAAAACACACGTTTCTACAAAGATTTGGAAGGAGCAAGCAAAAGAATAGTGGCTGAGTGTTCTTTCAGAGAGAAACATGCATTTCATCCTTCTGGAGTGAGTTTTCATGCTGGAATTAATAAGCATTTGTACTGTGCAGAATGTAGCTACCTGCTCGGGGGTTGTGTCATAGAAGCACCTTTCCTGCAGGAGCTTATTGCAACATTCATTGTTTGGCTAAGTTCTTTAGGGCTGGCTTTGGAAGGTCTTTCAGCTTTGTCCAAATCCGGTTCGTACGAAATTTTTCACAGCCTTGTTTCCAAGTGTCCACAAAGAGCTGCTGCTTGAAACTGTCCACTTGCACATCTCCCATACTGGTGTGCTCGTTTCAGTACCTGGATTTTGGTTTTCTCTTCTTTCTTTGAAATGACAAGCCTTCTTTCCGCATGCTACACACACCTTGTGGCAGTTGCAGTTTGAAGCATGTTGGTGCTCTCAAAACCCTGAGTAATCCATGTAGAGTGTGTCACTCTCCAGCACTGAATACACAACTTAGAGCTCCTTTCACCACAGACACGCAAACACATCCTTTGATGAAAGTCCTACTTCAGGTCCCTTGGAAATGTAAGGGTTTCATGGAGAACATGAAGTCAATCATGCTGTTGCACTCTACTACCAATAGAAATGACCTCTTGTACATGCCCGGCTGAGTTTCACTGCAAATTGCCCTTGTTTTCTGGTTTCTTGAATGTTCTCAACACATTAGGAGAAAGAGCGTGTTTGAGCAAGAGTGATGCAGTGTGCGTTGGCCTAGATTTCAAGTGACTTGGGAGACATACTCCTTATTTTTCCACATTGTGTAAGAAACATGAGGCTTGCAAGAGATTGAAAAAATGCATCCCAAAACGTACTCCAGCCGTGAAAGCACACGTTTCTACAAAGGCTTTGAAGGAGCAAGCAAAAGCCAATGGCTGAGGGTTCTTTCCAAAAGAAACACACACATTTCATCCTTCTGGAGTGAATTTTCATGCTGGAATTAATAAGCATTTGTACTGTGCAGGATGTAGCTACCTGCTCGGGGGTTGTGTCATAGAAGCACCTTTCCTGCAGGAGCTTATTGCAACGTTCATTGTTTGGCCAAGTTCTTTAGGGCTGGTTTTGCAAGGTCTTTCAGCTTTGTCCAAATCCGCTTCGTACGAAATTTTTCACAGCCTTGTTTCCAAGTGTCCACAAAGAGCTGCTGCTTGAAACTGTCCACATGCACATCTCCCATACTGGGGTGCTCGTTTCACTACCTGGATTTTGGTTTCCTCTTCTTTCTTTGAAATGACAAGCCTTCTTTCTGCATGCTACACACACCTTGTAGCAGTTTCAGTTTGCAACATGTTGGTGCTCTTAAAACCCTGAGTAACCTGTGTAGAGTGTGTCACTCTCCAGCACTGAATACACAACTTAGAGCTCCTTTCACCACAGACACGCAAACACATCCTTTGGTGAAAGTCCTACCTCTTTTCACTTGGAAATGTAAGGGTTTCATGGAGAACATGAAGTCAATCATGCTTTTGCACTCTGCAACCAATAGGAATGAACTTTTGTACATACCCGTCTGAATTTCACTGCAAAATGCCCTTCTTTTCTGGTTTGTTGAAAGTTCACAACACATTAGGAGATAGAGCGTGTTTGAAGAAGACTGATGCAGTGTGCGTTTTCCTGGATTTCAAGTGATTTGGGAAACATACCCCTTGTTTTTCCACATTGTCTAAGAAACAACATGAGGCTTGCAAGAGATTGAAACAATGCATCCTAAAACGTATTCCAGCAGTAAAACACACGTTTCTACAAAGATTTGGAAGGAGCAAGCAAAAGAATAGTGGCTGAGTGTTCTTTCAGAGAGAAACATGCATTTCATCCTTCTGGAGTGAGTTTTCATGCTGGAATTAATAAGCATTTGTACTGTGCAGAATGTAGCTACCTGCTCGGGGGTTGTGTCATAGAAGCACCTTTCCTGCAGGAGCTTATTGCAACATTCATTGTTTGGCTAAGTTCTTTAGGGCTGGCTTTGGAAGGTCTTTCAGCTTTGTCCAAATCCGGTTCGTACGAAATTTTTCACAGCCTTGTTTCCAAGTGTCCACAAAGAGCTGCTGCTTGAAACTGTCCACTTGCACATCTCCCATACTGGTGTGCTCGTTTCAGTACCTGGATTTTGGTTTTCTCTTCTTTCTTTGAAATGACAAGCCTTCTTTCCGCATGCTACACACACCTTGTGGCAGTTGCAGTTTGAAGCATGTTGGTGCTCTCAAAACCCTGAGTAATCCATGTAGAGTGTGTCACTCTCCAGCACTGAATACACAACTTAGAGCTCCTTTCACCACAGACACGCAAACACATCCTTTGATGAAAGTCCTACTTCAGGTCCCTTGGAAATGTAAGGGTTTCATGGAGAACATGAAGTCAATCATGCTGTTGCACTCTACTACCAATAGAAATGACCTCTTGTACATGCCCGGCTGAGTTTCACTGCAAATTGCCCTTGTTTTCTGGTTTCTTGAATGTTCTCAACACATTAGGAGAAAGAGCGTGTTTGAGCAAGAGTGATGCAGTGTGCGTTGGCCTAGATTTCAAGTGACTTGGGAGACATACTCCTTATTTTTCCACATTGTGTAAGAAACATGAGGCTTGCAAGAGATTGAAAAAATGCATCCCAAAACGTACTCCAGCCGTGAAAGCACACGTTTCTACAAAGGCTTTGAAGGAGCAAGCAAAAGCCAATGGCTGAGGGTTCTTTCCAAAAGAAACACACACATTTCATCCTTCTGGAGTGAATTTTCATGCTGGAATTAATAAGCATTTGTACTGTGCAGGATGTAGCTACCTGCTCGGGGGTTGTGTCATAGAAGCACCTTTCCTGCAGGAGCTTATTGCAACGTTCATTGTTTGGCCAAGTTCTTTAGGGCTGGTTTTGCAAGGTCTTTCAGCTTTGTCCAAATCCGCTTCGTACGAAATTTTTCACAGCCTTGTTTCCAAGTGTCCACAAAGAGCTGCTGCTTGAAACTGTCCACATGCACATCTCCCATACTGGGGTGCTCGTTTCACTACCTGGATTTTGGTTTCCTCTTCTTTCTTTGAAATGACAAGCCTTCTTTCTGCATGCTACACACACCTTGTAGCAGTTTCAGTTTGCAGCATGTTGGTGCTCTTAAAACCCTGAGTAACCTGTGTAGAGTGTGTCACTCTCCAGCACTGAATACACAACTTAGAGCTCCTTTCACCACAGACACGCAAACACATCCTTTGGTGAAAGTCCTACCTCTTTTCACTTGGAAATGTAAGGGTTTCATGGAGAACATGAAGTCAATCATGCTTTTGCACTCTGCAACCAATAGGAATGAACTTTTGTACATACCCGTCTGAATTTCACTGCAAAATGCCCTTCTTTTCTGGTTTGTTGAAAGTTCACAACACATTAGGAGATAGAGCGTGTTTGAAGAAGACTGATGCAGTGTGCGTTTTCCTGGATTTCAAGTGATTTGGGAAACATACCCCTTGTTTTTCCACATTGTCTAAGAAACAACATGAGGCTTGCAAGAGATTGAAACAATGCATCCTAAAACGTATTCCAGCAGTAAAACACACGTTTCTACAAAGATTTGGAAGGAGCAAGCAAAAGAATAGTGGCTGAGTGTTCTTTCAGAGAGAAACATGCATTTCATCCTTCTGGAGTGAGTTTTCATGCTGGAATTAATAAGCATTTGTACTGTGCAGAATGTAGCTACCTGCTCGGGGGTTGTGTCATAGAAGCACCTTTCCTGCAGGAGCTTATTGCAACATTCATTGTTTGGCTAAGTTCTTTAGGGCTGGCTTTGGAAGGTCTTTCAGCTTTGTCCAAATCCGGTTCGTACGAAATTTTTCACAGCCTTGTTTCCAAGTGTCCACAAAGAGCTGCTGCTTGAAACTGTCCACTTGCACATCTCCCATACTGGTGTGCTCGTTTCAGTACCTGGATTTTGGTTTTCTCTTCTTTCTTTGAAATGACAAGCCTTCTTTCCGCATGCTACACACACCTTGTGGCAGTTGCAGTTTGAAGCATGTTGGTGCTCTCAAAACCCTGAGTAATCCATGTAGAGTGTGTCACTCTCCAGCACTGAATACACAACTTAGAGCTCCTTTCACCACAGACACGCAAACACATCCTTTGATGAAAGTCCTACTTCAGGTCCCTTGGAAATGTAAGGGTTTCATGGAGAACATGAAGTCAATCATGCTGTTGCACTCTACTACCAATAGAAATGACCTCTTGTACATGCCCGGCTGAGTTTCACTGCAAATTGCCCTTGTTTTCTGGTTTCTTGAATGTTCTCAACACATTAGGAGAAAGAGCGTGTTTGAGCAAGAGTGATGCAGTGTGCGTTGGCCTAGATTTCAAGTGACTTGGGAGACATACTCCTTATTTTTCCACATTGTGTAAGAAACATGAGGCTTGCAAGAGATTGAAAAAATGCATCCCAAAACGTACTCCAGCCGTGAAAGCACACGTTTCTACAAAGGCTTTGAAGGAGCAAGCAAAAGCCAATGGCTGAGGGTTCTTTCCAAAAGAAACACACACATTTCATCCTTCTGGAGTGAATTTTCATGCTGGAATTAATAAGCATTTGTACTGTGCAGGATGTAGCTACCTGCTCGGGGGTTGTGTCATAGAAGCACCTTTCCTGCAGGAGCTTATTGCAACGTTCATTGTTTGGCCAAGTTCTTTAGGGCTGGTTTTGCAAGGTCTTTCAGCTTTGTCCAAATCCGCTTCGTACGAAATTTTTCACAGCCTTGTTTCCAAGTGTCCACAAAGAGCTGCTGCTTGAAACTGTCCACATGCACATCTCCCATACTGGGGTGCTCGTTTCACTACCTGGATTTTGGTTTCCTCTTCTTTCTTTGAAATGACAAGCCTTCTTTCTGCATGCTACACACACCTTGTAGCAGTTTCAGTTTGCAGCATGTTGGTGCTCTTAAAACCCTGAGTAACCTGTGTAGAGTGTGTCACTCTCCAGCACTGAATACACAACTTAGAGCTCCTTTCACCACAGACACGCAAACACATCCTTTGGTGAAAGTCCTACCTCTTTTCACTTGGAAATGTAAGGGTTTCATGGAGAACATGAAGTCAATCATGCTTTTGCACTCTGCAACCAATAGGAATGAACTTTTGTACATACCCGTCTGAATTTCACTGCAAAATGCCCTTCTTTTCTGGTTTGTTGAAAGTTCACAACACATTAGGAGATAGAGCGTGTTTGAAGAAGACTGATGCAGTGTGCGTTTTCCTGGATTTCAAGTGATTTGGGAAACATACCCCTTGTTTTTCCACATTGTCTAAGAAACAACATGAGGCTTGCAAGAGATTGAAACAATGCATCCTAAAACGTATTCCAGCAGTAAAACACACGTTTCTACAAAGATTTGGAAGGAGCAAGCAAAAGAATAGTGGCTGAGTGTTCTTTCAGAGAGAAACATGCATTTCATCCTTCTGGAGTGAGTTTTCATGCTGGAATTAATAAGCATTTGTACTGTGCAGAATGTAGCTACCTGCTCGGGGGTTGTGTCATAGAAGCACCTTTCCTGCAGGAGCTTATTGCAACATTCATTGTTTGGCTAAGTTCTTTAGGGCTGGCTTTGGAAGGTCTTTCAGCTTTGTCCAAATCCGGTTCGTACGAAATTTTTCACAGCCTTGTTTCCAAGTGTCCACAAAGAGCTGCTGCTTGAAACTGTCCACTTGCACATCTCCCATACTGGTGTGCTCGTTTCAGTACCTGGATTTTGGTTTTCTCTTCTTTCTTTGAAATGACAAGCCTTCTTTCCGCATGCTACACACACCTTGTGGCAGTTGCAGTTTGAAGCATGTTGGTGCTCTCAAAACCCTGAGTAATCCGTGTAGAGTGTGTCACTCTCCAGCACTGAATACACAACTTAGAGCTCCTTTCACCACAGACACGCAAACACATCCTTTGATGAAAGTCCTACTTCAGGTCCCTTGGAAATGTAAGGGTTTCATGGAGAACATGAAGTCAATCATGCTGTTGCACTCTACTACCAATAGAAATGACCTCTTGTACATGCCCGGCTGAGTTTCACTGCAAATTGCCCTTGTTTTCTGGTTTCTTGAATGTTCTCAACACATTAGGAGAAAGAGCGTGTTTGAGCAAGAGTGATGCAGTGTGCGTTGGCCTAGATTTCAAGTGACCTGGGAGACATACTCCTTATTTTTCCACATTGTGTAAGAAACATGAGGCTTGCAAGAGATTGAAAAAATGCATCCCAAAACGTACTCCAGCCGTGAAAGCACACGTTTCTACAAAGGCTTTGAAGGAGCAAGCAAAAGCCAATGGCTGAGGGTTCTTTCCAAAAGAAACACACACATTTCATCCTTCTGGAGTGAATTTTCATGCTGGAATTAATAAGCATTTGTACTGTGCAGGATGTAGCTACCTGCTCGGGGGTTGTGTCATAGAAGCACCTTTCCTGCAGGAGCTTATTGCAACGTTCATTGTTTGGCCAAGTTCTTTAGGGCTGGTTTTGCAAGGTCTTTCAGCTTTGTCCAAATCCGCTTCGTACGAAATTTTTCACAGCCTTGTTTCCAAGTGTCCACAAAGAGCTGCTGCTTGAAACTGTCCACATGCACATCTCCCATACTGGGGTGCTCGTTTCACTACCTGGATTTTGGTTTCCTCTTCTTTCTTTGAAATGACAAGCCTTCTTTCTGCATGCTACACACACCTTGTAGCAGTTTCAGTTTGCAGCATGTTGGTGCTCTTAAAACCCTGAGTAACCTGTGTAGAGTGTGTCACTCTCCAGCACTGAATACACAACTTAGAGCTCCTTTCACCACAGACACGCAAACACATCCTTTGGTGAAAGTCCTACCTCTTTTCACTTGGAAATGTAAGGGTTTCATGGAGAACATGAAGTCAATCATGCTTTTGCACTCTGCAACCAATAGGAATGAACTTTTGTACATACCCGTCTGAATTTCACTGCAAAATGCCCTTCTTTTCTGGTTTGTTGAAAGTTCACAACACATTAGGAGATAGAGCGTGTTTGAAGAAGACTGATGCAGTGTGCGTTTTCCTGGATTTCAAGTGATTTGGGAAACATACCCCTTGTTTTTCCACATTGTCTAAGAAACAACATGAGGCTTGCAAGAGATTGAAACAATGCATCCTAAAACGTATTCCAGCAGTAAAACACACGTTTCTACAAAGATTTGGAAGGAGCAAGCAAAAGAATAGTGGCTGAGTGTTCTTTCAGAGAGAAACATGCATTTCATCCTTCTGGAGTGAGTTTTCATGCTGGAATTAATAAGCATTTGTACTGTGCAGAATGTAGCTACCTGCTCGGGGGTTGTGTCATAGAAGCACCTTTCCTGCAGGAGCTTATTGCAACATTCATTGTTTGGCTAAGTTCTTTAGGGCTGGCTTTGGAAGGTCTTTCAGCTTTGTCCAAATCCGGTTCGTACGAAATTTTTCACAGCCTTGTTTCCAAGTGTCCACAAAGAGCTGCTGCTTGAAACTGTCCACTTGCACATCTCCCATACTGGTGTGCTCGTTTCAGTACCTGGATTTTGGTTTTCTCTTCTTTCTTTGAAATGACAAGCCTTCTTTCCGCATGCTACACACACCTTGTGGCAGTTGCAGTTTGAAGCATGTTGGTGCTCTCAAAACCCTGAGTAATCCATGTAGAGTGTGTCACTCTCCAGCACTGAATACACAACTTAGAGCTCCTTTCACCACAGACACGCAAACACATCCTTTGATGAAAGTCCTACTTCAGGTCCCTTGGAAATGTAAGGGTTTCATGGAGAACATGAAGTCAATCATGCTGTTGCACTCTACTACCAATAGAAATGACCTCTTGTACATGCCCGGCTGAGTTTCACTGCAAATTGCCCTTGTTTTCTGGTTTCTTGAATGTTCTCAACACATTAGGAGAAAGAGCGTGTTTGAGCAAGAGTGATGCAGTGTGCGTTGGCCTAGATTTCAAGTGACTTGGGAGACATACTCCTTATTTTTCCACATTGTGTAAGAAACATGAGGCTTGCAAGAGATTGAAAAAATGCATCCCAAAACGTACTCCAGCCGTGAAAGCACACGTTTCTACAAAGGCTTTGAAGGAGCAAGCAAAAGCCAATGGCTGAGGGTTCTTTCCAAAAGAAACACACACATTTCATCCTTCTGGAGTGAATTTTCATGCTGGAATTAATAAGCATTTGTACTGTGCAGGATGTAGCTACCTGCTCGGGGGTTGTGTCATAGAAGCACCTTTCCTGCAGGAGCTTATTGCAACGTTCATTGTTTGGCCAAGTTCTTTAGGGCTGGTTTTGCAAGGTCTTTCAGCTTTGTCCAAATCCGCTTCGTACGAAATTTTTCACAGCCTTGTTTCCAAGTGTCCACAAAGAGCTGCTGCTTGAAACTGTCCACATGCACATCTCCCATACTGGGGTGCTCGTTTCACTACCTGGATTTTGGTTTCCTCTTCTTTCTTTGAAATGACAAGCCTTCTTTCTGCATGCTACACACACCTTGTAGCAGTTTCAGTTTGCAGCATGTTGGTGCTCTTAAAACCCTGAGTAACCTGTGTAGAGTGTGTCACTCTCCAGCACTGAATACACAACTTAGAGCTCCTTTCACCACAGACACGCAAACACATCCTTTGGTGAAAGTCCTACCTCTTTTCACTTGGAAATGTAAGGGTTTCATGGAGAACATGAAGTCAATCATGCTTTTGCACTCTGCAACCAATAGGAATGAACTTTTGTACATACCCGTCTGAATTTCACTGCAAAATGCCCTTCTTTTCTGGTTTGTTGAAAGTTCACAACACATTAGGAGATAGAGCGTGTTTGAAGAAGACTGATGCAGTGTGCGTTTTCCTGGATTTCAAGTGATTTGGGAAACATACCCCTTGTTTTTCCACATTGTCTAAGAAACAACATGAGGCTTGCAAGAGATTGAAACAATGCATCCTAAAACGTATTCCAGCAGTAAAACACACGTTTCTACAAAGATTTGGAAGGAGCAAGCAAAAGAATAGTGGCTGAGTGTTCTTTCAGAGAGAAACATGCATTTCATCCTTCTGGAGTGAGTTTTCATGCTGGAATTAATAAGCATTTGTACTGTGCAGAATGTAGCTACCTGCTCGGGGGTTGTGTCATAGAAGCACCTTTCCTGCAGGAGCTTATTGCAACATTCATTGTTTGGCTAAGTTCTTTAGGGCTGGCTTTGGAAGGTCTTTCAGCTTTGTCCAAATCCGGTTCGTACGAAATTTTTCACAGCCTTGTTTCCAAGTGTCCACAAAGAGCTGCTGCTTGAAACTGTCCACTTGCACATCTCCCATACTGGTGTGCTCGTTTCAGTACCTGGATTTTGGTTTTCTCTTCTTTCTTTGAAATGACAAGCCTTCTTTCCGCATGCTACACACACCTTGTGGCAGTTGCAGTTTGAAGCATGTTGGTGCTCTCAAAACCCTGAGTAATCCATGTAGAGTGTGTCACTCTCCAGCACTGAATACACAACTTAGAGCTCCTTTCACCACAGACACGCAAACACATCCTTTGATGAAAGTCCTACTTCAGGTCCCTTGGAAATGTAAGGGTTTCATGGAGAACATGAAGTCAATCATGCTGTTGCACTCTACTACCAATAGAAATGACCTCTTGTACATGCCCGGCTGAGTTTCACTGCAAATTGCCCTTGTTTTCTGGTTTCTTGAATGTTCTCAACACATTAGGAGAAAGAGCGTGTTTGAGCAAGAGTGATGCAGTGTGCGTTGGCCTAGATTTCAAGTGACTTGGGAGACATACTCCTTATTTTTCCACATTGTGTAAGAAACATGAGGCTTGCAAGAGATTGAAAAAATGCATCCCAAAACGTACTCCAGCCGTGAAAGCACACGTTTCTACAAAGGCTTTGAAGGAGCAAGCAAAAGCCAATGGCTGAGGGTTCTTTCCAAAAGAAACACACACATTTCATCCTTCTGGAGTGAATTTTCATGCTGGAATTAATAAGCATTTGTACTGTGCAGGATGTAGCTACCTGCTCGGGGGTTGTGTCATAGAAGCACCTTTCCTGCAGGAGCTTATTGCAACGTTCATTGTTTGGCCAAGTTCTTTAGGGCTGGTTTTGCAAGGTCTTTCAGCTTTGTCCAAATCCGCTTCGTACGAAATTTTTCACAGCCTTGTTTCCAAGTGTCCACAAAGAGCTGCTGCTTGAAACTGTCCACATGCACATCTCCCATACTGGGGTGCTCGTTTCACTACCTGGATTTTGGTTTCCTCTTCTTTCTTTGAAATGACAAGCCTTCTTTCTGCATGCTACACACACCTTGTAGCAGTTTCAGTTTGCAGCATGTTGGTGCTCTTAAAACCCTGAGTAACCTGTGTAGAGTGTGTCACTCTCCAGCACTGAATACACAACTTAGAGCTCCTTTCACCACAGACACGCAAACACATCCTTTGGTGAAAGTCCTACCTCTTTTCACTTGGAAATGTAAGGGTTTCATGGAGAACATGAAGTCAATCATGCTTTTGCACTCTGCAACCAATAGGAATGAACTTTTGTACATACCCGTCTGAATTTCACTGCAAAATGCCCTTCTTTTCTGGTTTGTTGAAAGTTCACAACACATTAGGAGATAGAGCGTGTTTGAAGAAGACTGATGCAGTGTGCGTTTTCCTGGATTTCAAGTGATTTGGGAAACATACCCCTTGTTTTTCCACATTGTCTAAGAAACAACATGAGGCTTGCAAGAGATTGAAACAATGCATCCTAAAACGTATTCCAGCAGTAAAACACACGTTTCTACAAAGATTTGGAAGGAGCAAGCAAAAGAATAGTGGCTGAGTGTTCTTTCAGAGAGAAACATGCATTTCATCCTTCTGGAGTGAGTTTTCATGCTGGAATTAATAAGCATTTGTACTGTGCAGAATGTAGCTACCTGCTCGGGGGTTGTGTCATAGAAGCACCTTTCCTGCAGGAGCTTATTGCAACATTCATTGTTTGGCTAAGTTCTTTAGGGCTGGCTTTGGAAGGTCTTTCAGCTTTGTCCAAATCCGGTTCGTACGAAATTTTTCACAGCCTTGTTTCCAAGTGTCCACAAAGAGCTGCTGCTTGAAACTGTCCACTTGCACATCTCCCATACTGGTGTGCTCGTTTCAGTACCTGGATTTTGGTTTTCTCTTCTTTCTTTGAAATGACAAGCCTTCTTTCCGCATGCTACACACACCTTGTGGCAGTTGCAGTTTGAAGCATGTTGGTGCTCTCAAAACCCTGAGTAATCCATGTAGAGTGTGTCACTCTCCAGCACTGAATACACAACTTAGAGCTCCTTTCACCACAGACACGCAAACACATCCTTTGATGAAAGTCCTACTTCAGGTCCCTTGGAAATGTAAGGGTTTCATGGAGAACATGAAGTCAATCATGCTGTTGCACTCTACTACCAATAGAAATGACCTCTTGTACATGCCCGGCTGAGTTTCACTGCAAATTGCCCTTGTTTTCTGGTTTCTTGAATGTTCTCAACACATTAGGAGAAAGAGCGTGTTTGAGCAAGAGTGATGCAGTGTGCGTTGGCCTAGATTTCAAGTGACTTGGGAGACATACTCCTTATTTTTCCACATTGTGTAAGAAACATGAGGCTTGCAAGAGATTGAAAAAATGCATCCCAAAACGTACTCCAGCCGTGAAAGCACACGTTTCTACAAAGGCTTTGAAGGAGCAAGCAAAAGCCAATGGCTGAGGGTTCTTTCCAAAAGAAACACACACATTTCATCCTTCTGGAGTGAATTTTCATGCTGGAATTAATAAGCATTTGTACTGTGCAGGATGTAGCTACCTGCTCGGGGGTTGTGTCATAGAAGCACCTTTCCTGCAGGAGCTTATTGCAACGTTCATTGTTTGGCCAAGTTCTTTAGGGCTGGTTTTGCAAGGTCTTTCAGCTTTGTCCAAATCCGCTTCGTACGAAATTTTTCACAGCCTTGTTTCCAAGTGTCCACAAAGAGCTGCTGCTTGAAACTGTCCACATGCACATCTCCCATACTGGGGTGCTCGTTTCACTACCTGGATTTTGGTTTCCTCTTCTTTCTTTGAAATGACAAGCCTTCTTTCTGCATGCTACACACACCTTGTAGCAGTTTCAGTTTGCAGCATGTTGGTGCTCTTAAAACCCTGAGTAACCTGTGTAGAGTGTGTCACTCTCCAGCACTGAATACACAACTTAGAGCTCCTTTCACCACAGACACGCAAACACATCCTTTGGTGAAAGTCCTACCTCTTTTCACTTGGAAATGTAAGGGTTTCATGGAGAACATGAAGTCAATCATGCTTTTGCACTCTGCAACCAATAGGAATGAACTTTTGTACATACCCGTCTGAATTTCACTGCAAAATGCCCTTCTTTTCTGGTTTGTTGAAAGTTCACAACACATTAGGAGATAGAGCGTGTTTGAAGAAGACTGATGCAGTGTGCGTTTTCCTGGATTTCAAGTGATTTGGGAAACATACCCCTTGTTTTTCCACATTGTCTAAGAAACAACATGAGGCTTGCAAGAGATTGAAACAATGCATCCTAAAACGTATTCCAGCAGTAAAACACACGTTTCTACAAAGATTTGGAAGGAGCAAGCAAAAGAATAGTGGCTGAGTGTTCTTTCAGAGAGAAACATGCATTTCATCCTTCTGGAGTGAGTTTTCATGCTGGAATTAATAAGCATTTGTACTGTGCAGAATGTAGCTACCTGCTCGGGGGTTGTGTCATAGAAGCACCTTTCCTGCAGGAGCTTATTGCAACATTCATTGTTTGGCTAAGTTCTTTAGGGCTGGCTTTGGAAGGTCTTTCAGCTTTGTCCAAATCCGGTTCGTACGAAATTTTTCACAGCCTTGTTTCCAAGTGTCCACAAAGAGCTGCTGCTTGAAACTGTCCACTTGCACATCTCCCATACTGGTGTGCTCGTTTCAGTACCTGGATTTTGGTTTTCTCTTCTTTCTTTGAAATGACAAGCCTTCTTTCCGCATGCTACACACACCTTGTGGCAGTTGCAGTTTGAAGCATGTTGGTGCTCTCAAAACCCTGAGTAATCCATGTAGAGTGTGTCACTCTCCAGCACTGAATACACAACTTAGAGCTCCTTTCACCACAGACACGCAAACACATCCTTTGATGAAAGTCCTACTTCAGGTCCCTTGGAAATGTAAGGGTTTCATGGAGAACATGAAGTCAATCATGCTGTTGCACTCTACTACCAATAGAAATGACCTCTTGTACATGCCCGGCTGAGTTTCACTGCAAATTGCCCTTGTTTTCTGGTTTCTTGAATGTTCTCAACACATTAGGAGAAAGAGCGTGTTTGAGCAAGAGTGATGCAGTGTGCGTTGGCCTAGATTTCAAGTGACTTGGGAGACATACTCCTTATTTTTCCACATTGTGTAAGAAACATGAGGCTTGCAAGAGATTGAAAAAATGCATCCCAAAACGTACTCCAGCCGTGAAAGCACACGTTTCTACAAAGGCTTTGAAGGAGCAAGCAAAAGCCAATGGCTGAGGGTTCTTTCCAAAAGAAACACACACATTTCATCCTTCTGGAGTGAATTTTCATGCTGGAATTAATAAGCATTTGTACTGTGCAGGATGTAGCTACCTGCTCGGGGGTTGTGTCATAGAAGCACCTTTCCTGCAGGAGCTTATTGCAACGTTCATTGTTTGGCCAAGTTCTTTAGGGCTGGTTTTGCAAGGTCTTTCAGCTTTGTCCAAATCCGCTTCGTACGAAATTTTTCACAGCCTTGTTTCCAAGTGTCCACAAAGAGCTGCTGCTTGAAACTGTCCACATGCACATCTCCCATACTGGGGTGCTCGTTTCACTACCTGGATTTTGGTTTCCTCTTCTTTCTTTGAAATGACAAGCCTTCTTTCTGCATGCTACACACACCTTGTAGCAGTTTCAGTTTGCAGCATGTTGGTGCTCTTAAAACCCTGAGTAACCTGTGTAGAGTGTGTCACTCTCCAGCACTGAATACACAACTTAGAGCTCCTTTCACCACAGACACGCAAACACATCCTTTGGTGAAAGTCCTACCTCTTTTCACTTGGAAATGTAAGGGTTTCATGGAGAACATGAAGTCAATCATGCTTTTGCACTCTGCAACCAATAGGAATGAACTTTTGTACATACCCGTCTGAATTTCACTGCAAAATGCCCTTCTTTTCTGGTTTGTTGAAAGTTCACAACACATTAGGAGATAGAGCGTGTTTGAAGAAGACTGATGCAGTGTGCGTTTTCCTGGATTTCAAGTGATTTGGGAAACATACCCCTTGTTTTTCCACATTGTCTAAGAAACAACATGAGGCTTGCAAGAGATTGAAACAATGCATCCTAAAACGTATTCCAGCAGTAAAACACACGTTTCTACAAAGATTTGGAAGGAGCAAGCAAAAGAATAGTGGCTGAGTGTTCTTTCAGAGAGAAACATGCATTTCATCCTTCTGGAGTGAGTTTTCATGCTGGAATTAATAAGCATTTGTACTGTGCAGAATGTAGCTACCTGCTCGGGGGTTGTGTCATAGAAGCACCTTTCCTGCAGGAGCTTATTGCAACATTCATTGTTTGGCTAAGTTCTTTAGGGCTGGCTTTGGAAGGTCTTTCAGCTTTGTCCAAATCCGGTTCGTACGAAATTTTTCACAGCCTTGTTTCCAAGTGTCCACAAAGAGCTGCTGCTTGAAACTGTCCACTTGCACATCTCCCATACTGGTGTGCTCGTTTCAGTACCTGGATTTTGGTTTTCTCTTCTTTCTTTGAAATGACAAGCCTTCTTTCCGCATGCTACACACACCTTGTGGCAGTTGCAGTTTGAAGCATGTTGGTGCTCTCAAAACCCTGAGTAATCCATGTAGAGTGTGTCACTCTCCAGCACTGAATACACAACTTAGAGCTCCTTTCACCACAGACACGCAAACACATCCTTTGATGAAAGTCCTACTTCAGGTCCCTTGGAAATGTAAGGGTTTCATGGAGAACATGAAGTCAATCATGCTGTTGCACTCTACTACCAATAGAAATGACCTCTTGTACATGCCCGGCTGAGTTTCACTGCAAATTGCCCTTGTTTTCTGGTTTCTTGAATGTTCTCAACACATTAGGAGAAAGAGCGTGTTTGAGCAAGAGTGATGCAGTGTGCGTTGGCCTAGATTTCAAGTGACTTGGGAGACATACTCCTTATTTTTCCACATTGTGTAAGAAACATGAGGCTTGCAAGAGATTGAAAAAATGCATCCCAAAACGTACTCCAGCCGTGAAAGCACACGTTTCTACAAAGGCTTTGAAGGAGCAAGCAAAAGCCAATGGCTGAGGGTTCTTTCCAAAAGAAACACACACATTTCATCCTTCTGGAGTGAATTTTCATGCTGGAATTAATAAGCATTTGTACTGTGCAGGATGTAGCTACCTGCTCGGGGGTTGTGTCATAGAAGCACCTTTCCTGCAGGAGCTTATTGCAACGTTCATTGTTTGGCCAAGTTCTTTAGGGCTGGTTTTGGAAGGTCTTTCAGCTTTGTCCAAATCCGCTTCGTACGAAATTTTTCACAGCCTTGTTTCCAAGTGTCCACAAAGAGCTGCTGCTTGAAACTGTCCACATGCACATCTCCCATACTGGGGTGCTCGTTTCACTACCTGGATTTTGGTTTCCTCTTCTTTCTTTGAAATGACAAGCCTTCTTTCTGCATGCTACACACACCTTGTAGCAGTTTCAGTTTGCAGCATGTTGGTGCTCTTAAAACCCTGAGTAACCTGTGTAGAGTGTGTCACTCTCCAGCACTGAATACACAACTTAGAGCTCCTTTCACCACAGACACGCAAACACATCCTTTGGTGAAAGTCCTACCTCTTTTCACTTGGAAATGTAAGGGTTTCATGGAGAACATGAAGTCAATCATGCTTTTGCACTCTGCAACCAATAGGAATGAACTTTTGTACATACCCGTCTGAATTTCACTGCAAAATGCCCTTCTTTTCTGGTTTGTTGAAAGTTCACAACACATTAGGAGATAGAGCGTGTTTGAAGAAGACTGATGCAGTGTGCGTTTTCCTGGATTTCAAGTGATTTGGGAAACATACCCCTTGTTTTTCCACATTGTCTAAGAAACAACATGAGGCTTGCAAGAGATTGAAACAATGCATCCTAAAACGTATTCCAGCAGTAAAACACACGTTTCTACAAAGATTTGGAAGGAGCAAGCAAAAGAATAGTGGCTGAGTGTTCTTTCAGAGAGAAACATGCATTTCATCCTTCTGGAGTGAGTTTTCATGCTGGAATTAATAAGCATTTGTACTGTGCAGAATGTAGCTACCTGCTCGGGGGTTGTGTCATAGAAGCACCTTTCCTGCAGGAGCTTATTGCAACATTCATTGTTTGGCTAAGTTCTTTAGGGCTGGCTTTGGAAGGTCTTTCAGCTTTGTCCAAATCCGGTTCGTACGAAATTTTTCACAGCCTTGTTTCCAAGTGTCCACAAAGAGCTGCTGCTTGAAACTGTCCACTTGCACATCTCCCATACTGGTGTGCTCGTTTCAGTACCTGGATTTTGGTTTTCTCTTCTTTCTTTGAAATGACAAGCCTTCTTTCCGCATGCTACACACACCTTGTGGCAGTTGCAGTTTGAAGCATGTTGGTGCTCTCAAAACCCTGAGTAATCCATGTAGAGTGTGTCACTCTCCAGCACTGAATACACAACTTAGAGCTCCTTTCACCACAGACACGCAAACACATCCTTTGATGAAAGTCCTACTTCAGGTCCCTTGGAAATGTAAGGGTTTCATGGAGAACATGAAGTCAATCATGCTGTTGCACTCTACTACCAATAGAAATGACCTCTTGTACATGCCCGGCTGAGTTTCACTGCAAATTGCCCTTGTTTTCTGGTTTCTTGAATGTTCTCAACACATTAGGAGAAAGAGCGTGTTTGAGCAAGAGTGATGCAGTGTGCGTTGGCCTAGATTTCAAGTGACTTGGGAGACATACTCCTTATTTTTCCACATTGTGTAAGAAACATGAGGCTTGCAAGAGATTGAAAAAATGCATCCCAAAACGTACTCCAGCCGTGAAAGCACACGTTTCTACAAAGGCTTTGAAGGAGCAAGCAAAAGCCAATGGCTGAGGGTTCTTTCCAAAAGAAACACACACATTTCATCCTTCTGGAGTGAATTTTCATGCTGGAATTAATAAGCATTTGTACTGTGCAGGATGTAGCTACCTGCTCGGGGGTTGTGTCATAGAAGCACCTTTCCTGCAGGAGCTTATTGCAACGTTCATTGTTTGGCCAAGTTCTTTAGGGCTGGTTTTGCAAGGTCTTTCAGCTTTGTCCAAATCCGCTTCGTACGAAATTTTTCACAGCCTTGTTTCCAAGTGTCCACAAAGAGCTGCTGCTTGAAACTGTCCACATGCACATCTCCCATACTGGGGTGCTCGTTTCACTACCTGGATTTTGGTTTCCTCTTCTTTCTTTGAAATGACAAGCCTTCTTTCTGCATGCTACACACACCTTGTAGCAGTTTCAGTTTGCAGCATGTTGGTGCTCTTAAAACCCTGAGTAACCTGTGTAGAGTGTGTCACTCTCCAGCACTGAATACACAACTTAGAGCTCCTTTCACCACAGACACGCAAACACATCCTTTGGTGAAAGTCCTACCTCTTTTCACTTGGAAATGTAAGGGTTTCATGGAGAACATGAAGTCAATCATGCTTTTGCACTCTGCAACCAATAGGAATGAACTTTTGTACATACCCGTCTGAATTTCACTGCAAAATGCCCTTCTTTTCTGGTTTGTTGAAAGTTCACAACACAATAGGAGATAGAGCGTGTTTGAAGAAGACTGATGCAGTGTGCGTTTTCCTGGATTTCAAGTGATTTGGGAAACATACCCCTTGTTTTTCCACATTGTCTAAGAAACAACATGAGGCTTGCAAGAGATTGAAACAATGCATCCTAAAACGTATTCCAGCAGTAAAACACACGTTTCTACAAAGATTTGGAAGGAGCAAGCAAAAGAATAGTGGCTGAGTGTTCTTTCAGAGAGAAACATGCATTTCATCCTTCTGGAGTGAGTTTTCATGCTGGAATTAATAAGCATTTGTACTGTGCAGAATGTAGCTACCTGCTCGGGGGTTGTGTCATAGAAGCACCTTTCCTGCAGGAGCTTATTGCAACATTCATTGTTTGGCTAAGTTCTTTAGGGCTGGCTTTGGAAGGTCTTTCAGCTTTGTCCAAATCCGGTTCGTACGAAATTTTTCACAGCCTTGTTTCCAAGTGTCCACAAAGAGCTGCTGCTTGAAACTGTCCACTTGCACATCTCCCATACTGGTGTGCTCGTTTCAGTACCTGGATTTTGGTTTTCTCTTCTTTCTTTGAAATGACAAGCCTTCTTTCCGCATGCTACACACACCTTGTGGCAGTTGCAGTTTGAAGCATGTTGGTGCTCTCAAAACCCTGAGTAATCCATGTAGAGTGTGTCACTCTCCAGCACTGAATACACAACTTAGAGCTCCTTTCACCACAGACACGCAAACACATCCTTTGATGAAAGTCCTACTTCAGGTCCCTTGGAAATGTAAGGGTTTCATGGAGAACATGAAGTCAATCATGCTGTTGCACTCTACTACCAATAGAAATGACCTCTTGTACATGCCCGGCTGAGTTTCACTGGAAATTGCCCTTGTTTTCTGGTTTCTTGAATGTTCTCAACACATTAGGAGAAAGAGCGTGTTTGAGCAAGAGTGATGCAGTGTGCGTTGGCCTAGATTTCAAGTGACTTGGGAGACATACTCCTTATTTTTCCACATTGTGTAAGAAACATGAGGCTTGCAAGAGATTGAAAAAATGCATCCCAAAACGTACTCCAGCCGTGAAAGCACACGTTTCTACAAAGGCTTTGAAGGAGCAAGCAAAAGCCAATGGCTGAGGGTTCTTTCCAAAAGAAACACACACATTTCATCCTTCTGGAGTGAATTTTCATGCTGGAATTAATAAGCATTTGTACTGTGCAGGATGTAGCTACCTGCTCGGGGGTTGTGTCATAGAAGCACCTTTCCTGCAGGAGCTTATTGCAACGTTCATTGTTTGGCCAAGTTCTTTAGGGCTGGTTTTGCAAGGTCTTTCAGCTTTGTCCAAATCCGCTTCGTACGAAATTTTTCACAGCCTTGTTTCCAAGTGTCCACAAAGAGCTGCTGCTTGAAACTGTCCACATGCACATCTCCCATACTGGGGTGCTCGTTTCACTACCTGGATTTTGGTTTCCTCTTCTTTCTTTGAAATGACAAGCCTTCTTTCTGCATGCTACACACACCTTGTAGCAGTTTCAGTTTGCAGCATGTTGGTGCTCTTAAAACCCTGAGTAACCTGTGTAGAGTGTGTCACTCTCCAGCACTGAATACACAACTTAGAGCTCCTTTCACCACAGACACGCAAACACATCCTTTGATGAAAGTCCTACTTCAGGTCCCTTGGAAATGTAAGGGTTTCATGGAGAACATGAAGTCAATCATGCTGTTGCACTCTACTACCAATAGAAATGACCTCTTGTACATGCCCGGCTGAGTTTCACTGCAAATTGCCCTTGTTTTCTGGTTTCTTGAATGTTCTCAACACATTAGGAGAAAGAGCGTGTTTGAGCAAGAGTGATGCAGTGTGCGTTGGCCTAGATTTCAAGTGACTTGGGAGACATACTCCTTATTTTTCCACATTGTGTAAGAAACATGAGGCTTGCAAGAGATTGAAAAAATGCATCCCAAAACGTACTCCAGCCGTGAAAGCACACGTTTCTACAAAGGCTTTGAAGGAGCAAGCAAAAGCCAATGGCTGAGGGTTCTTTCCAAAAGAAACACACACATTTCATCCTTCTGGAGTGAATTTTCATGCTGGAATTAATAAGCATTTGTACTGTGCAGGATGTAGCTACCTGCTCGGGGGTTGTGTCATAGAAGCACCTTTCCTGCAGGAGCTTATTGCAACGTTCATTGTTTGGCCAAGTTCTTTAGGGCTGGTTTTGCAAGGTCTTTCAGCTTTGTCCAAATCCGCTTCGTACGAAATTTTTCACAGCCTTGTTTCCAAGTGTCCACAAAGAGCTGCTGCTTGAAACTGTCCACATGCACATCTCCCATACTGGGGTGCTCGTTTCACTACCTGGATTTTGGTTTCCTCTTCTTTCTTTGAAATGACAAGCCTTCTTTCTGCATGCTACACACACCTTGTAGCAGTTTCAGTTTGCAGCATGTTGGTGCTCTTAAAACCCTGAGTAACCTGTGTAGAGTGTGTCACTCTCCAGCACTGAATACACAACTTAGAGCTCCTTTCACCACAGACACGCAAACACATCCTTTGGTGAAAGTCCTACCTCTTTTCACTTGGAAATGTAAGGGTTTCATGGAGAACATGAAGTCAATCATGCTTTTGCACTCTGCAACCAATAGGAATGAACTTTTGTACATACCCGTCTGAATTTCACTGCAAAATGCCCTTCTTTTCTGGTTTGTTGAAAGTTCACAACACATTAGGAGATAGAGCGTGTTTGAAGAAGACTGATGCAGTGTGCGTTTTCCTGGATTTCAAGTGATTTGGGAAACATACCCCTTGTTTTTCCACATTGTCTAAGAAACAACATGAGGCTTGCAAGAGATTGAAACAATGCATCCTAAAACGTATTCCAGCAGTAAAACACACGTTTCTACAAAGATTTGGAAGGAGCAAGCAAAAGAATAGTGGCTGAGTGTTCTTTCAGAGAGAAACATGCATTTCATCCTTCTGGAGTGAGTTTTCATGCTGGAATTAATAAGCATTTGTACTGTGCAGAATGTAGCTACCTGCTCGGGGGTTGTGTCATAGAAGCACCTTTCCTGCAGGAGCTTATTGCAACATTCATTGTTTGGCTAAGTTCTTTAGGGCTGGCTTTGGAAGGTCTTTCAGCTTTGTCCAAATCCGGTTCGTACGAAATTTTTCACAGCCTTGTTTCCAAGTGTCCACAAAGAGCTGCTGCTTGAAACTGTCCACTTGCACATCTCCCATACTGGTGTGCTCGTTTCAGTACCTGGATTTTGGTTTTCTCTTCTTTCTTTGAAATGACAAGCCTTCTTTCCGCATGCTACACACACCTTGTGGCAGTTGCAGTTTGAAGCATGTTGGTGCTCTCAAAACCCTGAGTAATCCATGTAGAGTGTGTCACTCTCCAGCACTGAATACACAACTTAGAGCTCCTTTCACCACAGACACGCAAACACATCCTTTGATGAAAGTCCTACTTCAGGTCCCTTGGAAATGTAAGGGTTTCATGGAGAACATGAAGTCAATCATGCTGTTGCACTCTACTACCAATAGAAATGACCTCTTGTACATGCCCGGCTGAGTTTCACTGCAAATTGCCCTTGTTTTCTGGTTTCTTGAATGTTCTCAACACATTAGGAGAAAGAGCGTGTTTGAGCAAGAGTGATGCAGTGTGCGTTGGCCTAGATTTCAAGTGACTTGGGAGACATACTCCTTATTTTTCCACATTGTGTAAGAAACATGAGGCTTGCAAGAGATTGAAAAAATGCATCCCAAAACGTACTCCAGCCGTGAAAGCACACGTTTCTACAAAGGCTTTGAAGGAGCAAGCAAAAGCCAATGGCTGAGGGTTCTTTCCAAAAGAAACACACACATTTCATCCTTCTGGAGTGAATTTTCATGCTGGAATTAATAAGCATTTGTACTGTGCAGGATGTAGCTACCTGCTCGGGGGTTGTGTCATAGAAGCACCTTTCCTGCAGGAGCTTATTGCAACGTTCATTGTTTGGCCAAGTTCTTTAGGGCTGGTTTTGCAAGGTCTTTCAGCTTTGTCCAAATCCGCTTCGTACGAAATTTTTCACAGCCTTGTTTCCAAGTGTCCACAAAGAGCTGCTGCTTGAAACTGTCCACATGCACATCTCCCATACTGGGGTGCTCGTTTCACTACCTGGATTTTGGTTTCCTCTTCTTTCTTTGAAATGACAAGCCTTCTTTCTGCATGCTACACACACCTTGTAGCAGTTTCAGTTTGCAGCATGTTGGTGCTCTTAAAACCCTGAGTAACCTGTGTAGAGTGTGTCACTCTCCAGCACTGAATACACAACTTAGAGCTCCTTTCACCACAGACACGCAAACACATCCTTTGGTGAAAGTCCTACCTCTTTTCACTTGGAAATGTAAGGGTTTCATGGAGAACATGAAGTCAATCATGCTTTTGCACTCTGCAACCAATAGGAATGAACTTTTGTACATACCCGTCTGAATTTCACTGCAAAATGCCCTTCTTTTCTGGTTTGTTGAAAGTTCACAACACATTAGGAGATAGAGCGTGTTTGAAGAAGACTGATGCAGTGTGCGTTTTCCTGGATTTCAAGTGATTTGGGAAACATACCCCTTGTTTTTCCACATTGTCTAAGAAACAACATGAGGCTTGCAAGAGATTGAAACAATGCATCCTAAAACGTATTCCAGCAGTAAAACACACGTTTCTACAAAGATTTGGAAGGAGCAAGCAAAAGAATAGTGGCTGAGTGTTCTTTCAGAGAGAAACATGCATTTCATCCTTCTGGAGTGAGTTTTCATGCTGGAATTAATAAGCATTTGTACTGTGCAGAATGTAGCTACCTGCTCGGGGGTTGTGTCATAGAAGCACCTTTCCTGCAGGAGCTTATTGCAACATTCATTGTTTGGCTAAGTTCTTTAGGGCTGGCTTTGGAAGGTCTTTCAGCTTTGTCCAAATCCGGTTCGTACGAAATTTTTCACAGCCTTGTTTCCAAGTGTCCACAAAGAGCTGCTGCTTGAAACTGTCCACTTGCACATCTCCCATACTGGTGTGCTCGTTTCAGTACCTGGATTTTGGTTTTCTCTTCTTTCTTTGAAATGACAAGCCTTCTTTCCGCATGCTACACACACCTTGTGGCAGTTGCAGTTTGAAGCATGTTGGTGCTCTCAAAACCCTGAGTAATCCATGTAGAGTGTGTCACTCTCCAGCACTGAATACACAACTTAGAGCTCCTTTCACCACAGACACGCAAACACATCCTTTGATGAAAGTCCTACTTCAGGTCCCTTGGAAATGTAAGGGTTTCATGGAGAACATGAAGTCAATCATGCTGTTGCACTCTACTACCAATAGAAATGACCTCTTGTACATGCCCGGCTGAGTTTCACTGCAAATTGCCCTTGTTTTCTGGTTTCTTGAATGTTCTCAACACATTAGGAGAAAGAGCGTGTTTGAGCAAGAGTGATGCAGTGTGCGTTGGCCTAGATTTCAAGTGACTTGGGAGACATACTCCTTATTTTTCCACATTGTGTAAGAAACATGAGGCTTGCAAGAGATTGAAAAAATGCATCCCAAAACGTACTCCAGCCGTGAAAGCACACGTTTCTACAAAGGCTTTGAAGGAGCAAGCAAAAGCCAATGGCTGAGGGTTCTTTCCAAAAGAAACACACACATTTCATCCTTCTGGAGTGAATTTTCATGCTGGAATTAATAAGCATTTGTACTGTGCAGGATGTAGCTACCTGCTCGGGGGTTGTGTCATAGAAGCACCTTTCCTGCAGGAGCTTATTGCAACGTTCATTGTTTGGCCAAGTTCTTTAGGGCTGGTTTTGCAAGGTCTTTCAGCTTTGTCCAAATCCGCTTCGTACGAAATTTTTCACAGCCTTGTTTCCAAGTGTCCACAAAGAGCTGCTGCTTGAAACTGTCCACATGCACATCTCCCATACTGGGGTGCTCGTTTCACTACCTGGATTTTGGTTTCCTCTTCTTTCTTTGAAATGACAAGCCTTCTTTCTGCATGCTACACACACCTTGTAGCAGTTTCAGTTTGCAGCATGTTGGTGCTCTTAAAACCCTGAGTAACCTGTGTAGAGTGTGTCACTCTCCAGCACTGAATACACAACTTAGAGCTCCTTTCACCACAGACACGCAAACACATCCTTTGGTGAAAGTCCTACCTCTTTTCACTTGGAAATGTAAGGGTTTCATGGAGAACATGAAGTCAATCATGCTTTTGCACTCTGCAACCAATAGGAATGAACTTTTGTACATACCCGTCTGAATTTCACTGCAAAATGCCCTTCTTTTCTGGTTTGTTGAAAGTTCACAACACATTAGGAGATAGAGCGTGTTTGAAGAAGACTGATGCAGTGTGCGTTTTCCTGGATTTCAAGTGATTTGGGAAACATACCCCTTGTTTTTCCACATTGTCTAAGAAACAACATGAGGCTTGCAAGAGATTGAAACAATGCATCCTAAAACGTATTCCAGCAGTAAAACACACGTTTTTACAAAGATTTGGAAGGAGCAAGCAAAAGAATAGTGGCTGAGTGTTCTTTCAGAGAGAAACATGCATTTCATCCTTCTGGAGTGAGTTTTCATGCTGGAATTAATAAGCATTTGTACTGTGCAGAATGTAGCTACCTGCTCGGGGGTTGTGTCATAGAAGCACCTTTCCTGCAGGAGCTTATTGCAACATTCATTGTTTGGCTAAGTTCTTTAGGGCTGGCTTTGGAAGGTCTTTCAGCTTTGTCCAAATCCGGTTCGTACGAAATTTTTCACAGCCTTGTTTCCAAGTGTCCACAAAGAGCTGCTGCTTGAAACTGTCCACTTGCACATCTCCCATACTGGTGTGCTCATTTCAGTACCTGGATTTTGGTTTTCTCTTCTTTCTTTGAAATGACAAGCCTTCTTTCCGCATGCTACACACACCTTGTGGCAGTTGCAGTTTGAAGCATGTTGGTGCTCTCAAAACCCTGAGTAATCCATGTAGAGTGTGTCACTCTCCAGCACTGAATACACAACTTAGAGCTCCTTTCACCACAGACACGCAAACACATCCTTTGATGAAAGTCCTACTTCAGGTCCCTTGGAAATGTAAGGGTTTCATGGAGAACATGAAGTCAATCATGCTGTTGCACTCTACTACCAATAGAAATGACCTCTTGTACATGCCCGGCTGAGTTTCACTGCAAATTGCCCTTGTTTTCTGGTTTCTTGAATGTTCTCAACACATTAGGAGAAAGAGCGTGTTTGAGCAAGAGTGATGCAGTGTGCGTTGGCCTAGATTTCAAGTGACTTGGGAGACATACTCCTTATTTTTCCACATTGTGTAAGAAACATGAGGCTTGCAAGAGATTGAAAAAATGCATCCCAAAACGTACTCCAGCCGTGAAAGCACACGTTTCTACAAAGGCTTTGAAGGAGCAAGCAAAAGCCAATGGCTGAGGGTTCTTTCCAAAAGAAACACACACATTTCATCCTTCTGGAGTGAATTTTCATGCTGGAATTAATAAGCATTTGTACTGTGCAGGATGTAGCTACCTGCTCGGGGGTTGTGTCATAGAAGCACCTTTCCTGCAGGAGCTTATTGCAACGTTCATTGTTTGGCCAAGTTCTTTAGGGCTGGTTTTGCAAGGTCTTTCAGCTTTGTCCAAATCCGCTTCGTACGAAATTTTTCACAGCCTTGTTTCCAAGTGTCCACAAAGAGCTGCTGCTTGAAACTGTCCACATGCACATCTCCCATACTGGGGTGCTCGTTTCACTACCTGGATTTTGGTTTCCTCTTCTTTCTTTGAAATGACAAGCCTTCTTTCTGCATGCTACACACACCTTGTAGCAGTTTCAGTTTGCAGCATGTTGGTGCTCTTAAAACCCTGAGTAACCTGTGTAGAGTGTGTCACTCTCCAGCACTGAATACACAACTTAGAGCTCCTTTCACCACAGACACGCAAACACATCCTTTGGTGAAAGTCCTACCTCTTTTCACTTGGAAATGTAAGGGTTTCATGGAGAACATGAAGTCAATCATGCTTTTGCACTCTGCAACCAATAGGAATGAACTTTTGTACATACCCGTCTGAATTTCACTGCAAAATGCCCTTCTTTTCTGGTTTGTTGAAAGTTCACAACACATTAGGAGATAGAGCGTGTTTGAAGAAGACTGATGCAGTGTGCGTTTTCCTGGATTTCAAGTGATTTGGGAAACATACCCCTTGTTTTTCCACATTGTCTAAGAAACAACATGAGGCTTGCAAGAGATTGAAACAATGCATCCTAAAACGTATTCCAGCAGTAAAACACACGTTTCTACAAAGATTTGGAAGGAGCAAGCAAAAGAATAGTGGCTGAGTGTTCTTTCAGAGAGAAACATGCATTTCATCCTTCTGGAGTGAGTTTTCATGCTGGAATTAATAAGCATTTGTACTGTGCAGAATGTAGCTACCTGCTCGGGGGTTGTGTCATAGAAGCACCTTTCCTGCAGGAGCTTATTGCAACATTCATTGTTTGGCTAAGTTCTTTAGGGCTGGCTTTGGAAGGTCTTTCAGCTTTGTCCAAATCCGGTTCGTACGAAATTTTTCACAGCCTTGTTTCCAAGTGTCCACAAAGAGCTGCTGCTTGAAACTGTCCACTTGCACATCTCCCATACTGGTGTGCTCGTTTCAGTACCTGGATTTTGGTTTTCTCTTCTTTCTTTGAAATGACAAGCCTTCTTTCCGCATGCTACACACACCTTGTGGCAGTTGCAGTTTGAAGCATGTTGGTGCTCTCAAAACCCTGAGTAATCCATGTAGAGTGTGTCACTCTCCAGCACTGAATACACAACTTAGAGCTCCTTTCACCACAGACACGCAAACACATCCTTTGATGAAAGTCCTACTTCAGGTCCCTTGGAAATGTAAGGGTTTCATGGAGAACATGAAGTCAATCATGCTGTTGCACTCTACTACCAATAGAAATGACCTCTTGTACATGCCCGGCTGAGTTTCACTGCAAATTGCCCTTGTTTTCTGGTTTCTTGAATGTTCTCAACACATTAGGAGAAAGAGCGTGTTTGAGCAAGAGTGATGCAGTGTGCGTTGGCCTAGATTTCAAGTGACTTGGGAGACATACTCCTTATTTTTCCACATTGTGTAAGAAACATGAGGCTTGCAAGAGATTGAAAAAATGCATCCCAAAACGTACTCCAGCCGTGAAAGCACACGTTTCTACAAAGGCTTTGAAGGAGCAAGCAAAAGCCAATGGCTGAGGGTTCTTTCCAAAAGAAACACACACATTTCATCCTTCTGGAGTGAATTTTCATGCTGGAATTAATAAGCATTTGTACTGTGCAGGATGTAGCTACCTGCTCGGGGGTTGTGTCATAGAAGCACCTTTCCTGCAGGAGCTTATTGCAACGTTCATTGTTTGGCCAAGTTCTTTAGGGCTGGTTTTGCAAGGTCTTTCAGCTTTGTCCAAATCCGCTTCGTACGAAATTTTTCACAGCCTTGTTTCCAAGTGTCCACAAAGAGCTGCTGCTTGAAACTGTCCACATGCACATCTCCCATACTGGGGTGCTCGTTTCACTACCTGGATTTTGGTTTCCTCTTCTTTCTTTGAAATGACAAGCCTTCTTTCTGCATGCTACACACACCTTGTAGCAGTTTCAGTTTGCAGCATGTTGGTGCTCTTAAAACCCTGAGTAACCTGTGTAGAGTGTGTCACTCTCCAGCACTGAATACACAACTTAGAGCTCCTTTCACCACAGACACGCAAACACATCCTTTGGTGAAAGTCCTACCTCTTTTCACTTGGAAATGTAAGGGTTTCATGGAGAACATGAAGTCAATCATGCTTTTGCACTCTGCAACCAATAGGAATGAACTTTTGTACATACCCGTCTGAATTTCACTGCAAAATGCCCTTCTTTTCTGGTTTGTTGAAAGTTCACAACACATTAGGAGATAGAGCGTGTTTGAAGAAGACTGATGCAGTGTGCGTTTTCCTGGATTTCAAGTGATTTGGGAAACATACCCCTTGTTTTTCCACATTGTCTAAGAAACAACATGAGGCTTGCAAGAGATTGAAACAATGCATCCTAAAACGTATTCCAGCAGTAAAACACACGTTTCTACAAAGATTTGGAAGGAGCAAGCAAAAGAATAGTGGCTGAGTGTTCTTTCAGAGAGAAACATGCATTTCATCCTTCTGGAGTGAGTTTTCATGCTGGAATTAATAAGCATTTGTACTGTGCAGAATGTAGCTACCTGCTCGGGGGTTGTGTCATAGAAGCACCTTTCCTGCAGGAGCTTATTGCAACATTCATTGTTTGGCTAAGTTCTTTAGGGCTGGCTTTGGAAGGTCTTTCAGCTTTGTCCAAATCCGGTTCGTACGAAATTTTTCACAGCCTTGTTTCCAAGTGTCCACAAAGAGCTGCTGCTTGAAACTGTCCACTTGCACATCTCCCATACTGGTGTGCTCGTTTCAGTACCTGGATTTTGGTTTTCTCTTCTTTCTTTGAAATGACAAGCCTTCTTTCCGCATGCTACACACACCTTGTGGCAGTTGCAGTTTGAAGCATGTTGGTGCTCTCAAAACCCTGAGTAACCCGTGTAGAGTGTGTCACTCTCCAGCACTGAATACACAACTTAGAGCTCCTTTCACCACAGACACGCAAACACATCCTTTGATGAAAGTCCTACTTCAGGTCCCTTGGAAATGTAAGGGTTTCATGGAGAACATGAAGTCAATCATGCTGTTGCACTCTACTACCAATAGAAATGACCTCTTGTACATGCCCGGCTGAGTTTCACTGCAAATTGCCCTTGTTTTCTGGTTTCTTGAATGTTCTCAACACATTAGGAGAAAGAGCGTGTTTGAGCAAGAGTGATGCAGTGTGCGTTGGCCTAGATTTCAAGTGACTTGGGAGACATACTCCTTATTTTTCCACATTGTGTAAGAAACATGAGGCTTGCAAGAGATTGAAAAAATGCATCCCAAAACGTACTCCAGCCGTGAAAGCACACGTTTCTACAAAGGCTTTGAAGGAGCAAGCAAAAGCCAATGGCTGAGGGTTCTTTCCAAAAGAAACACACACATTTCATCCTTCTGGAGTGAATTTTCATGCTGGAATTAATAAGCATTTGTACTGTGCAGGATGTAGCTACCTGCTCGGGGGTTGTGTCATAGAAGCACCTTTCCTGCAGGAGCTTATTGCAACGTTCATTGTTTGGCCAAGTTCTTTAGGGCTGGTTTTGCAAGGTCTTTCAGCTTTGTCCAAATCCGCTTCGTACGAAATTTTTCACAGCCTTGTTTCCAAGTGTCCACAAAGAGCTGCTGCTTGAAACTGTCCACATGCACATCTCCCATACTGGGGTGCTCGTTTCACTACCTGGATTTTGGTTTCCTCTTCTTTCTTTGAAATGACAAGCCTTCTTTCTGCATGCTACACACACCTTGTAGCAGTTTCAGTTTGCAGCATGTTGGTGCTCTTAAAACCCTGAGTAACCTGTGTAGAGTGTGTCACTCTCCAGCACTGAATACACAACTTAGAGCTCCTTTCACCACAGACACGCAAACACATCCTTTGGTGAAAGTCCTACCTCTTTTCACTTGGAAATGTAAGGGTTTCATGGAGAACATGAAGTCAATCATGCTTTTGCACTCTGCAACCAATAGGAATGAACTTTTGTACATACCCGTCTGAATTTCACTGCAAAATGCCCTTCTTTTCTGGTTTGTTGAAAGTTCACAACACATTAGGAGATAGAGCGTGTTTGAAGAAGACTGATGCAGTGTGCGTTTTCCTGGATTTCAAGTGATTTGGGAAACATACCCCTTGTTTTTCCACATTGTCTAAGAAACAACATGAGGCTTGCAAGAGATTGAAACAATGCATCCTAAAACGTATTCCAGCAGTAAAACACACGTTTCTACAAAGATTTGGAAGGAGCAAGCAAAAGAATAGTGGCTGAGTGTTCTTTCAGAGAGAAACATGCATTTCATCCTTCTGGAGTGAGTTTTCATGCTGGAATTAATAAGCATTTGTACTGTGCAGAATGTAGCTACCTGCTCGGGGGTTGTGTCATAGAAGCACCTTTCCTGCAGGAGCTTATTGCAACATTCATTGTTTGGCTAAGTTCTTTAGGGCTGGCTTTGGAAGGTCTTTCAGCTTTGTCCAAATCCGCTTCGTACGAAATTTTTCACAGCCTTGTTTCCAAGTGTCCACAAAGAGCTGCTGCTTGAAACTGTCCACTTGCACATCTCCCATACTGGTGTGCTCGTTTCAGTACCTGGATTTTGGTTTTCTCTTCTTTCTTTGAAATGACAAGCCTTCTTTCCGCATGCTACACACACCTTGTGGCAGTTGCAGTTTGAAGCATGTTGGTGCTCTCAAAACCCTGAGTAATCCATGTAGAGTGTGTCACTCTCCAGCACTGAATACACAACTTAGAGCTCCTTTCACCACAGACACGCAAACACATCCTTTGATGAAAGTCCTACTTCAGGTCCCTTGGAAATGTAAGGGTTTCATGGAGAACATGAAGTCAATCATGCTGTTGCACTCTACTACCAATAGAAATGACCTCTTGTACATGCCCGGCTGAGTTTCACTGCAAATTGCCCTTGTTTTCTGGTTTCTTGAATGTTCTCAACACATTAGGAGAAAGAGCGTGTTTGAGCAAGAGTGATGCAGTGTGCGTTGGCCTAGATTTCAAGTGACCTGGGAGACATACTCCTTATTTTTCCACATTGTGTAAGAAACATGAGGCTTGCAAGAGATTGAAAAAATGCATCCCAAAACGTACTCCAGCCGTGAAAGCACACGTTTCTACAAAGGCTTTGAAGGAGCAAGCAAAAGCCAATGGCTGAGGGTTCTTTCCAAAAGAAACACACACATTTCATCCTTCTGGAGTGAATTTTCATGCTGGAATTAATAAGCATTTGTACTGTGCAGGATGTAGCTACCTGCTCGGGGGTTGTGTCATAGAAGCACCTTTCCTGCAGGAGCTTATTGCAACGTTCATTGTTTGGCCAAGTTCTTTAGGGCTGGTTTTGCAAGGTCTTTCAGCTTTGTCCAAATCCGCTTCGTACGAAATTTTTCACAGCCTTGTTTCCAAGTGTCCACAAAGAGCTGCTGCTTGAAACTGTCCACATGCACATCTCCCATACTGGGGTGCTCGTTTCACTACGTGGATTTTGGTTTCCTCTTCTTTCTTTGAAATGACAAGCCTTCTTTCTGCATGCTACACACACCTTGTAGCAGTTTCAGTTTGCAGCATGTTGGTGCTCTTAAAACCCTGAGTAACCTGTGTAGAGTGTGTCACTCTCCAGCACTGAATACACAACTTAGAGCTCCTTTCACCACAGACACGCAAACACATCCTTTGGTGAAAGTCCTACCTCTTTTCACTTGGAAATGTAAGGGTTTCATGGAGAACATGAAGTCAATCATGCTTTTGCACTCTGCAACCAATAGGAATGAACTTTTGTACATACCCGTCTGAATTTCACTGCAAAATGCCCTTCTTTTCTGGTTTGTTGAAAGTTCACAACACATTAGGAGATAGAGCGTGTTTGAAGAAGACTGATGCAGTGTGCGTTTTCCTGGATTTCAAGTGATTTGGGAAACATACCCCTTGTTTTTCCACATTGTCTAAGAAACAACATGAGGCTTGCAAGAGATTGAAACAATGCATCCTAAAACGTATTCCAGCAGTAAAACACACGTTTCTACAAAGATTTGGAAGGAGCAAGCAAAAGAATAGTGGCTGAGTGTTCTTTCAGAGAGAAACATGCATTTCATCCTTCTGGAGTGAGTTTTCATGCTGGAATTAATAAGCATTTGTACTGTGCAGAATGTAGCTACCTGCTCGGGGGTTGTGTCATAGAAGCACCTTTCCTGCAGGAGCTTATTGCAACATTCATTGTTTGGCTAAGTTCTTTAGGGCTGGCTTTGGAAGGTCTTTCAGCTTTGTCCAAATCCGGTTCGTACGAAATTTTTCACAGCCTTGTTTCCAAGTGTCCACAAAGAGCTGCTGCTTGAAACTGTCCACTTGCACATCTCCCATACTGGTGTGCTCGTTTCAGTACCTGGATTTTGGTTTTCTCTTCTTTCTTTGAAATGACAAGCCTTCTTTCCGCATGCTACACACACCTTGTGGCAGTTGCAGTTTGAAGCATGTTGGTGCTCTCAAAACCCTGAGTAATCCATGTAGAGTGTGTCACTCTCCAGCACTGAATACACAACTTAGAGCTCCTTTCACCACAGACACGCAAACACATCCTTTGATGAAAGTCCTACTTCAGGTCCCTTGGAAATGTAAGGGTTTCATGGAGAACATGAAGTCAATCATGCTGTTGCACTCTACTACCAATAGAAATGACCTCTTGTACATGCCCGGCTGAGTTTCACTGCAAATTGCCCTTGTTTTCTGGTTTCTTGAATGTTCTCAACACATTAGGAGAAAGAGCGTGTTTGAGCAAGAGTGATGCAGTGTGCGTTGGCCTAGATTTCAAGTGACTTGGGAGACATACTCCTTATTTTTCCACATTGTGTAAGAAACATGAGGCTTGCAAGAGATTGAAAAAATGCATCCCAAAACGTACTTCAGCCGTGCAAGCACACGTTTCTACAAAGGCTTTGAAGGAGCAAGCAAAAGCCAATGGCTGAGGGTTCTTTCCAAAAGAAACACACACATTTCATCCTTCTGGAGTGAATTTTCATGCTGGAATTAATAAGCATTTGTACTGTGCAGGATGTAGCTACCTGCTCGGGGGTTGTGTCATAGAAGCACCTTTCCTGCAGGAGCTTATTGCAACGTTCATTGTTTGGCCAAGTTCTTTAGGGCTGGTTTTGCAAGGTCTTTCAGCTTTGTCCAAATCCGCTTCGTACGAAATTTTTCACAGCCTTGTTTCCAAGTGTCCACAAAGAGCTGCTGCTTGAAACTGTCCACATGCACATCTCCCATACTGGGGTGCTCGTTTCACTACCTGGATTTTGGTTTCCTCTTCTTTCTTTGAAATGACAAGCCTTCTTTCTGCATGCTACACACACCTTGTAGCAGTTTCAGTTTGCAGCATGTTGGTGCTCTTAAAACCCTGAGTAACCTGTGTAGAGTGTGTCACTCTCCAGCACTGAATACACAACTTAGAGCTCCTTTCACCACAGACACGCAAACACATCCTTTGGTGAAAGTCCTACCTCTTTTCACTTGGAAATGTAAGGGTTTCATGGAGAACATGAAGTCAATCATGCTTTTGCACTCTGCAACCAATAGGAATGAACTTTTGTACATACCCGTCTGAATTTCACTGCAAAATGCCCTTCTTTTCTGGTTTGTTGAAAGTTCACAACACATTAGGAGATAGAGCGTGTTTGAAGAAGACTGATGCAGTGTGCGTTTTCCTGGATTTCAAGTGATTTGGGAAACATACCCCTTGTTTTTCCACATTGTCTAAGAAACAACATGAGGCTTGCAAGAGATTGAAACAATGCATCCTAAAACGTATTCCAGCAGTAAAACACACGTTTCTACAAAGATTTGGAAGGAGCAAGCAAAAGAATAGTGGCTGAGTGTTCTTTCAGAGAGAAACATGCATTTCATCCTTCTGGAGTGAGTTTTCATGCTGGAATTAATAAGCATTTGTACTGTGCAGAATGTAGCTACCTGCTCGGGGGTTGTGTCATAGAAGCACCTTTCCTGCAGGAGCTTATTGCAACATTCATTGTTTGGCTAAGTTCTTTAGGGCTGGCTTTGGAAGGTCTTTCAGCTTTGTCCAAATCCGGTTCGTACGAAATTTTTCACAGCCTTGTTTCCAAGTGTCCACAAAGAGCTGCTGCTTGAAACTGTCCACTTGCACATCTCCCATACTGGTGTGCTCGTTTCAGTACCTGGATTTTGGTTTTCTCTTCTTTCTTTGAAATGACAAGCCTTCTTTCCGCATGCTACACACACCTTGTGGCAGTTGCAGTTTGAAGCATGTTGGTGCTCTCAAAACCCTGAGTAACCCGTGTAGAGTGTGTCACTCTCCAGCACTGAATACACAACTTAGAGCTCCTTTCACCACAGACACGCAAACACATCCTTTGATGAAAGTCCTACTTCAGGTCCCTTGGAAATGTAAGGGTTTCATGGAGAACATGAAGTCAATCATGCTGTTGCACTCTACTACCAATAGAAATGACCTCTTGTACATGCCCGGCTGAGTTTCACTGCAAATTGCCCTTGTTTTCTGGTTTCTTGAATGTTCTCAACACATTAGGAGAAAGAGCGTGTTTGAGCAAGAGTGATGCAGTGTGCGTTGGCCTAGATTTCAAGTGACTTGGGAGACATACTCCTTATTTTTCCACATTGTGTAAGAAACATGAGGCTTGCAAGAGATTGAAAAAATGCATCCCAAAACGTACTCCAGCCGTGAAAGCACACGTTTCTACAAAGGCTTTGAAGGAGCAAGCAAAAGCCAATGGCTGAGGGTTCTTTCCAAAAGAAACACACACATTTCATCCTTCTGGAGTGAATTTTCATGCTGGAATTAATAAGCATTTGTACTGTGCAGGATGTAGCTACCTGCTCGGGGGTTGTGTCATAGAAGCACCTTTCCTGCAGGAGCTTATTGCAACGTTCATTGTTTGGCCAAGTTCTTTAGGGCTGGTTTTGCAAGGTCTTTCAGCTTTGTCCAAATCCGCTTCGTACGAAATTTTTCACAGCCTTGTTTCCAAGTGTCCACAAAGAGCTGCTGCTTGAAACTGTCCACATGCACATCTCCCATACTGGGGTGCTCGTTTCACTACCTGGATTTTGGTTTCCTCTTCTTTCTTTGAAATGACAAGCCTTCTTTCTGCATGCTACACACACCTTGTAGCAGTTTCAGTTTGCAGCATGTTGGTGCTCTTAAAACCCTGAGTAACCTGTGTAGAGTGTGTCACTCTCCAGCACTGAATACACAACTTAGAGCTCCTTTCACCACAGACACGCAAACACATCCTTTGGTGAAAGTCCTACCTCTTTTCACTTGGAAATGTAAGGGTTTCATGGAGAACATGAAGTCAATCATGCTTTTGCACTCTGCAACCAATAGGAATGAACTTTTGTACATACCCGTCTGAATTTCACTGCAAAATGCCCTTCTTTTCTGGTTTGTTGAAAGTTCACAACACATTAGGAGATAGAGCGTGTTTGAAGAAGACTGATGCAGTGTGCGTTTTCCTGGATTTCAAGTGATTTGGGAAACATACCCCTTGTTTTTCCACATTGTCTAAGAAACAACATGAGGCTTGCAAGAGATTGAAACAATGCATCCTAAAACGTATTCCAGCAGTAAAACACACGTTTCTACAAAGATTTGGAAGGAGCAAGCAAAAGAATAGTGGCTGAGTGTTCTTTCAGAGAGAAACATGCATTTCATCCTTCTGGAGTGAGTTTTCATGCTGGAATTAATAAGCATTTGTACTGTGCAGAATGTATCTACCTGCTCGGGGGTTGTGTCATAGAAGCACCTTTCCTGCAGGAGCTTATTGCAACATTCATTGTTTGGCTAAGTTCTTTAGGGCTGGCTTTGGAAGGTCTTTCAGCTTTGTCCAAATCCGGTTCGTACGAAATTTTTCACAGCCTTGTTTCCAAGTGTCCACAAAGAGCTGCTGCTTGAAACTGTCCACTTGCACATCTCCCATACTGGTGTGCTCGTTTCAGTACCTGGATTTTGGTTTTCTCTTCTTTCTTTGAAATGACAAGCCTTCTTTCCGCATGCTACACACACCTTGTGGCAGTTGCAGTTTGAAGCATGTTGGTGCTCTCAAAACCCTGAGTAACCCGTGTAGAGTGTGTCACTCTCCAGCACTGAATACACAACTTAGAGCTCCTTTCACCACAGACACGCAAACACATCCTTTGATGAAAGTCCTACTTCAGGTCCCTTGGAAATGTAAGGGTTTCATGGAGAACATGAAGTCAATCATGCTGTTGCACTCTACTACCAATAGAAATGACCTCTTGTACATGCCCGGCTGAGTTTCACTGCAAATTGCCCTTGTTTTCTGGTTTCTTGAATGTTCTCAACACATTAGGAGAAAGAGCGTGTTTGAGCAAGAGTGATGCAGTGTGCGTTGGCCTAGATTTCAAGTGACTTGGGAGACATACTCCTTATTTTTCCACATTGTGTAAGAAACATGAGGCTTGCAAGAGATTGAAAAAATGCATCCCAAAACGTACTCCAGCCGTGAAAGCACACGTTTCTACAAAGGCTTTGAAGGAGCAAGCAAAAGCCAATGGCTGAGGGTTCTTTCCAAAAGAAACACACACATTTCATCCTTCTGGAGTGAATTTTCATGCTGGAATTAATAAGCATTTGTACTGTGCAGGATGTAGCTACCTGCTCGGGGGTTGTGTCATAGAAGCACCTTTCCTGCAGGAGCTTATTGCAACGTTCATTGTTTGGCCAAGTTCTTTAGGGCTGGTTTTGCAAGGTCTTTCAGCTTTGTCCAAATCCGCTTCGTACGAAATTTTTCACAGCCTTGTTTCCAAGTGTCCACAAAGAGCTGCTGCTTGAAACTGTCCACATGCACATCTCCCATACTGGGGTGCTCGTTTCACTACCTGGATTTTGGTTTCCTCTTCTTTCTTTGAAATGACAAGCCTTCTTTCTGCATGCTACACACACCTTGTAGCAGTTTCAGTTTGCAGCATGTTGGTGCTCTTAAAACCCTGAGTAACCTGTGTAGAGTGTGTCACTCTCCAGCACTGAATACACAACTTAGAGCTCCTTTCACCACAGACACGCAAACACATCCTTTGGTGAAAGTCCTACCTCTTTTCACTTGGAAATGTAAGGGTTTCATGGAGAACATGAAGTCAATCATGCTTTTGCACTCTGCAACCAATAGGAATGAACTTTTGTACATACCCGTCTGAATTTCACTGCAAAATGCCCTTCTTTTCTGGTTTGTTGAAAGTTCACAACACATTAGGAGATAGAGCGTGTTTGAAGAAGACTGATGCAGTGTGCGTTTTCCTGGATTTCAAGTGATTTGGGAAACATACCCCTTGTTTTTCCACATTGTCTAAGAAACAACATGAGGCTTGCAAGAGATTGAAACAATGCATCCTAAAACGTATTCCAGCAGTAAAACACACGTTTCTACAAAGATTTGGAAGGAGCAAGCAAAAGAATAGTGGCTGAGTGTTCTTTCAGAGAGAAACATGCATTTCATCCTTCTGGAGTGAGTTTTCATGCTGGAATTAATAAGCATTTGTACTGTGCAGAATGTAGCTACCTGCTCGGGGGTTGTGTCATAGAAGCACCTTTCCTGCAGGAGCTTATTGCAACATTCATTGTTTGGCTAAGTTCTTTAGGGCTGGCTTTGGAAGGTCTTTCAGCTTTGTCCAAATCCGGTTCGTACGAAATTTTTCACAGCCTTGTTTCCAAGTGTCCACAAAGAGCTGCTGCTTGAAACTGTCCACTTGCACATCTCCCATACTGGTGTGCTCGTTTCAGTACCTGGATTTTGGTTTTCTCTTCTTTCTTTGAAATGACAAGCCTTCTTTCCGCATGCTACACACACCTTGTGGCAGTTGCAGTTTGAAGCATGTTGGTGCTCTCAAAACCCTGAGTAACCCGTGTAGAGTGTGTCACTCTCCAGCACTGAATACACAACTTAGAGCTCCTTTCACCACAGACACGCAAACACATCCTTTGATGAAAGTCCTACTTCAGGTCCCTTGGAAATGTAAGGGTTTCATGGAGAACATGAAGTCAATCATGCTGTTGCACTCTACTACCAATAGAAATGACCTCTTGTACATGCCCGGCTGAGTTTCACTGCAAATTGCCCTTGTTTTCTGGTTTCTTGAATGTTCTCAACACATTAGGAGAAAGAGCGTGTTTGAGCAAGAGTGATGCAGTGTGCGTTGGCCTAGATTTCAAGTGACTTGGGAGACATACTCCTTATTTTTCCACATTGTGTAAGAAACATGAGGCTTGCAAGAGATTGAAAAAATGCATCCCAAAACGTACTCCAGCCGTGAAAGCACACGTTTCTACAAAGGCTTTGAAGGAGCAAGCAAAAGCCAATGGCTGAGGGTTCTTTCCAAAAGAAACACACACATTTCATCCTTCTGGAGTGAATTTTCATGCTGGAATTAATAAGCATTTGTACTGTGCAGGATGTAGCTACCTGCTCGGGGGTTGTGTCATAGAAGCACCTTTCCTGCAGGAGCTTATTGCAACGTTCATTGTTTGGCCAAGTTCTTTAGGGCTGGTTTTGCAAGGTCTTTCAGCTTTGTCCAAATCCGCTTCGTACGAAATTTTTCACAGCCTTGTTTCCAAGTGTCCACAAAGAGCTGCTGCTTGAAACTGTCCACATGCACATCTCCCATACTGGGGTGCTCGTTTCACTACCTGGATTTTGGTTTCCTCTTCTTTCTTTGAAATGACAAGCCTTCTTTCTGCATGCTACACACACCTTGTAGCAGTTTCAGTTTGCAGCATGTTGGTGCTCTTAAAACCCTGAGTAACCTGTGTAGAGTGTGTCACTCTCCAGCACTGAATACACAACTTAGAGCTCCTTTCACCACAGACACGCAAACACATCCTTTGGTGAAAGTCCTACCTCTTTTCACTTGGAAATGTAAGGGTTTCATGGAGAACATGAAGTCAATCATGCTTTTGCACTCTGCAACCAATAGGAATGAACTTTTGTACATACCCGTCTGAATTTCACTGCAAAATGCCCTTCTTTTCTGGTTTGTTGAAAGTTCACAACACATTAGGAGATAGAGCGTGTTTGAAGAAGACTGATGCAGTGTGCGTTTTCCTGGATTTCAAGTGATTTGGGAAACATACCCCTTGTTTTTCCACATTGTCTAAGAAACAACATGAGGCTTGCAAGAGATTGAAACAATGCATCCTAAAACGTATTCCAGCAGTAAAACACACGTTTCTACAAAGATTTGGAAGGAGCAAGCAAAAGAATAGTGGCTGAGTGTTCTTTCAGAGAGAAACATGCATTTCATCCTTCTGGAGTGAGTTTTCATGCTGGAATTAATAAGCATTTGTACTGTGCAGAATGTAGCTACCTGCTCGGGGGTTGTGTCATAGAAGAACCTTTCCTGCAGGAGCTTATTGCAACATTCATTGTTTGGCTAAGTTCTTTAGGGCTGGCTTTGGAAGGTCTTTCAGCTTTGTCCAAATCCGGTTCGTACGAAATTTTTCACAGCCTTGTTTCCAAGTGTCCACAAAGAGCTGCTGCTTGAAACTGTCCACTTGCACATCTCCCATACTGGTGTGCTCGTTTCAGTACCTGGATTTTGGTTTTCTCTTCTTTCTTTGAAATGACAAGCCTTCTTTCCGCATGCTACACACACCTTGTGGCAGTTGCAGTTTGAAGCATGTTGGTGCTCTCAAAACCCTGAGTAACCCGTGTAGAGTGTGTCACTCTCCAGCACTGAATACACAACTTAGAGCTCCTTTCACCACAGACACGCAAACACATCCTTTGATGAAAGTCCTACTTCAGGTCCCTTGGAAATGTAAGGGTTTCATGGAGAACATGAAGTCAATCATGCTGTTGCACTCTACTACCAATAGAAATGACCTCTTGTACATGCCCGGCTGAGTTTCACTGCAAATTGCCCTTGTTTTCTGGTTTCTTGAATGTTCTCAACACATTAGGAGAAACAGCGTGTTTGAGCAAGAGTGATGCAGTGTGCGTTGGCCTAGATTTCAAGTGACTTGGGAGACATACTCCTTATTTTTCCACATTGTGTAAGAAACATGAGGCTTGCAAGAGATTGAAAAAATGCATCCCAAAACGTACTCCAGCCGTGAAAGCACACGTTTCTACAAAGGCTTTGAAGGAGCAAGCAAAAGCCAATGGCTGAGGGTACGTTCCAAAAGAAACACACACATTTCATCCTTCTGGAGTGAATTTTCATGCTGGAATTAATAAGCATTTGTACTGTGCAGGATGTAGCTACCTGCTCGGGGGTTGTGTCATAGAAGCACCTTTCCTGCAGGAGCTTATTGCAACGTTCATTGTTTGGCCAAGTTCTTTAGGGCTGGTTTTGCAAGGTCTTTCAGCTTTGTCCAAATCCGCTTCGTACGAAATTTTTCACAGCCTTGTTTCCAAGTGTCCACAAAGAGCTGCTGCTTGAAACTGTCCACATGCACATCTCCCATACTGGGGTGCTCGTTTCACTACCTGGATTTTGGTTTCCTCTTCTTTCTTTGAAATGACAAGCCTTCTTTCTGCATGCTACACACACCTTGTAGCAGTTTCAGTTTGCAGCATGTTGGTGCTCTTAAAACCCTGAGTAACCTGTGTAGAGTGTGTCACTCTCCAGCACTGAATACACAACTTAGAGCTCCTTTCACCACAGACACGCAAACACATCCTTTGGTGAAAGTCCTACCTCTTTTCACTTGGAAATGTAAGGGTTTCATGGAGAACATGAAGTCAATCATGCTTTTGCACTCTGCAACCAATAGGAATGAACTTTTGTACATACCCGTCTGAATTTCACTGCAAAATGCCCTTCTTTTCTGGTTTGTTGAAAGTTCACAACACATTAGGAGATAGAGCGTGTTTGAAGAAGACTGATGCAGTGTGCGTTTTCCTGGATTTCAAGTGATTTGGGAAACATACCCCTTGTTTTTCCACATTGTCTAAGAAACAACATGAGGCTTGCAAGAGATTGAAACAATGCATCCTAAAACGTATTCCAGCAGTAAAACACACGTTTCTACAAAGATTTGGAAGGAGCAAGCAAAAGAATAGTGGCTGAGTGTTCTTTCAGAGAGAAACATGCATTTCATCCTTCTGGAGTGAGTTTTCATGCTGGAATTAATAAGCATTTGTACTGTGCAGAATGTAGCTACCTGCTCGGGGGTTGTGTCATAGAAGCACCTTTCCTGCAGGAGCTTATTGCAACATTCATTGTTTGGCTAAGTTCTTTAGGGCTGGCTTTGGAAGGTCTTTCAGCTTTGTCCAAATCCGGTTCGTACGAAATTTTTCACAGCCTTGTTTCCAAGTGTCCACAAAGAGCTGCTGCTTGAAACTGTCCACTTGCACATCTCCCATACTGGTGTGCTCGTTTCAGTACCTGGATTTTGGTTTTCTCTTCTTTCTTTGAAATGACAAGCCTTCTTTCCGCATGCTACACACACCTTGTGGCAGTTGCAGTTTGAAGCATGTTGGTGCTCTCAAAACCCTGAGAAACCCGTGTAGAGTGTGTCACTCTCCAGCACTGAATACACAACTTAGAGCTCCTTTCACCACAGACACGCAAACACATCCTTTGATGAAAGTCCTACTTCAGGTCCCTTGGAAATGTAAGGGTTTCATGGAGAACATGAAGTCAATCATGCTGTTGCACTCTACTACCAATAGAAATGACCTCTTGTACATGCCCGGCTGAGTTTCACTGCAAATTGCCCTTGTTTTCTGGTTTCTTGAATGTTCTCAACACATTAGGAGAAAGAGCGTGTTTGAGCAAGAGTGATGCAGTGTGCGTTGGCCTAGATTTCAAGTGACTTGGGAGACATACTCCTTATTTTTCCACATTGTGTAAGAAACATGAGGCTTGCAAGAGATTGAAAAAATGCATCCCAAAACGTACTCCAGCCGTGCAAGCACACGTTTCTACAAAGGCTTTGAAGGAGCAAGCAAAAGCCAATGGCTGAGGGTTCTTTCCAAAAGAAACACACACATTTCATCCTTCTGGAGTGAATTTTCATGCTGGAATTAATAAGCATTTGTACTGTGCAGGATGTAGCTACCTGCTCGGGGGTTGTGTCATAGAAGCACCTTTCCTGCAGGAGCTTATTGCAACGTTCATTGTTTGGCCAAGTTCTTTAGGGCTGGTTTTGCAAGGTCTTTCAGCTTTGTCCAAATCCGCTTCGTACGAAATTTTTCACAGCCTTGTTTCCAAGTGTCCACAAAGAGCTGCTGCTTGAAACTGTCCACATGCACATCTCCCATACTGGGGTGCTCGTTTCACTACCTGGATTTTGGTTTCCTCTTCTTTCTTTGAAATGACAAGCCTTCTTTCTGCATGCTACACACACCTTGTAGCAGTTTCAGTTTGCAGCATGTTGGTGCTCTTAAAACCCTGAGTAACCTGTGTAGAGTGTGTCACTCTCCAGCACTGAATACACAACTTAGAGCTCCTTTCACCACAGACACGCAAACACATCCTTTGGTGAAAGTCCTACCTCTTTTCACTTGGAAATGTAAGGGTTTCATGGAGAACATGAAGTCAATCATGCTTTTGCACTCTGCAACCAATAGGAATGAACTTTTGTACATACCCGTCTGAATTTCACTGCAAAATGCCCTTCTTTTCTGGTTTGTTGAAAGTTCACAACACATTAGGAGATAGAGCGTGTTTGAAGAAGACTGATGCAGTGTGCGTTTTCCTGGATTTCAAGTGATTTGGGAAACATACCCCTTGTTTTTCCACATTGTCTAAGAAACAACATGAGGCTTGCAAGAGATTGAAACAATGCATCCTAAAACGTATTCCAGCAGTAAAACACACGTTTCTACAAAGATTTGGAAGGAGCAAGCAAAAGAATAGTGGCTGAGTGTTCTTTCAGAGAGAAACATGCATTTCATCCTTCTGGAGTGAGTTTTCATGCTGGAATTAATAAGCATTTGTACTGTGCAGAATGTAGCTACCTGCTCGGGGGTTGTGTCATAGAAGCACCTTTCCTGCAGGAGCTTATTGCAACATTCATTGTTTGGCTAAGTTCTTTAGGGCTGGCTTTGGAAGGTCTTTCAGCTTTGTCCAAATCCGGTTCGTACGAAATTTTTCACAGCCTTGTTTCCAAGTGTCCACAAAGAGCTGCTGCTTGAAACTGTCCACTTGCACATCTCCCATACTGGTGTGCTCGTTTCAGTACCTGGATTTTGGTTTTCTCTTCTTTCTTTGAAATGACAAGCCTTCTTTCCGCATGCTACACACACCTTGTGGCAGTTGCAGTTTGAAGCATGTTGGTGCTCTCAAAACCCTGAGTAACCCGTGTAGAGTGTGTCACTCTCCAGCACTGAATACACAACTTAGAGCTCCTTTCACCACAGACACGCAAACACATCCTTTGATGAAAGTCCTACTTCAGGTCCCTTGGAAATGTAAGGGTTTCATGGAGAACATGAAGTCAATCATGCTGTTGCACTCTACTACCAATAGAAATGACCTCTTGTACATGCCCGGCTGAGTTTCACTGCAAATTGCCCTTGTTTTCTGGTTTCTTGAATGTTCTCAACACATTAGGAGAAAGAGCGTGTTTGAGCAAGAGTGATGCAGTGTGCGTTGGCCTAGATTTCAAGTGACTTGGGAGACATACTCCTTATTTTTCCACATTGTGTAAGAAACATGAGGCTTGCAAGAGATTGAAAAAATGCATCCCAAAACGTACTCCAGCCGTGAAAGCACACGTTTCTACAAAGGCTTTGAAGGAGCAAGCAAAAGCCAATGGCTGAGGGTTCTTTCCAAAAGAAACACACACATTTCATCCTTCTGGAGTGAATTTTCATGCTGGAATTAATAAGCATTTGTACTGTGCAGGATGTAGCTACCTGCTCGGGGGTTGTGTCATAGAAGCACCTTTCCTGCAGGAGCTTATTGCAACGTTCATTGTTTGGCCAAGTTCTTTAGGGCTGGTTTTGCAAGGTCTTTCAGCTTTGTCCAAATCCGCTTCGTACGAAATTTTTCACAGCCTTGTTTCCAAGTGTCCACAAAGAGCTGCTGCTTGAAACTGTCCACATGCACATCTCCCATACTGGGGTGCTCGTTTCACTACCTGGATTTTGGTTTCCTCTTCTTTCTTTGAAATGACAAGCCTTCTTTCTGCATGCTACACACACCTTGTAGCAGTTTCAGTTTGCAGCATGTTGGTGCTCTTAAAACCCTGAGTAACCTGTGTAGAGTGTGTCACTCTCCAGCACTGAATACACAACTTAGAGCTCCTTTCACCACAGACACGCAAACACATCCTTTGGTGAAAGTCCTACCTCTTTTCACTTGGAAATGTAAGGGTTTCATGGAGAACATGAAGTCAATCATGCTTTTGCACTCTGCAACCAATAGGAATGAACTTTTGTACATACCCGTCTGAATTTCACTGCAAAATGCCCTTCTTTTCTGGTTTGTTGAAAGTTCACAACACATTAGGAGATAGAGCGTGTTTGAAGAAGACTGATGCAGTGTGCGTTTTCCTGGATTTCAAGTGATTTGGGAAACATACCCCTTGTTTTTCCACATTGTCTAAGAAACAACATGAGGCTTGCAAGAGATTGAAACAATGCATCCTAAAACGTATTCCAGCAGTAAAACACACGTTTCTACAAAGATTTGGAAGGAGCAAGCAAAAGAATAGTGGCTGAGTGTTCTTTCAGAGAGAAACATGCATTTCATCCTTCTGGAGTGAGTTTTCATGCTGGAATTAATAAGCATTTGTACTGTGCAGAATGTAGCTACCTGCTCGGGGGTTGTGTCATAGAAGCACCTTTCCTGCAGGAGCTTATTGCAACATTCATTGTTTGGCTAAGTTCTTTAGGGCTGGCTTTGGAAGGTCTTTCAGCTTTGTCCAAATCCGCTTCGTACGAAATTTTTCACAGCCTTGTTTCCAAGTGTCCACAAAGAGCTGCTGCTTGAAACTGTCCACTTGCACATCTCCCATACTGGTGTGCTCGTTTCACTACCTGGATTTTGGTTTTCTCTTCTTTCTTTGAAATGACAAGCCTTCTTTCCGCATGCTACACACACCTTGTGGCAGTTGCAGTTTGAAGCATGTTGGTGCTCTCAAAACCCTGAGTAACCCGTGTAGAGTGTGTCACTCTCCAGCACTGAATACACAACTTAGAGCTCCTTTCACCACAGACACGCAAACACATCCTTTGATGAAAGTCCTACTTCAGGTCCCTTGGAAATGTAAGGGTTTCATGGAGAACATGAAGTCAATCATGCTGTTGCACTCTACTACCAATAGAAATGACCTCTTGTACATGCCCGGCTGAGTTTCACTGCAAATTGCCCTTGTTTTCTGGTTTCTTGAATGTTCTCAACACATTAGGAGAAAGAGCGTGTTTGAGCAAGAGTGATGCAGTGTGCGTTGGCCTAGATTTCAAGTGACTTGGGAGACATACTCCTTATTTTTCCACATTGTGTAAGAAACATGAGGCTTGCAAGAGATTGAAAAAATGCATCCCAAAACGTACTCCAGCCGTGAAAGCACACGTTTCTACAAAGGCTTTGAAGGAGCAAGCAAAAGCCAATGGCTGAGGGTTCTTTCCAAAAGAAACACACACATTTCATCCTTCTGGAGTGAATTTTCATGCTGGAATTAATAAGCATTTGTACTGTGCAGGATGTAGCTACCTGCTCGGGGGTTGTGTCATAGAAGCACCTTTCCTGCAGGAGCTTATTGCAACGTTCATTGTTTGGCCAAGTTCTTTAGGGCTGGTTTTGCAAGGTCTTTCAGCTTTGTCCAAATCCGCTTCGTACGAAATTTTTCACAGCCTTGTTTCCAAGTGTCCACAAAGAGCTGCTGCTTGAAACTGTCCACATGCACATCTCCCATACTGGGGTGCTCGTTTCACTACCTGGATTTTGGTTTCCTCTTCTTTCTTTGAAATGACAAGCCTTCTTTCTGCATGCTACACACACCTTGTAGCAGTTTCAGTTTGCAGCATGTTGGTGCTCTTAAAACCCTGAGTAACCTGTGTAGAGTGTGTCACTCTCCAGCACTGAATACACAACTTAGAGCTCCTTTCACCACAGACACGCAAACACATCCTTTGGTGAAAGTCCTACCTCTTTTCACTTGGAAATGTAAGGGTTTCATGGAGAACATGAAGTCAATCATGCTTTTGCACTCTGCAACCAATAGGAATGAACTTTTGTACATACCCGTCTGAATTTCACTGCAAAATGCCCTTCTTTTCTGGTTTGTTGAAAGTTCACAACACATTAGGAGATAGAGCGTGTTTGAAGAAGACTGATGCAGTGTGCGTTTTCCTGGATTTCAAGTGATTTGGGAAACATACCCCTTGTTTTTCCACATTGTCTAAGAAACAACATGAGGCTTGCAAGAGATTGAAACAATGCATCCTAAAACGTATTCCAGCAGTAAAACACACGTTTCTACAAAGATTTGGAAGGAGCAAGCAAAAGAATAGTGGCTGAGTGTTCTTTCAGAGAGAAACATGCATTTCATCCTTCTGGAGTGAGTTTTCATGCTGGAATTAATAAGCATTTGTACTGTGCAGAATGTAGCTACCTGCTCGGGGGTTGTGTCATAGAAGCACCTTTCCTGCAGGAGCTTATTGCAACATTCATTGTTTGGCTAAGTTCTTTAGGGCTGGCTTTGGAAGGTCTTTCAGCTTTGTCCAAATCCGGTTCGTACGAAATTTTTCACAGCCTTGTTTCCAAGTGTCCACAAAGAGCTGCTGCTTGAAACTGTCCACTTGCACATCTCCCATACTGGTGTGCTCGTTTCAGTACCTGGATTTTGGTTTTCTCTTCTTTCTTTGAAATGACAAGCCTTCTTTCCGCATGCTACACACACCTTGTGGCAGTTGCAGTTTGAAGCATGTTGGTGCTCTCAAAACCCTGAGTAACCCGTGTAGAGTGTGTCACTCTCCAGCACTGAATACACAACTTAGAGCTCCTTTCACCACAGACACGCAAACACATCCTTTGATGAAAGTCCTACTTCAGGTCCCTTGGAAATGTAAGGGTTTCATGGAGAACATGAAGTCAATCATGCTGTTGCACTCTACTACCAATAGAAATGACCTCTTGTACATGCCCGGCTGAGTTTCACTGCAAATTGCCCTTGTTTTCTGGTTTCTTGAATGTTCTCAACACATTAGGAGAAAGAGCGTGTTTGAGCAAGAGTGATGCAGTGTGCGTTGGCCTAGATTTCAAGTGACTTGGGAGACATACTCCTTATTTTTCCACATTGTGTAAGAAACATGAGGCTTGCAAGAGATTGAAAAAATGCATCCCAAAACGTACTCCAGCCGTGAAAGCACACGTTTCTACAAAGGCTTTGAAGGAGCAAGCAAAAGCCAATGGCTGAGGGTTCTTTCCAAAAGAAACACACACATTTCATCCTTCTGGAGTGAATTTTCATGCTGGAATTAATAAGCATTTGTACTGTGCAGGATGTAGCTACCTGCTCGGGGGTTGTGTCATAGAAGCACCTTTCCTGCAGGAGCTTATTGCAACGTTCATTGTTTGGCCAAGTTCTTTAGGGCTGGTTTTGCAAGGTCTTTCAGCTTTGTCCAAATCCGCTTCGTACGAAATTTTTCACAGCCTTGTTTCCAAGTGTCCACAAAGAGCTGCTGCTTGAAACTGTCCACATGCACATCTCCCATACTGGGGTGCTCGTTTCACTACCTGGATTTTGGTTTCCTCTTCTTTCTTTGAAATGACAAGCCTTCTTTCTGCATGCTACACACACCTTGTAGCAGTTTCAGTTTGCAGCATGTTGGTGCTCTTAAAACCCTGAGTAACCTGTGTAGAGTGTGTCACTCTCCAGCACTGAATACACAACTTAGAGCTCCTTTCACCACAGACACGCAAACACATCCTTTGGTGAAAGTCCTACCTCTTTTCACTTGGAAATGTAAGGGTTTCATGGAGAACATGAAGTCAATCATGCTTTTGCACTCTGCAACCAATAGGAATGAACTTTTGTACATACCCGTCTGAATTTCACTGCAAAATGCCCTTCTTTTCTGGTTTGTTGAAAGTTCACAACACATTAGGAGATAGAGCGTGTTTGAAGAAGACTGATGCAGTGTGCGTTTTCCTGGATTTCAAGTGATTTGGGAAACATACCCCTTGTTTTTCCACATTGTCTAAGAAACAACATGAGGCTTGCAAGAGATTGAAACAATGCATCCTAAAACGTATTCCAGCAGTAAAACACACGTTTCTACAAAGATTTGGAAGGAGCAAGCAAAAGAATAGTGGCTGAGTGTTCTTTCAGAGAGAAACATGCATTTCATCCTTCTGGAGTGAGTTTTCATGCTGGAATTAATAAGCATTTGTACTGTGCAGAATGTAGCTACCTGCTCGGGGGTTGTGTCATAGAAGCACCTTTCCTGCAGGAGCTTATTGCAACATTCATTGTTTGGCTAAGTTCTTTAGGGCTGGCTTTGGAAGGTCTTTCAGCTTTGTCCAAATCCGCTTCGTACGAAATTTTTCACAGCCTTGTTTCCAAGTGTCCACAAAGAGCTGCTGCTTGAAACTGTCCACTTGCACATCTCCCATACTGGTGTGCTCGTTTCACTACCTGGATTTTGGTTTTCTCTTCTTTCTTTGAAATGACAAGCCTTCTTTCCGCATGCTACACACACCTTGTGGCAGTTGCAGTTTGAAGCATGTTGGTGCTCTCAAAACCCTGAGTAACCCGTGTAGAGTGTGTCACTCTCCAGCACTGAATACACAACTTAGAGCTCCTTTCACCACAGACACGCAAACACATCCTTTGATGAAAGTCCTACTTCAGGTCCCTTGGAAATGTAAGGGTTTCATGGAGAACATGAAGTCAATCATGCTGTTGCACTCTACTACCAATAGAAATGACCTCTTGTACATGCCCGGCTGAGTTTCACTGCAAATTGCCCTTGTTTTCTGGTTTCTTGAATGTTCTCAACACATTAGGAGAAAGAGCGTGTTTGAGCAAGAGTGATGCAGTGTGCGTTGGCCTAGATTTCAAGTGACTTGGGAGACATACTCCTTATTTTTCCACATTGTGTAAGAAACATGAGGCTTGCAAGAGATTGAAAAAATGCATCCCAAAACGTACTCCAGCCGTGAAAGCACACGTTTCTACAAAGGCTTTGAAGGAGCAAGCAAAAGCCAATGGCTGAGGGTTCTTTCCAAAAGAAACACACACATTTCATCCTTCTGGAGTGAATTTTCATGCTGGAATTAATAAGCATTTGTACTGTGCAGGATGTAGCTACCTGCTCGGGGGTTGTGTCATAGAAGCACCTTTCCTGCAGGAGCTTATTGCAACGTTCATTGTTTGGCCAAGTTCTTTAGGGCTGGTTTTGCAAGGTCTTTCAGCTTTGTCCAAATCCGCTTCGTACGAAATTTTTCACAGCCTTGTTTCCAAGTGTCCACAAAGAGCTGCTGCTTGAAACTGTCCACATGCACATCTCCCATACTGGGGTGCTCGTTTCACTACCTGGATTTTGGTTTCCTCTTCTTTCTTTGAAATGACAAGCCTTCTTTCTGCATGCTACACACACCTTGTAGCAGTTTCAGTTTGCAGCATGTTGGTGCTCTTAAAACCCTGAGTAACCTGTGTAGAGTGTGTCACTCTCCAGCACTGAATACACAACTTAGAGCTCCTTTCACCACAGACACGCAAACACATCCTTTGGTGAAAGTCCTACCTCTTTTCACTTGGAAATGTAAGGGTTTCATGGAGAACATGAAGTCAATCATGCTTTTGCACTCTGCAACCAATAGGAATGAACTTTTGTACATACCCGTCTGAATTTCACTGCAAAATGCCCTTCTTTTCTGGTTTGTTGAAAGTTCACAACACATTAGGAGATAGAGCGTGTTTGAAGAAGACTGATGCAGTGTGCGTTTTCCTGGATTTCAAGTGATTTGGGAAACATACCCCTTGTTTTTCCACATTGTCTAAGAAACAACATGAGGCTTGCAAGAGATTGAAACAATGCATCCTAAAACGTATTCCAGCAGTAAAACACACGTTTCTACAAAGATTTGGAAGGAGCAAGCAAAAGAATAGTGGCTGAGTGTTCTTTCAGAGAGAAACATGCATTTCATCCTTCTGGAGTGAGTTTTCATGCTGGAATTAATAAGCATTTGTACTGTGCAGAATGTAGCTACCTGCTCGGGGGTTGTGTCATAGAAGCACCTTTCCTGCAGGAGCTTATTGCAACATTCATTGTTTGGCTAAGTTCTTTAGGGCTGGCTTTGGAAGGTCTTTCAGCTTTGTCCAAATCCGGTTCGTACGAAATTTTTCACAGCCTTGTTTCCAAGTGTCCACAAAGAGCTGCTGCTTGAAACTGTCCACTTGCACATCTCCCATACTGGTGTGCTCGTTTCAGTACCTGGATTTTGGTTTTCTCTTCTTTCTTTGAAATGACAAGCCTTCTTTCCGCATGCTACACACACCTTGTGGCAGTTGCAGTTTGAAGCATGTTGGTGCTCTCAAAACCCTGAGTAACCCGTGTAGAGTGTGTCACTCTCCAGCACTGAATACACAACTTAGAGCTCCTTTCACCACAGACACGCAAACACATCCTTTGATGAAAGTCCTACTTCAGGTCCCTTGGAAATGTAAGGGTTTCATGGAGAACATGAAGTCAATCATGCTGTTGCACTCTACTACCAATAGAAATGACCTCTTGTACATGCCCGACTGAGTTTCACTGCAAATTGCCCTTGTTTTCTGGTTTCTTGAATGTTCTCAACACATTAGGAGAAAGAGCGTGTTTGAGCAAGAGTGATGCAGTGTGCGTTGGCCTAGATTTCAAGTGACTTGGGAGACATACTCCTTATTTTTCCACATTGTGTAAGAAACATGAGGCTTGCAAGAGATTGAAAAAATGCATCCCAAAACGTACTCCAGCCGTGAAAGCACACGTTTCTACAAAGGCTTTGAAGGAGCAAGCAAAAGCCAATGGCTGAGGGTACGTTCCAAAAGAAACACACACATTTCATCCTTCTGGAGTGAATTTTCATGCTGGAATTAATAAGCATTTGTACTGTGCAGGATGTAGCTACCTGCTCGGGGGTTGTGTCATAGAAGCACCTTTCCTGCAGGAGCTTATTGCAACGTTCATTGTTTGGCCAAGTTCTTTAGGGCTGGTTTTGCAAGGTCTTTCAGCTTTGTCCAAATCCGCTTCGTACGAAATTTTTCACAGCCTTGTTTCCAAGTGTCCACAAAGAGCTGCTGCTTGAAACTGTCCACATGCACATCTCCCATACTGGGGTGCTCGTTTCACTACCTGGATTTTGGTTTCCTCTTCTTTCTTTGAAATGACAAGCCTTCTTTCTGCATGCTACACACACCTTGTAGCAGTTTCAGTTTGCAGCATGTTGGTGCTCTTAAAACCCTGAGTAACCTGTGTAGAGTGTGTCACTCTCCAGCACTGAATACACAACTTAGAGCTCCTTTCACCACAGACACGCAAACACATCCTTTGGTGAAAGTCCTACCTCTTTTCACTTGGAAATGTAAGGGTTTCATGGAGAACATGAAGTCAATCATGCTTTTGCACTCTGCAACCAATAGGAATGAACTTTTGTACATACCCGTCTGAATTTCACTGCAAAATGCCCTTCTTTTCTGGTTTGTTGAAAGTTCACAACACATTAGGAGATAGAGCGTGTTTGAAGAAGACTGATGCAGTGTGCGTTTTCCTGGATTTCAAGTGATTTGGGAAACATACCCCTTGTTTTTCCACATTGTCTAAGAAACAACATGAGGCTTGCAAGAGATTGAAACAATGCATCCTAAAACGTATTCCAGCAGTAAAACACACGTTTCTACAAAGATTTGGAAGGAGCAAGCAAAAGAATAGTGGCTGAGTGTTCTTTCAGAGAGAAACATGCATTTCATCCTTCTGGAGTGAGTTTTCATGCTGGAATTAATAAGCATTTGTACTGTGCAGAATGTAGCTACCTGCTCGGGGGTTGTGTCATAGAAGCACCTTTCCTGCAGGAGCTTATTGCAACATTCATTGCTTGGCTAAGTTCTTTAGGGCTGGCTTTGGAAGGTCTTTCAGCTTTGTCCAAATCCGGTTCGTACGAAATTTTTCACAGCCTTGTTTCCAAGTGTCCACAAAGAGCTGCTGCTTGAAACTGTCCACTTGCACATCTCCCATACTGGTGTGCTCGTTTCAGTACCTGGATTTTGGTTTTCTCTTCTTTCTTTGAAATGACAAGCCTTCTTTCCGCATGCTACACACACCTTGTGGCAGTTGCAGTTTGAAGCATGTTGGTGCTCTCAAAACCCTGAGTAATCCGTGTAGAGTGTGTCACTCTCCAGCACTGAATACACAACTTAGAGCTCCTTTCACCACAGACACGCAAACACATCCTTTGATGAAAGTCCTACTTCAGGTCCCTTGGAAATGTAAGGGTTTCATGGAGAACATGAAGTCAATCATGCTGTTGCACTCTACTACCAATAGAAATGACCTCTTGTACATGCCCGACTGAGTTTCACTGCAAATTGCCCTTGTTTTCTGGTTTCTTGAATGTTCTCAACACATTAGGAGAAAGAGCGTGTTTGAGCAAGAGTGATGCAGTGTGCGTTGGCCTAGATTTCAAGTGACTTGGGAGACATACTCCTTATTTTTCCACATTGTGTAAGAAACATGAGGCTTGCAAGAGATTGAAAAAATGCATCCCAAAACGTACTCCAGCCGTGAAAGCACACGTTTCTACAAAGGCTTTGAAGGAGCAAGCAAAAGCCAATGGCTGAGGGTTCTTTCCAAAAGAAACACACACATTTCATCCTTCTGGAGTGAATTTTCATGCTGGAATTAATAAGCATTTGTACTGTGCAGGATGTAGCTACCTGCTCGGGGGTTGTGTCATAGAAGCACCTTTCCTGCAGGAGCTTATTGCAACGTTCATTGTTTGGCCAAGTTCTTTAGGGCTGGTTTTGCAAGGTCTTTCAGCTTTGTCCAAATCCGCTTCGTACGAAATTTTTCACAGCCTTGTTTCCAAGTGTCCACAAAGAGCTGCTGCTTGAAACTGTCCACATGCACATCTCCCATACTGGGGTGCTCGTTTCACTACCTGGATTTTGGTTTCCTCTTCTTTCTTTGAAATGACAAGCCTTCTTTCTGCATGCTACACACACCTTGTAGCAGTTTCAGTTTGCAGCATGTTGGTGCTCTTAAAACCCTGAGTAACCTGTGTAGAGTGTGTCACTCTCCAGCACTGAATACACAACTTAGAGCTCCTTTCACCACAGACACGCAAACACATCCTTTGGTGAAAGTCCTACCTCTTTTCACTTGGAAATGTAAGGGTTTCATGGAGAACATGAAGTCAATCATGCTTTTGCACTCTGCAACCAATAGGAATGAACTTTTGTACATACCCGTCTGAATTTCACTGCAAAATGCCCTTCTTTTCTGGTTTGTTGAAAGTTCACAACACATTAGGAGATAGAGCGTGTTTGAAGAAGACTGATGCAGTGTGCGTTTTCCTGGATTTCAAGTGATTTGGGAAACATACCCCTTGTTTTTCCACATTGTCTAAGAAACAACATGAGGCTTGCAAGAGATTGAAACAATGCATCCTAAAACGTATTCCAGCAGTAAAACACACGTTTCTACAAAGATTTGGAAGGAGCAAGCAAAAGAATAGTGGCTGAGTGTTCTTTCAGAGAGAAACATGCATTTCATCCTTCTGGAGTGAGTTTTCATGCTGGAATTAATAAGCATTTGTACTGTGCAGAATGTAGCTACCTGCTCGGGGGTTGTGTCATAGAAGCACCTTTCCTGCAGGAGCTTATTGCAACATTCATTGCTTGGCTAAGTTCTTTAGGGCTGGCTTTGGAAGGTCTTTCAGCTTTGTCCAAATCCGGTTCGTACGAAATTTTTCACAGCCTTGTTTCCAAGTGTCCACAAAGAGCTGCTGCTTGAAACTGTCCACTTGCACATCTCCCATACTGGTGTGCTCGTTTCAGTACCTGGATTTTGGTTTTCTCTTCTTTCTTTGAAATGACAAGCCTTCTTTCCGCATGCTACACACACCTTGTGGCAGTTGCAGTTTGAAGCATGTTGGTGCTCTCAAAACCCTGAGTAATCCATGTAGAGTGTGTCACTCTCCAGCACTGAATACACAACTTAGAGCTCCTTTCACCACAGACACGCAAACACATCCTTTGATGAAAGTCCTACTTCAGGTCCCTTGGAAATGTAAGGGTTTCATGGAGAACATGAAGTCAATCATGCTGTTGCACTCTACTACCAATAGAAATGACCTCTTGTACATGCCCGACTGAGTTTCACTGCAAATTGCCCTTGTTTTCTGGTTTCTTGAATGTTCTCAACACATTAGGAGAAAGAGCGTTTTTGAGCAAGAGTGATGCAGTGTGCGTTGGCCTAGATTTCAAGTGACTTGGGAGACATACTCCTTATTTTTCCACATTGTGTAAGAAACATGAGGCTTGCAAGAGATTGAAAAAATGCATCCCAAAACGTACTCCAGCCGTGAAAGCACACGTTTCTACAAAGGCTTTGAAGGAGCAAGCAAAAGCCAATGGCTGAGGGTTCTTTCCAAAAGAAACACACACATTTCATCCTTCTGGAGTGAATTTTCATGCTGGAATTAATAAGCATTTGTACTGTGCAGGATGTAGCTACCTGCTCGGGGGTTGTGTCATAGAAGCACCTTTCCTGCAGGAGCTTATTGCAACGTTCATTGTTTGGCCAAGTTCTTTAGGGCTGGTTTTGCAAGGTCTTTCAGCTTTGTCCAAATCCGCTTCGTACGAAATTTTTCACAGCCTTGTTTCCAAGTGTCCACAAAGAGCTGCTGCTTGAAACTGTCCACATGCACATCTCCCATACTGGGGTGCTCGTTTCACTACCTGGATTTTGGTTTCCTCTTCTTTCTTTGAAATGACAAGCCTTCTTTCTGCATGCTACACACACCTTGTAGCAGTTTCAGTTTGCAGCATGTTGGTGCTCTTAAAACCCTGAGTAACCTGTGTAGAGTGTGTCACTCTCCAGCACTGAATACACAACTTAGAGCTCCTTTCACCACAGACACGCAAACACATCCTTTGGTGAAAGTCCTACCTCTTTTCACTTGGAAATGTAAGGGTTTCATGGAGAACATGAAGTCAATCATGCTTTTGCACTCTGCAACCAATAGGAATGAACTTTTGTACATACCCGTCTGAATTTCACTGCAAAATGCCCTTCTTTTCTGGTTTGTTGAAAGTTCACAACACATTAGGAGATAGAGCGTGTTTGAAGAAGACTGATGCAGTGTGCGTTTTCCTGGATTTCAAGTGATTTGGGAAACATACCCCTTGTTTTTCCACATTGTCTAAGAAACAACATGAGGCTTGCAAGAGATTGAAACAATGCATCCTAAAACGTATTCCAGCAGTAAAACACACGTTTCTACAAAGATTTGGAAGGAGCAAGCAAAAGAATAGTGGCTGAGTGTTCTTTCAGAGAGAAACATGCATTTCATCCTTCTGGAGTGAGTTTTCATGCTGGAATTAATAAGCATTTGTACTGTGCAGAATGTAGCTACCTGCTCGGGGGTTGTGTCATAGAAGCACCTTTCCTGCAGGAGCTTATTGCAACATTCATTGCTTGGCTAAGTTCTTTAGGGCTGGCTTTGGAAGGTCTTTCAGCTTTGTCCAAATCCGGTTCGTACGAAATTTTTCACAGCCTTGTTTCCAAGTGTCCACAAAGAGCTGCTGCTTGAAACTGTCCACTTGCACATCTCCCATACTGGTGTGCTCGTTTCAGTACCTGGATTTTGGTTTTCTCTTCTTTCTTTGAAATGACAAGCCTTCTTTCCGCATGCTACACACACCTTGTGGCAGTTGCAGTTTGAAGCATGTTGGTGCTCTCAAAACCCTGAGTAATCCATGTAGAGTGTGTCACTCTCCAGCACTGAATACACAACTTAGAGCTCCTTTCACCACAGACACGCAAACACATCCTTTGATGAAAGTCCTACTTCAGGTCCCTTGGAAATGTAAGGGTTTCATGGAGAACATGAAGTCAATCATGCTGTTGCACTCTACTACCAATAGAAATGACCTCTTGTACATGCCCGGCTGAGTTTCACTGCAAATTGCCCTTGTTTTCTGGTTTCTTGAATGTTCTCAACACATTAGGAGAAAGAGCGTGTTTGAGCAAGAGTGATGCAGTGTGCGTTGGCCTAGATTTCAAGTGACTTGGGAGACATACTCCTTATTTTTCCACATTGTGTAAGAAACATGAGGCTTGCAAGAGATTGAAAAAATGCATCCCAAAACGTACTCCAGCCGTGAAAGCACACGTTTCTACAAAGGCTTTGAAGGAGCAAGCAAAAGCCAATGGCTGAGGGTTCTTTCCAAAAGAAACACACACATTTCATCCTTCTGGAGTGAATTTTCATGCTGGAATTAATAAGCATTTGTACTGTGCAGGATGTAGCTACCTGCTCGGGGGTTGTGTCATAGAAGCACCTTTCCTGCAGGAGCTTATTGCAACGTTCATTGTTTGGCCAAGTTCTTTAGGGCTGGTTTTGCAAGGTCTTTCAGCTTTGTCCAAATCCGCTTCGTACGAAATTTTTCACAGCCTTGTTTCCAAGTGTCCACAAAGAGCTGCTGCTTGAAACTGTCCACATGCACATCTCCCATACTGGGGTGCTCGTTTCACTACCTGGATTTTGGTTTCCTCTTCTTTCTTTGAAATGACAAGCCTTCTTTCTGCATGCTACACACACCTTGTAGCAGTTTCAGTTTGCAGCATGTTGGTGCTCTTAAAACCCTGAGTAACCTGTGTAGAGTGTGTCACTCTCCAGCACTGAATACACAACTTAGAGCTCCTTTCACCACAGACACGCAAACACATCCTTTGGTGAAAGTCCTACCTCTTTTCACTTGGAAATGTAAGGGTTTCATGGAGAACATGAAGTCAATCATGCTTTTGCACTCTGCAACCAATAGGAATGAACTTTTGTACATACCCGTCTGAATTTCACTGCAAAATGCCCTTCTTTTCTGGTTTGTTGAAAGTTCACAACACATTAGGAGATAGAGCGTGTTTGAAGAAGACTGATGCAGTGTGCGTTTTCCTGGATTTCAAGTGATTTGGGAAACATACCCCTTGTTTTTCCACATTGTCTAAGAAACAACATGAGGCTTGCAAGAGATTGAAACAATGCATCCTAAAACGTATTCCAGCAGTAAAACACACGTTTCTACAAAGATTTGGAAGGAGCAAGCAAAAGAATAGTGGCTGAGTGTTCTTTCAGAGAGAAACATGCATTTCATCCTTCTGGAGTGAGTTTTCATGCTGGAATTAATAAGCATTTGTACTGTGCAGAATGTAGCTACCTGCTCGGGGGTTGTGTCATAGAAGCACCTTTCCTGCAGGAGCTTATTGCAACATTCATTGTTTGGCTAAGTTCTTTAGGGCTGGCTTTGGAAGGTCTTTCAGCTTTGTCCAAATCCGCTTCGTACGAAATTTTTCACAGCCTTGTTTCCAAGTGTCCACAAAGAGCTGCTGCTTGAAACTGTCCACTTGCACATCTCCCATACTGGTGTGCTCGTTTCAGTACCTGGATTTTGGTTTTCTCTTCTTTCTTTGAAATGACAAGCCTTCTTTCCGCATGCTACACACACCTTGTGGCAGTTGCAGTTTGAAGCATGTTGGTGCTCTCAAAACCCTGAGTAATCCATGTAGAGGGTGTCACTCTCCAGCACTGAATACACAACTTAGAGCTCCTTTCACCACAGACACGCAAACACATCCTTTGATGAAAGTCCTACTTCAGGTCCCTTGGAAATGTAAGGGTTTCAGGGAGAACATGAAGTCAATCATGCTTTTGCACTCTGCAACCAATAGGAATGAACTTTTGTACATACCCGTCTGAATTTCACTGCAAAATGCCCTTCTTTTCTGGTTTGTTGAAAGTTCACAACACATTAGGAGATAGAGCGTGTTTGAAGAAGACTGGTGCAGTGTGCGTTTTCCTGGATTTCAAGTGATTTGGGAAACATACCCCTTGTTTTTCCACATTGTCTAAGAAACAACATGAGGCTTGCAAGAGATTGAAACAATGCATCCTAAAACGTATTCCAGCAGTAAAACACACGTTTCTACAAAGATTTGGAAGGAGCAAGCAAAAGAATAGTGGCTGAGTGTTCTTTCAGAGAGAAACATGCATTTCATCCTTCTGGAGTGAGTTTTCATGCTGGAATTAATAAGCATTTGTACTGTGCAGAATGTAGCTACCTGCTCGGGGGTTGTGTCATAGAAGCACCTTTCCTGCAGGAGCTTATTGCAACATTCATTGTTTGGCTAAGTTCTTTAGGGCTGGCTTTGGAAGGTCTTTCAGCTTTGTCCAAATCCGCTTCGTACGAAATTTTTCACAGCCTTGTTTCCAAGTGTCCACAAAGAGCTGCTGCTTGAAACTGTCCACTTGCACATCTCCCATACTGGTGTGCTCGTTTCACTACCTGGATTTTGGTTTTCTCTTCTTTCTTTGAAATGACAAGCCTTCTTTCCGCATGCTACACACACCTTGTGGCAGTTGCAGTTTGAAGCATGTTGGTGCTCTCAAAACCCTGAGTAATCCATGTAGAGTGTGTCACTCTCCAGCACTGAATACACAACTTAGAGCTCCTTTCACCACAGACACGCAAACACATCCTTTGATGAAAGTCCTACTTCAGGTCCCTTGGAAATGTAAGGGTTTCATGGAGAACATGAAGTCCATCATGCTGTTGCACTCTACTACCAATAGAAATGACCTCTTGTACATGCCCGGCTGAGTTTCACTGCAAATTGCCCTTGTTTTCTGGTTTCTTGAATGTTCTCAACACATTAGGAGAAAGAGCGTGTTTGAGCAAGAGTGATGCAGTGTGCGTTGGCCTAGATTTCAAGTGACTTGGGAGACATACTCCTTATTTTTCCACATTGTGTAAGAAACATGAGGCTTGCAAGAGATTGAAAAAATGCATCCCAAAACGTACTCCAGCCGTGAAAGCACACGTTTCTACAAAGGCTTTGAAGGAGCAAGCAAAAGCCAATGGCTGAGGGTTCTTTCCAAAAGAAACACACACATTTCATCCTTCTGGAGTGAATTTTCATGCTGGAATTAATAAGCATTTGTACTGTGCAGGATGTAGCTACCTGCTCGGGGGTTGTGTCATAGAAGCACCTTTCCTGCAGGAGCTTATTGCAACGTTCATTGTTTGGCCAAGTTCTTTAGGGCTGGTTTTGCAAGGTCTTTCAGCTTTGTCCAAATCCGCTTCGTACGAAATTTTTCACAGCCTTGTTTCCAAGTGTCCACAAAGAGCTGCTGCTTGAAACTGTCCACATGCACATCTCCCATACTGGGGTGCTCGTTTCACTACCTGGATTTTGGTTTCCTCTTCTTTCTTTGAAATGACAAGCCTTCTTTCCGCATGCTACACACACCTTGTAGCAGTTTCAGTTTGCAGCATGTTGGTGCTCTCAAAACCCTGAGTAACCCGTGTAGAGTGTGTCACTCTCAAGCACTGAATACACAACTTAGAGCTCCTTTCACCACAGACACGCAAACACATCCTTTGGTGAAAGTCCTACCTCTTTTCACTTGGAAATGTAAGGGTTTCATGGAGAACATGAAGTCAATCATGCTTTTGCACTCTGCAACCAATAGGAATGAACTTTTGTACATACCCGTCTGAATTTCACTGCAAAATGCCCTTCTTTTCTGGTTTGTTGAAAGTTCACAACACAATAGGAGATAGAGCGTGTTTGAAGAAGACTGATGCAGTGTGCGTTTTCCTGGATTTCAAGTGATTTGGGAAACATACCCCTTGTTTTTCCACATTGTCTAAGAAACAACATGAGGCTTGCAAGAGATTGAAACAATGCATCCTAAAACGTATTCCAGCAGTAAAACACACGTTTCTACAAAGATTTGGAAGGAGCAAGCAAAAGAATAGTGGCTGAGTGTTCTTTCAGAGAGAAACATGCATTTCATCCTTCTGGAGTGAGTTTTCATGCTGGAATTAATAAGCATTTGTACTGTGCAGAATGTAGCTACCTGCTCGGGGGTTGTGTCATAGAAGCACCTTTCCTGCAGGAGCTTATTGCAACATTCATTGTTTGGCTAAGTTCTTTAGGGCTGGCTTTGGAAGGTCTTTCAGCTTTGTCCAAATCCGGTTCGTACGAAATTTTTCACAGCCTTGTTTCCAAGTGTCCACAAAGAGCTGCTGCTTGAAACTGTCCACTTGCACATCTCCCATACTGGTGTGCTCGTTTCAGTACCTGGATTTTGATTTTCTCTTCTTTCTTTGAAATGACAAGCCTTCTTTCCGCATGCTACACACACCTTGTGGCAGTTGCAGTTTGAAGCATGTTGGTGCTCTCAAAACCCTGAGTAATCCATGTAGAGTGTGTCACTCTCCAGCACTGAATACACAACTTAGAGCTCCTTTCACCACAGACACGCAAACACATCCTTTGATGAAAGTCCTACTTCAGGTCCCTTGGAAATGTAAGGGTTTCATGGAGAACATGAAGTCAATCATGCTGTTGCACTCTACTACCAATAGAAATGACCTCTTGTACATGCCCGGCTGAGTTTCACTGCAAATTGCCCTTGTTTTCTGGTTTCTTGAATGTTCTCAACACATTAGGAGAAAGAGCGTGTTTGAGCAAGAGTGATGCAGTGTGCGTTGGCCTAGATTTCAAGTGACTTGGGAGACATACTCCTTATTTTTCCACATTGTGTAAGAAACATGAGGCTTGCAAGAGATTGAAAAAATGCATCCCAAAACGTACTCCAGCCGTGAAAGCACACGTTTCTACAAAGGCTTTGAAGGAGCAAGCAAAAGCCAATGGCTGAGGGTACGTTCCAAAAGAAACACACACATTTCATCCTTCTGGAGTGAATTTTCATGCTGGAATTAATAAGCATTTGTACTGTGCAGGATGTAGCTACCTGCTCGGGGGTTGTGTCATAGAAGCACCTTTCCTGCAGGAGCTTATTGCAACGTTCATTGTTTGGCCAAGTTCTTTAGGGCTGGTTTTGCAAGGTCTTTCAGCTTTGTCCAAATCCGCTTCGTACGAAATTTTTCACAGCCTTGTTTCCAAGTGTCCACAAAGAGCTGCTGCTTGAAACTGTCCACATGCACATCTCCCATACTGGGGTGCTCGTTTCACTACCTGGATTTTGGTTTCCTCTTCTTTCTTTGAAATGACAAGCCTTCTTTCTGCATGCTACACACACCTTGTAGCAGTTTCAGTTTGCAGCATGTTGGTGCTCTTAAAACCCTGAGTAACCTGTGTAGAGTGTGTCACTCTCCAGCACTGAATACACAACTTAGAGCTCCTTTCACCACAGACACGCAAACACATCCTTTGGTGAAAGTCCTACCTCTTTTCACTTGGAAATGTAAGGGTTTCATGGAGAACATGAAGTCAATCATGCTTTTGCACTCTGCAACCAATAGGAATGAACTTTTGTACATACCCGTCTGAATTTCACTGCAAAATGCCCTTCTTTTCTGGTTTGTTGAAAGTTCACAACACATTAGGAGATAGAGCGTGTTTGAAGAAGACTGGTGCAGTGTGCGTTTTCCTGGATTTCAAGTGATTTGGGAAACATACCCCTTGTTTTTCCACATTGTCTAAGAAACAACATGAGGCTTGCAAGAGATTGAAACAATGCATCCTAAAACGTATTCCAGCAGTAAAACACACGTTTCTACAAAGATTTGGAAGGAGCAAGCAAAAGAAGAGTGGCTGAGTGTTCTTTCAGAGAGAAACATGCATTTCATCCTTCTGGAGTGAGTTTTCATGCTGGAATTAATAAGCATTTGTACTGTGCAGAATGTAGCTACCTGCTCGGGGGTTGTGTCATAGAAGCACCTTTCCTGCAGGAGCTTATTGCAACATTCATTGTTTGGCTAAGTTCTTTAGGGCTGGCTTTGGAAGGTCTTTCAGCTTTGTCCAAATCCGCTTCGTACGAAATTTTTCACAGCCTTGTTTCCAAGTGTCCACAAAGAGCTGCTGCTTGAAACTGTCCACTTGCACATCTCCCATACTGGTGTGCTCGTTTCAGTACCTGGATTTTGGTTTTCTCTTCTTTCTTTGAAATGACAAGCCTTCTTTCCGCATGCTACACACACCTTGTGGCAGTTGCAGTTTGAAGCATGTTGGTGCTCTCAAAACCCTGAGTAATCCATGTAGAGTGTGTCACTCTCCAGCACTGAATACACAACTTAGAGCTCCTTTCACCACAGACACGCAAACACATCCTTTGATGAAAGTCCTACTTCAGGTCCCTTGGAAATGTAAGGGTTTCATGGAGAACATGAAGTCAATCATGCTGTTGCACTCTACTACCAATAGAAATGTCCTCTTGTACATGCCCGGCTGAGTTTCACTGCAAATTGCCCTTGTTTTCTGGTTTCTTGAATGTTCTCAACACATTAGGAGAAAGAGCGTGTTTGAGCAAGAGTGATGCAGTGTGCGTTGGCCTAGATTTCAAGTGACTTGGGAGACATACTCCTTATTTTTCCACATTGTGTAAGAAACATGAGGCTTGCAAGAGATTGAAAAAATGCATCCCAAAACGTACTCCAGCCGTGAAAGCACACGTTTCTACAAAGGCTTTGAAGGAGCAAGCAAAAGCCAATGGCTGAGGGTTCTTTCCAAAAGAAACACACACATTTCATCCTTCTGGAGTGAATTTTCATGCTGGAATTAATAAGCATTTGTACTGTGCAGGATGTAGCTACCTGCTCGGGGGTTGTGTCATAGAAGCACCTTTCCTGCAGGAGCTTATTGCAACGTTCATTGTTTGGCCAAGTTCTTTAGGGCTGGTTTTGCAAGGTCTTTCAGCTTTGTCCAAATCCGCTTCGTACGAAATTTTTCACAGCCTTGTTTCCAAGTGTCCACAAAGAGCTGCTGCTTGAAACTGTCCACATGCACATCTCCCATACTGGGGTGCTCGTTTCACTACCTGGATTTTGGTTTCCTCTTCTTTCTTTGAAATGACAAGCCTTCTTTCTGCATGCTACACACACCTTGTAGCAGTTTCAGTTTGCAGCATGTTGGTGCTCTTAAAACCCTGAGTAACCTGTGTAGAGTGTGTCACTCTCCAGCACTGAATACACAACTTAGAGCTCCTTTCACCACAGACACGCAAACACATCCTTTGGTGAAAGTCCTACCTCTTTTCACTTGGAAATGTAAGGGTTTCATGGAGAACATGAAGTCAATCATGCTTTTGCACTCTGCAACCAATAGGAATGAACTTTTGTACATACCCGTCTGAATTTCACTGCAAAATGCCCTTCTTTTCTGGTTTGTTGAAAGTTCACAACACATTAGGAGATAGAGCGTGTTTGAAGAAGACTGATGCAGTGTGCGTTTTCCTGGATTTCAAGTGATTTGGGAAACATACCCCTTGTTTTTCCACATTGTCTAAGAAACAACATGAGGCTTGCAAGAGATTGAAACAATGCATCCTAAAACGTATTCCAGCAGTAAAACACACGTTTCTACAAAGATTTGGAAGGAGCAAGCAAAAGAATAGTGGCTGAGTGTTCTTTCAGAGAGAAACATGCATTTCATCCTTCTGGAGTGAGTTTTCATGCTGGAATTAATAAGCATTTGTACTGTGCAGAATGTAGCTACCTGCTCGGGGATTGTGTCATAGAAGCACCTTTCCTGCAGGAGCTTATTGCAACATTCATTGTTTGGCTAAGTTCTTTAGGGCTGGCTTTGGAAGGTCTTTCAGCTTTGTCCAAATCCGCTTCGTACGAAATTTTTCACAGCCTTGTTTCCAAGTGTCCACAAAGAGCTGCTGCTTGAAACTGTCCACTTGCACATCTCCCATACTGGTGTGCTCGTTTCAGTACCTGGATTTTGGTTTTCTCTTCTTTCTTTGAAATGACAAGCCTTCTTTCCGCATGCTACACACACCTTGTGGCAGTTGCAGTTTGAAGCATGTTGGTGCTCTCAAAACCCTGAGTAATCCATGTAGAGTGTGTCACTCTCCAGCACTGAATACACAACTTAGAGCTCCTTTCACCACAGACACGCAAACACATCCTTTGATGAAAGTCCTACTTCAGGTCCCTTGGAAATGTAAGGGTTTCATGGAGAACATGAAGTCAATCATGCTGTTGCACTCTACTACCAATAGAAATGACCTCTTGTACATGCCCGGCTGAGTTTCACTGCAAATTGCCCTTGTTTTCTGGTTTCTTGAATGTTCTCAACACATTAGGAGAAAGAGCGTGTTTGAGCAAGAGTGATGCAGTGTGCGTTGGCCTAGATTTCAAGTGACTTGGGAGACATACTCCTTATTTTTCCACATTGTGTAAGAAACATGAGGCTTGCAAGAGATTGAAAAAATGCATCCCAAAACGTACTCCAGCCGTGAAAGCACACGTTTCTACAAAGGCTTTGAAGGAGCAAGCAAAAGCCAATGGCTGAGGGTTCTTTCCAAAAGAAACACACACATTTCATCCTTCTGGAGTGAATTTTCATGCTGGAATTAATAAGCATTTGTACTGTGCAGGATGTAGCTACCTGCTCGGGGGTTGTGTCATAGAAGCACCTTTCCTGCAGGAGCTTATTGCAACGTTCATTGTTTGGCCAAGTTCTTTAGGGCTGGTTTTGCAAGGTCTTTCAGCTTTGTCCAAATCCGCTTCGTACGAAATTTTTCACAGCCTTGTTTCCAAGTGTCCACAAAGAGCTGCTGCTTGAAACTGTCCACATGCACATCTCCCATACTGGGGTGCTCGTTTCACTACCTGGATTTTGGTTTCCTCTTCTTTCTTTGAAATGACAAGCCTTCTTTCCGCATGCTACACACACCTTGTAGCAGTTTCAGTTTGCAGCATGTTGGTGCTCTTAAAACCCTGAGTAACCTGTGTAGAGTGTGTCACTCTCCAGCACTGAATACACAACTTAGAGCTCCTTTCACCACAGACACGCAAACACATCCTTTGGTGAAAGTCCTACCTCTTTTCACTTGGAAATGTAAGGGTTTCATGGAGAACATGAAGTCAATCATGCTTTTGCACTCTGCAACCAATAGGAATGAACTTTTGTACATACCCGTCTGAATTTCACTGCAAAATGCCCTTCTTTTCTGGTTTGTTGAAAGTTCACAACACAATAGGAGATAGAGCGTGTTTGAAGAAGACTGATGCAGTGTGCGTTTTCCTGGATTTCAAGTGATTTGGGAAACATACCCCTTGTTTTTCCACATTGTCTAAGAAACAACATGAGGCTTGCAAGAGATTGAAACAATGCATCCTAAAACGTATTCCAGCAGTAAAACACACGTTTCTACAAAGATTTGGAAGGAGCAAGCAAAAGAATAGTGGCTGAGTGTTCTTTCAGAGAGAAACATGCATTTCATCCTTCTGGAGTGAGTTTTCATGCTGGAATTAATAAGCATTTGTACTGTGCAGAATGTAGCTACCTGCTCGGGGGTTGTGTCATAGAAGCACCTTTCCTGCAGGAGCTTATTGCAACATTCATTGTTTGGCTAAGTTCTTTAGGGCTGGCTTTGGAAGGTCTTTCAGCTTTGTCCAAATCCGGTTCGTACGAAATTTTTCACAGCCTTGTTTCCAAGTGTCCACAAAGAGCTGCTGCTTGAAACTGTCCACTTGCACATCTCCCATACTGGTGTGCTCGTTTCAGTACCTGGATTTTGGTTTTCTCTTCTTTCTTTGAAATGACAAGCCTTCTTTCCGCATGCTACACACACCTTGTGGCAGTTGCAGTTTGAAGCATGTTGGTGCTCTCAAAACCCTGAGTAATCCATGTAGAGTGTGTCACTCTCCAGCACTGAATACACAACTTAGAGCTCCTTTCACCACAGACACGCAAACACATCCTTTGATGAAAGTCCTACTTCAGGTCCCTTGGAAATGTAAGGGTTTCATGGAGAACATGAAGTCAATCATGCTGTTGCACTCTACTACCAATAGAAATGACCTCTTGTACATGCCCGGCTGAGTTTCACTGCAAATTGCCCTTGTTTTCTGGTTTCTTGAATGTTCTCAACACATTAGGAGAAAGAGCGTGTTTGAGCAAGAGTGATGCAGTGTGCGTTGGCCTAGATTTCAAGTGACTTGGGAGACATACTCCTTATTTTTCCACATTGTGTAAGAAACATGAGGCTTGCAAGAGATTGAAAAAATGCATCCCAAAACGTACTCCAGCCGTGAAAGCACACGTTTCTACAAAGGCTTTGAAGGAGCAAGCAAAAGCCAATGGCTGAGGGTTCTTTCCAAAAGAAACACACACATTTCATCCTTCTGGAGTGAATTTTCATGCTGGAATTAATAAGCATTTGTACTGTGCAGGATGTAGCTACCTGCTCGGGGGTTGTGTCATAGAAGCACCTTTCCTGCAGGAGCTTATTGCAACGTTCATTGTTTGGCCAAGTTCTTTAGGGCTGGTTTTGCAAGGTCTTTCAGCTTTGTCCAAATCCGCTTCGTACGAAATTTTTCACAGCCTTGTTTCCAAGTGTCCACAAAGAGCTGCTGCTTGAAACTGTCCACATGCACATCTCCCATACTGGGGTGCTCGTTTCACTACGTGGATTTTGGTTTCCTCTTCTTTCTTTGAAATGACAAGCCTTCTTTCTGCATGCTACACACACCTTGTAGCAGTTTCAGTTTGCAGCATGTTGGTGCTCTTAAAACCCTGAGTAACCTGTGTAGAGTGTGTCACTCTCCAGCACTGAATACACAACTTAGAGCTCCTTTCACCACAGACACGCAAACACATCCTTTGGTGAAAGTCCTACCTCTTTTCACTTGGAAATGTAAGGGTTTCATGGAGAACATGAAGTCAATCATGCTTTTGCACTCTGCAACCAATAGGAATGAACTTTTGTACATACCCGTCTGAATTTCACTGCAAAATGCCCTTCTTTTCTGGTTTGTTGAAAGTTCACAACACATTAGGAGATAGAGCGTGTTTGAAGAAGACTGATGCAGTGTGCGTTTTCCTGGATTTCAAGTGATTTGGGAAACATACCCCTTGTTTTTCCACATTGTCTAAGAAACAACATGAGGCTTGCAAGAGATTGAAACAATGCATCCTAAAACGTATTCCAGCAGTAAAACACACGTTTCTACAAAGATTTGGAAGGAGCAAGCAAAAGAAGAGTGGCTGAGTGTTCTTTCAGAGAGAAACATGCATTTCATCCTTCTGGAGTGAGTTTTCATGCTGGAATTAATAAGCATTTGTACTGTGCAGAATGTAGCTACCTGCTCGGGGGTTGTGTCATAGAAGCACCTTTCCTGCAGGAGCTTATTGCAACATTCATTGTTTGGCTAAGTTCTTTAGGGCTGGCTTTGGAAGGTCTTTCAGCTTTGTCCAAATCCGGTTCGTACGAAATTTTTCACAGCCTTGTTTCCAAGTGTCCACAAAGAGCTGCTGCTTGAAACTGTCCACTTGCACATCTCCCATACTGGTGTGCTCGTTTCAGTACCTGGATTTTGGTTTTCTCTTCTTTCTTTGAAATGACAAGCCTTCTTTCCGCATGCTACACACACCTTGTGGCAGTTGCAGTTTGAAGCATGTTGGTGCTCTCAAAACCCTGAGTAATCCATGTAGAGTGTGTCACTCTCCAGCACTGAATACACAACTTAGAGCTCCTTTCACCACAGACACGCAAACACATCCTTTGATGAAAGTCCTACTTCAGGTCCCTTGGAAATGTAAGGGTTTCATGGAGAACATGAAGTCAATCATGCTGTTGCACTCTACTACCAATAGAAATGACCTCTTGTACATGCCCGGCTGAGTTTCACTGCAAATTGCCCTTGTTTTCTGGTTTCTTGAATGTTCTCAACACATTAGGAGAAAGAGCGTGTTTGAGCAAGAGTGATGCAGTGTGCGTTGGCCTAGATTTCAAGTGACTTGGGAGACATACTCCTTATTTTTCCACATTGTGTAAGAAACATGAGGCTTGCAAGAGATTGAAAAAATGCATCCCAAAACGTACTCCAGCCGTGAAAGCACACGTTTCTACAAAGGCTTTGAAGGAGCAAGCAAAAGCCAATGGCTGAGGGTTCTTTCCAAAAGAAACACACACATTTCATCCTTCTGGAGTGAATTTTCATGCTGGAATTAATAAGCATTTGTACTGTGCAGGATGTAGCTACCTGCTCGGGGGTTGTGTCATAGAAGCACCTTTCCTGCAGGAGCTTATTGCAACGTTCATTGTTTGGCCAAGTTCTTTAGGGCTGGTTTTGCAAGGTCTTTCAGCTTTGTCCAAATCCGCTTCGTACGAAATTTTTCACAGCCTTGTTTCCAAGTGTCCACAAAGAGCTGCTGCTTGAAACTGTCCACATGCACATCTCCCATACTGGGGTGCTCGTTTCACTACCTGGATTTTGGTTTCCTCTTCTTTCTTTGAAATGACAAGCCTTCTTTCTGCATGCTACACACACCTTGTAGCAGTTTCAGTTTGCAGCATGTTGGTGCTCTTAAAACCCTGAGTAACCTGTGTAGAGTGTGTCACTCTCCAGCACTGAATACACAACTTAGAGCTCCTTTCACCACAGACACGCAAACACATCCTTTGGTGAAAGTCCTACCTCTTTTCACTTGGAAATGTAAGGGTTTCATGGAGAACATGAAGTCAATCATGCTTTTGCACTCTGCAACCAATAGGAATGAACTTTTGTACATACCCGTCTGAATTTCACTGCAAAATGCCCTTCTTTTCTGGTTTGTTGAAAGTTCACAACACATTAGGAGATAGAGCGTGTTTGAAGAAGACTGATGCAGTGTGCGTTTTCCTGGATTTCAAGTGATTTGGGAAACATACCCCTTGTTTTTCCACATTGTCTAAGAAACAACATGAGGCTTGCAAGAGATTGAAACAATGCATCCTAAAACGTATTCCAGCAGTAAAACACACGTTTCTACAAAGATTTGGAAGGAGCAAGCAAAAGAAGAGTGGCTGAGTGTTCTTTCAGAGAGAAACATGCATTTCATCCTTCTGGAGTGAGTTTTCATGCTGGAATTAATAAGCATTTGTACTGTGCAGAATGTAGCTACCTGCTCGGGGGTTGTGTCATAGAAGCACCTTTCCTGCAGGAGCTTATTGCAACATTCATTGTTTGGCTAAGTTCTTTAGGGCTGGCTTTGGAAGGTTTTTCAGCTTTGTCCAAATCCGCTTCGTACGAAATTTTTCACAGCCTTGTTTCCAAGTGTCCACAAAGAGCTGCTGCTTGAAACTGTCCACTTGCACATCTCCCATACTGGTGTGCTCGTTTCAGTACCTGGATTTTGGTTTTCTCTTCTTTCTTTGAAATGACAAGCCTTCTTTCCGCATGCTACACACACCTTGTGGCAGTTGCAGTTGGAAGCATGTTGGTGCTCTCAAAACCCTGAGTAATCCATGTAGAGTGTGTCACTCTCCAGCACTGAATACACAACTTAGAGCTCCTTTCACCACAGACACGCAAACACATCCTTTGATGAAAGTCCTACTTCAGGTCCCTTGGAAATGTAAGGGTTTCATGGAGAACATGAAGTCAATCATGCTGTTGCACTCTACTACCAATAGAAATGACCTCTTGTACATGCCCGGCTGAGTTTCACTGCAAATTGCCCTTGTTTTCTGGTTTCTTGAATGTTCTCAACACATTAGGAGAAAGAGCGTGTTTGAGCAAGAGTGATGCAGTGTGCGTTGGCCTAGATTTCAAGTGACTTGGGAGACATACTCCTTATTTTTCCACATTGTGTAAGAAACATGAGGCTTGCAAGAGATTGAAAAAATGCATCCCAAAACGTACTCCAGCCGTGAAAGCACACGTTTCTACAAAGGCTTTGAAGGAGCAAGCAAAAGCCAATGGCTGAGGGTTCTTTCCAAAAGAAACACACACATTTCATCCTTCTGGAGTGAATTTTCATGCTGGAATTAATAAGCATTTGTACTGTGCAGGATGTAGCTACCTGCTCGGGGGTTGTGTCATAGAAGCACCTTTCCTGCAGGAGCTTATTGCAACGTTCATTGTTTGGCCAAGTTCTTTAGGGCTGGTTTTGCAAGGTCTTTCAGCTTTGTCCAAATCCGCTTCGTACGAAATTTTTCACAGCCTTGTTTCCAAGTGTCCACAAAGAGCTGCTGCTTGAAACTGTCCACATGCACATCTCCCATACTGGGGTGCTCGTTTCACTACCTGGATTTTGGTTTCCTCTTCTTTCTTTGAAATGACAAGCCTTCTTTCTGCATGCTACACACACCTTGTAGCAGTTTCAGTTTGCAGCATGTTGGTGCTCTTAAAACCCTGAGTAACCTGTGTAGAGTGTGTCACTCTCCAGCACTGAATACACAACTTAGAGCTCCTTTCACCACAGACACGCAAACACATCCTTTGGTGAAAGTCCTACCTCTTTTCACTTGGAAATGTAAGGGTTTCATGGAGAACATGAAGTCAATCATGCTTTTGCACTCTGCAACCAATAGGAATGAACTTTTGTACATACCCGTCTGAATTTCACTGCAAAATGCCCTTCTTTTCTGGTTTGTTGAAAGTTCACAACACAATAGGAGATAGAGCGTGTTTGAAGAAGACTGATGCAGTGTGCGTTTTCCTGGATTTCAAGTGATTTGGGAAACATACCCCTTGTTTTTCCACATTGTCTAAGAAACAACATGAGGCTTGCAAGAGATTGAAACAATGCATCCTAAAACGTATTCCAGCAGTAAAACACACGTTTCTACAAAGATTTGGAAGGAGCAAGCAAAAGAAGAGTGGCTGAGTGTTCTTTCAGAGAGAAACATGCATTTCATCCTTCTGGAGTGAGTTTTCATGCTGGAATTAATAAGCATTTGTACTGTGCAGAATGTAGCTACCTGCTCGGGGGTTGTGTCATAGAAGCACCTTTCCTGCAGGAGCTTATTGCAACATTCATTGTTTGGCTAAGTTCTTTAGGGCTGGCTTTGGAAGGTCTTTCAGCTTTGTCCAAATCCGCTTCGTACGAAATTTTTCACAGCCTTGTTTCCAAGTGTCCACAAAGAGCTGCTGCTTGAAACTGTCCACTTGCACATCTCCCATACTGGTGTGCTCGTTTCAGTACCTGGATTTTGGTTTTCTCTTCTTTCTTTGAAATGACAAGCCTTCTTTCCGCATGCTACACACACCTTGTGGCAGTTGCAGTATGAAGCATGTTGGTGCTCTCAAAACCCTGAGTAATCCATGTAGAGTGTGTCACTCTCCAGCACTGAATACACAACTTAGAGCTCCTTTCACCACAGACACGCAAACACATCCTTTGATGAAAGTCCTACTTCAGGTCCCTTGGAAATGTAAGGGTTTCATGGAGAACATGAAGTCAATCATGCTGTTGCACTCTACTACCAATAGAAATGACCTCTTGTACATGCCCGGCTGAGTTTCACTGCAAATTGCCCTTGTTTTCTGGTTTCTTGAATGTTCTCAACACATTAGGAGAAAGAGCGTGTTTGAGCAAGAGTGATGCAGTGTGCGTTGGCCTAGATTTCAAGTGACTTGGGAGACATACTCCTTATTTTTCCACATTGTGTAAGAAACATGAGGCTTGCAAGAGATTGAAAAAATGCATCCCAAAACGTACTCCAGCCGTGAAAGCACACGTTTCTACAAAGGCTTTGAAGGAGCAAGCAAAAGCCAATGGCTGAGGGTTCTTTCCAAAAGAAACACACACATTTCATCCTTCTGGAGTGAATTTTCATGCTGGAATTAATAAGCATTTGTACTGTGCAGGATGTAGCTACCTGCTCGGGGGTTGTGTCATAGAAGCACCTTTCCTGCAGGAGCTTATTGCAACGTTCATTGTTTGGCCAAGTTCTTTAGGGCTGGTTTTGCAAGGTCTTTCAGCTTTGTCCAAATCCGCTTCGTACGAAATTTTTCACAGCCTTGTTTCCAAGTGTCCACAAAGAGCTGCTGCTTGAAACTGTCCACATGCACATCTCCCATACTGGGGTGCTCGTTTCACTACCTGGATTTTGGTTTCCTCTTCTTTCTTTGAAATGACAAGCCTTCTTTCTGCATGCTACACACACCTTGTAGCAGTTTCAGTTTGCAGCATGTTGGTGCTCTTAAAACCCTGAGTAACCTGTGTAGAGTGTGTCACTCTCCAGCACTGAATACACAACTTAGAGCTCCTTTCACCACAGACACGCAAACACATCCTTTGGTGAAAGTCCTACCTCTTTTCACTTGGAAATGTAAGGGTTTCATGGAGAACATGAAGTCAATCATGCTTTTGCACTCTGCAACCAATAGGAATGAACTTTTGTACATACCCGTCTGAATTTCACTGCAAAATGCCCTTCTTTTCTGGTTTGTTGAAAGTTCACAACACATTAGGAGATAGAGCGTGTTTGAAGAAGACTGATGCAGTGTGCGTTTTCCTGGATTTCAAGTGATTTGGGAAACAAACCCCTTGTTTTTCCACATTGTCTAAGAAACAACATGAGGCTTGCAAGAGATTGAAACAATGCATCCTAAAACGTATTCCAGCAGTAAAACACACGTTTCTACAAAGATTTGGAAGGAGCAAGCAAAAGAAGAGTGGCTGAGTGTTCTTTCAGAGAGAAACATGCATTTCATCCTTCTGGAGTGAGTTTTCATGCTGGAATTAATAAGCATTTGTACTGTGCAGAATGTAGCTACCTGCTCGGGGGTTGTGTCATAGAAGCACCTTTCCTGCAGGAGCTTATTGCAACATTCATTGTTTGGCTAAGTTCTTTAGGGCTGGCTTTGGAAGGTCTTTCAGCTTTGTCCAAATCCGGTTCGTACGAAATTTTTCACAGCCTTGTTTCCAAGTGTCCACAAAGAGCTGCTGCTTGAAACTGTCCACTTGCACATCTCCCATACTGGTGTGCTCGTTTCAGTACCTGGATTTTGGTTTTCTCTTCTTTCTTTGAAATGACAAGCCTTCTTTCCGCATGCTACACACACCTTGTGGCAGTTGCAGTTTGAAGCATGTTGGTGCTCTCAAAACCCTGAGTAATCCATGTAGAGTGTGTCACTCTCCAGCACTGAATACACAACTTAGAGCTCCTTTCACCACAGACACGCAAACACATCCTTTGATGAAAGTCCTACTTCAGGTCCCTTGGAAATGTAAGGGTTTCATGGAGAACATGAAGTCAATCATGCTGTTGCACTCTACTACCAATAGAAATGACCTCTTGTACATGCCCGGCTGAGTTTCACTGCAAATTGCCCTTGTTTTCTGGTTTCTTGAATGTTCTCAACACATTAGGAGAAAGAGCGTGTTTGAGCAAGAGTGATGCAGTGTGCGTTGGCCTAGATTTCAAGTGACTTGGGAGACATACTCCTTATTTTTCCACATTGTGTAAGAAACATGAGGCTTGCAAGAGATTGAAAAAATGCATCCCAAAACGTACTCCAGCCGTGAAAGCACACGTTTCTACAAAGGCTTTGAAGGAGCAAGCAAAAGCCAATGGCTGAGGGTTCTTTCCAAAAGAAACACACACATTTCATCCTTCTGGAGTGAATTTTCATGCTGGAATTAATAAGCATTTGTACTGTGCAGGATGTAGCTACCTGCTCGGGGGTTGTGTCATAGAAGCACCTTTCCTGCAGGAGCTTATTGCAACGTTCATTGTTTGGCCAAGTTCTTTAGGGCTGGTTTTGCAAGGTCTTTCAGCTTTGTCCAAATCCGCTTCGTACGAAATTTTTCACAGCCTTGTTTCCAAGTGTCCACAAAGAGCTGCTGCTTGAAACTGTCCACATGCACATCTCCCATACTGGGGTGCTCGTTTCACTACCTGGATTTTGGTTTCCTCTTCTTTCTTTGAAATGACAAGCCTTCTTTCTGCATGCTACACACACCTTGTAGCAGTTTCAGTTTGCAGCATGTTGGTGCTCTTAAAACCCTGAGTAACCTGTGTAGAGTGTGTCACTCTCCAGCACTGAATACACAACTTAGAGCTCCTTTCACCACAGACACGCAAACACATCCTTTGGTGAAAGTCCTACCTCTTTTCACTTGGAAATGTAAGGGCTTCATGGAGAACATGAAGTCAATCATGCTTTTGCACTCTGCAACCAATAGGAATGAACTTTTGTACATACCCGTCTGAATTTCACTGCAAAATGCCCTTCTTTTCTGGTTTGTTGAAAGTTCACAACACATTAGGAGATAGAGCGTGTTTGAAGAAGACTGATGCAGTGTGCGTTTTCCTGGATTTCAAGTGATTTGGGAAACATACCCCTTGTTTTTCCACATTGTCTAAGAAACAACATGACGCTTGCAAGAGATTGAAACAATGCATCCTAAAACGTATTCCAGCAGTAAAACACACGTTTCTACAAAGATTTGGAAGGAGCAAGCAAAAGAAGAGTGGCTGAGTGTTCTTTCAGAGAGAAACATGCATTTCATCCTTCTGGAGTGAGTTTTCATGCTGGAATTAATAAGCATTTGTACTGTGCAGAATGTAGCTACCTGCTCGGGGGTTGTGTCATAGAAGCACCTTTCCTGCAGGAGCTTATTGCAACATTCATTGTTTGGCTAAGTTCTTTAGGGCTGGCTTTGGAAGGTCTTTCAGCTTTGTCCAAATCCGGTTCGTACGAAATTTTTCACAGCCTTGTTTCCAAGTGTCCACAAAGAGCTGCTGCTTGAAACTGTCCACTTGCACATCTCCCATACTGGTGTGCTCGTTTCAGTACCTGGATTTTGGTTTTCTCTTCTTTCTTTGAAATGACAAGCCTTCTTTCCGCATGCTACACACACCTTGTGGCAGTTGCAGTTTGAAGCATGTTGGTGCTCTCAAAACCCTGAGTAATCCATGTAGAGTGTGTCACTCTCCAGCACTGAATACACAACTTAGAGCTCCTTTCACCACAGACACGCAAACACATCCTTTGATGAAAGTCCTACTTCAGGTCCCTTGGAAATGTAAGGGTTTCATGGAGAACATGAAGTCAATCATGCTGTTGCACTCTACTACCAATAGAAATGACCTCTTGTACATGCCCGGCTGAGTTTCACTGCAAATTGCCCTTGTTTTCTGGTTTCTTGAATGTTCTCAACACATTAGGAGAAAGAGCGTGTTTGAGCAAGGGTGATGCAGTGTGCGTTGGCCTAGATTTCAAGTGACTTGGGAGACATACTCCTTATTTTTCCACATTGTGTAAGAAACATGAGGCTTGCAAGAGATTGAAAAAATGCATCCCAAAACGTACTCCAGCCGTGAAAGCACACGTTTCTACAAAGGCTTTGAAGGAGCAAGCAAAAGCCAATGGCTGAGGGTTCTTTCCAAAAGAAACACACACATTTCATCCTTCTGGAGTGAATTTTCATGCTGGAATTAATAAGCATTTGTACTGTGCAGGATGTAGCTACCTGCTCGGGGGTTGTGTCATAGAAGCACCTTTCCTGCAGGAGCTTATTGCAACGTTCATTGTTTGGCCAAGTTCTTTAGGGCTGGTTTTGCAAGGTCTTTCAGCTTTGTCCAAATCCGCTTCGTACGAAATTTTTCACAGCCTTGTTTCCAAGTGTCCACAAAGAGCTGCTGCTTGAAACTGTCCACATGCACATCTCCCATACTGGGGTGCTCGTTTCACTACCTGGATTTTGGTTTCCTCTTCTTTCTTTGAAATGACAAGCCTTCTTTCTGCATGCTACACACACCTTGTAGCAGTTTCAGTTTGCAGCATGTTGGTGCTCTTAAAACCCTGAGTAACCTGTGTAGAGTGTGTCACTCTCCAGCACTGAATACACAACTTAGAGCTCCTTTCACCACAGACACGCAAACACATCCTTTGGTGAAAGTCCTACCTCTTTTCACTTGGAAATGTAAGGGTTTCATGGAGAACATGAAGTCAATCATGCTTTTGCACTCTGCAACCAATAGGAATGAACTTTTGTACATACCCGTCTGAATTTCACTGCAAAATGCCCTTCTTTTCTGGTTTGTTGAAAGTTCACAACACAATAGGAGATAGAGCGTGTTTGAAGAAGACTGATGCAGTGTGCGTTTTCCTGGATTTCAAGTGATTTGGGAAACATACCCCTTGTTTTTCCACATTGTCTAAGAAACAACATGAGGCTTGCAAGAGATTGAAACAATGCATCCTAAAACGTATTCCAGCAGTAAAACACACGTTTCTACAAAGATTTGGAAGGAGCAAGCAAAAGAAGAGTGGCTGAGTGTTCTTTCAGAGAGAAACATGCATTTCATCCTTCTGGAGTGAGTTTTCATGCTGGAATTAATAAGCATTTGTACTGTGCAGAATGTAGCTACCTGCTCGGGGGTTGTGTCATAGAAGCACCTTTCCTGCAGGAGCTTATTGCAACATTCATTGTTTGGCTAAGTTCTTTAGGGCTGGCTTTGGAAGGTCTTTCAGCTTTGTCCAAATCCGGTTCGTACGAAATTTTTCACAGCCTTGTTTCCAAGTGTCCACAAAGAGCTGCTGCTTGAAACTGTCCACTTGCACATCTCCCATACTGGTGTGCTCGTTTCAGTACCTGGATTTTGGTTTTCTCTTCTTTCTTTGAAATGACAAGCCTTCTTTCCGCATGCTACACACACCTTGTGGCAGTTGCAGTTTGAAGCATGTTGGTGCTCTCAAAACCCTGAGTAATCCATGTAGAGTGTGTCACTCTCCAGCACTGAATACACAACTTAGAGCTCCTTTCACCACAGACACGCAAACACATCCTTTGATGAAAGTCCTACTTCAGGTCCCTTGGAAATGTAAGGGTTTCATGGAGAACATGAAGTCAATCATGCTGTTGCACTCTACTACCAATAGAAATGACCTCTTGTACATGCCCGGCTGAGTTTCACTGCAAATTGCCCTTGTTTTCTGGTTTCTTGAATGTTCTCAACACATTAGGAGAAAGAGCGTGTTTGAGCAAGAGTGATGCAGTGTGCGTTGGCCTAGATTTCAAGTGACTTGGGAGACATACTCCTTATTTTTCCACATTGTGTAAGAAACATGAGGCTTGCAAGAGATTGAAAAAATGCATCCCAAAACGTACTCCAGCCGTGAAAGCACACGTTTCTACAAAGGCTTTGAAGGAGCAAGCAAAAGCCAATGGCTGAGGGTTCTTTCCAAAAGAAACACACACATTTCATCCTTCTGGAGTGAATTTTCATGCTGGAATTAATAAGCATTTGTACTGTGCAGGATGTAGCTACCTGCTCGGGGGTTGTGTCATAGAAGCACCTTTCCTGCAGGAGCTTATTGCAACGTTCATTGTTTGGCCAAGTTCTTTAGGGCTGGTTTTGCAAGGTCTTTCAGCTTTGTCCAAATCCGCTTCGTACGAAATTTTTCACAGCCTTGTTTCCAAGTGTCCACAAAGAGCTGCTGCTTGAAACTGTCCACATGCACATCTCCCATACTGGGGTGCTCGTTTCACTACCTGGATTTTGGTTTCCTCTTCTTTCTTTGAAATGACAAGCCTTCTTTCTGCATGCTACACACACCTTGTAGCAGTTTCAGTTTGCAGCATGTTGGTGCTCTTAAAACCCTGAGTAACCTGTGTAGAGTGTGTCACTCTCCAGCACTGAATACACAACTTAGAGCTCCTTTCACCACAGACACGCAAACACATCCTTTGGTGAAAGTCCTACCTCTTTTCACTTGGAAATGTAAGGGTTTCATGGAGAACATGAAGTCAATCATGCTTTTGCACTCTGCAACCAATAGGAATGAACTTTTGTACATACCCGTCTGAATTTCACTGCAAAATGCCCTTCTTTTCTGGTTTGTTGAAAGTTCACAACACATTAGGAGATAGAGCGTGTTTGAAGAAGACTGATGCAGTGTGCGTTTTCCTGGATTTCAAGTGATTTGGGAAACATACCCCTTGTTTTTCCACATTGTCTAAGAAACAACATGAGGCTTGCAAGAGATTGAAACAATGCATCCTAAAACGTATTCCAGCAGTAAAACACACGTTTCTACAAAGATTTGGAAGGAGCAAGCAAAAGAAGAGTGGCTGAGTGTTCTTTCAGAGAGAAACATGCATTTCATCCTTCTGGAGTGAGTTTTCATGCTGGAATTAATAAGCATTTGTACTGTGCAGAATGTAGCTACCTGCTCGGGGGTTGTGTCATAGAAGCACCTTTCCTGCAGGAGCTTATTGCAACATTCATTGTTTGGCTAAGTTCTTTAGGGCTGGCTTTGGAAGGTCTTTCAGCTTTGTCCAAATCCGGTTCGTACGAAATTTTTCACAGCCTTGTTTCCAAGTGTCCACAAAGAGCTGCTGCTTGAAACTGTCCACTTGCACATCTCCCATACTGGTGTGCTCGTTTCAGTACCTGGATTTTGGTTTTCTCTTCTTTCTTTGAAATGACAAGCCTTCTTTCCGCATGCTACACACACCTTGTGGCAGTTGCAGTTTGAAGCATGTTGGTGCTCTCAAAACCCTGAGTAATCCATGTAGAGTGTGTCACTCTCCAGCACTGAATACACAACTTAGAGCTCCTTTCACCACAGACACGCAAACACATCCTTTGATGAAAGTCCTACTTCAGGTCCCTTGGAAATGTAAGGGTTTCATGGAGAACATGAAGTCAATCATGCTGTTGCACTCTACTACCAATAGAAATGACCTCTTGTACATGCCCGGCTGAGTTTCACTGCAAATTGCCCTTGTTTTCTGGTTTCTTGAATGTTCTCAACACATTAGGAGAAAGAGCGTGTTTGAGCAAGAGTGATGCAGTGTGCGTTGGCCTAGATTTCAAGTGACTTGGGAGACATACTCCTTATTTTTCCACATTGTGTAAGAAACATGAGGCTTGCAAGAGATTGAAAAAATGCATCCCAAAACGTACTCCAGCCGTGAAAGCACACGTTTCTACAAAGGCTTTGAAGGAGCAAGCAAAAGCCAATGGCTGAGGGTTCTTTCCAAAAGAAACACACACATTTCATCCTTCTGGAGTGAATTTTCATGCTGGAATTAATAAGCATTTGTACTGTGCAGGATGTAGCTACCTGCTCGGGGGTTGTGTCATAGAAGCACCTTTCCTGCAGGAGCTTATTGCAACGTTCATTGTTTGGCCAAGTTCTTTAGGGCTGGTTTTGCAAGGTCTTTCAGCTTTGTCCAAATCCGCTTCGTACGAAATTTTTCACAGCCTTGTTTCCAAGTGTCCACAAAGAGCTGCTGCTTGAAACTGTCCACATGCACATCTCCCATACTGGGGTGCTCGTTTCACTACGTGGATTTTGGTTTCCTCTTCTTTCTTTGAAATGACAAGCCTTCTTTCTGCATGCTACACACACCTTGTAGCAGTTTCAGTTTGCAGCATGTTGGTGCTCTTAAAACCCTGAGTAACCTGTGTAGAGTGTGTCACTCTCCAGCACTGAATACACAACTTAGAGCTCCTTTCACCACAGACACGCAAACACATCCTTTGGTGAAAGTCCTACCTCTTTTCACTTGGAAATGTAAGGGCTTCATGGAGAACATGAAGTCAATCATGCTTTTGCACTCTGCAACCAATAGGAATGAACTTTTGTACATACCCGTCTGAATTTCACTGCAAAATGCCCTTCTTTTCTGGTTTGTTGAAAGTTCACAACACATTAGGAGATAGAGCGTGTTTGAAGAAGACTGATGCAGTGTGCGTTTTCCTGGATTTCAAGTGATTTGGGAAACATACCCCTTGTTTTTCCACATTGTCTAAGAAACAACATGAGGCTTGCAAGAGATTGAAACAATGCATCCTAAAACGTATTCCAGCAGTAAAACACACGTTTCTACAAAGATTTGGAAGGAGCAAGCAAAAGAATAGTGGCTGAGTGTTCTTTCAGAGAGAAACATGCATTTCATCCTTCTGGAGTGAGTTTTCATGCTGGAATTAATAAGCATTTGTACTGTGCAGAATGTAGCTACCTGCTCGGGGGTTGTGTCATAGAAGCACCTTTCCTGCAGGAGCTTATTGCAACATTCATTGTTTGGCTAAGTTCTTTAGGGCTGGCTTTGGAAGGTCTTTCAGCTTTGTCCAAATCCGGTTCGTACGAAATTTTTCACAGCCTTGTTTCCAAGTGTCCACAAAGAGCTGCTGCTTGAAACTGTCCACTTGCACATCTCCCATACTGGTGTGCTCGTTTCAGTACCTGGATTTTGGTTTTCTCTTCTTTCTTTGAAATGACAAGCCTTCTTTCCGCATGCTACACACACCTTGTGGCAGTTGCAGTTTGAAGCATGTTGGTGCTCTCAAAACCCTGAGTAATCCATGTAGAGTGTGTCACTCTCCAGCACTGAATACACAACTTAGAGCTCCTTTCACCACAGACACGCAAACACATCCTTTGATGAAAGTCCTACTTCAGGTCCCTTGGAAATGTAAGGGTTTCATGGAGAACATGAAGTCAATCATGCTGTTGCACTCTACTACCAATAGAAATGACCTCTTGTACATGCCCGGCTGAGTTTCACTGCAAATTGCCCTTGTTTTCTGGTTTCTTGAATGTTCTCAACACATTAGGAGAAAGAGCGTGTTTGAGCAAGAGTGATGCAGTGTGCGTTGGCCTAGATTTCAAGTGACTTGGGAGACATACTCCTTATTTTTCCACATTGTGTAAGAAACATGAGGCTTGCAAGAGATTGAAAAAATGCATCCCAAAACGTACTCCAGCCATGAAAGCACACGTTTCTACAAAGGCTTTGAAGGAGCAAGCAAAAGCCAATGGCTGAGGGTTCTTTCCAAAAGAAACACACACATTTCATCCTTCTGGAGTGAATTTTCATGCTGGAATTAATAAGCATTTGTACTGTGCAGGATGTAGCTACCTGCTCGGGGGTTGTGTCATAGAAGCACCTTTCCTGCAGGAGCTTATTGCAACGTTCATTGTTTGGCCAAGTTCTTTAGGGCTGGTTTTGCAAGGTCTTTCAGCTTTGTCCAAATCCGCTTCGTACGAAATTTTTCACAGCCTTGTTTCCAAGTGTCCACAAAGAGCTGCTGCTTGAAACTGTCCACATGCACATCTCCCATACTGGGGTGCTCGTTTCACTACCTGGATTTTGGTTTCCTCTTCTTTCTTTGAAATGACAAGCCTTCTTTCTGCATGCTACACACACCTTGTAGCAGTTTCAGTTTGCAGCATGTTGGTGCTCTTAAAACCCTGAGTAACCTGTGTAGAGTGTGTCACTCTCCAGCACTGAATACACAACTTAGAGCTCCTTTCACCACAGACACGCAAACACATCCTTTGGTGAAAGTCCTACCTCTTTTCACTTGGAAATGTAAGGGCTTCATGGAGAACATGAAGTCAATCATGCTTTCGCACTCTGCAACCAATAGGAATGAACTTTTGTACATACCCGTCTGAATTTCACTGCAAAATGCCCTTCTTTTCTGGTTTGTTGAAAGTTCACAACACATTAGGAGATAGAGCGTGTTTGAAGAAGACTGATGCAGTGTGCGTTTTCCTGGATTTCAAGTGATTTGGGAAACATACCCCTTGTTTTTCCACATTGTCTAAGAAACAACATGAGGCTTGCAAGAGATTGAAACAATGCATCCTAAAACGTATTCCAGCAGTAAAACACACGTTTCTACAAAGATTTGGAAGGAGCAAGCAAAAGAATAGTGGCTGAGTGTTCTTTCAGAGAGAAACATGCATTTCATCCTTCTGGAGTGAGTTTTCATGCTGGAATTAATAAGCATTTGTACTGTGCAGAATGTAGCTACCTGCTCGGGGGTTGTGTCATAGAAGCACCTTTCCTGCAGGAGCTTATTGCAACATTCATTGTTTGGCTAAGTTCTTTAGGGCTGGCTTTGGAAGGTCTTTCAGCTTTGTCCAAATCCGGTTCGTACGAAATTTTTCACAGCCTTGTTTCCAAGTGTCCACAAAGAGCTGCTGCTTGAAACTGTCCACTTGCACATCTCCCATACTGGTGTGCTCGTTTCAGTACCTGGATTTTGGTTTTCTCTTCTTTCTTTGAAATGACAAGCCTTCTTTCCGCATGCTACACACACCTTGTGGCAGTTGCAGTTTGAAGCATGTTGGTGCTCTCAAAACCCTGAGTAATCCATGTAGAGTGTGTCACTCTCCAGCACTGAATACACAACTTAGAGCTCCTTTCACCACAGACACGCAAACACATCCTTTGATGAAAGTCCTACTTCAGGTCCCTTGGAAATGTAAGGGTTTCATGGAGAACATGAAGTCAATCATGCTGTTGCACTCTACTACCAATAGAAATGACCTCTTGTACATGCCCGGCTGAGTTTCACTGCAAATTGCCCTTGTTTTCTGGTTTCTTGAATGTTCTCAACACATTAGGAGAAAGAGCGTGTTTGAGCAAGAGTGATGCAGTGTGCGTTGGCCTAGATTTCAAGTGACTTGGGAGACATACTCCTTATTTTTCCACATTGTGTAAGAAACATGAGGCTTGCAAGAGATTGAAAAAATGCATCCCAAAACGTACTCCAGCCGTGAAAGCACACGTTTCTACAAAGGCTTTGAAGGAGCAAGCAAAAGCCAATGGCTGAGGGTTCTTTCCAAAAGAAACACACACATTTCATCCTTCTGGAGTGAATTTTCATGCTGGAATTAATAAGCATTTGTACTGTGCAGGATGTAGCTACCTGCTCGGGGGTTGTGTCATAGAAGCACCTTTCCTGCAGGAGCTTATTGCAACGTTCATTGTTTGGCCAAGTTCTTTAGGGCTGGTTTTGCAAGGTCTTTCAGCTTTGTCCAAATCCGCTTCGTACGAAATTTTTCACAGCCTTGTTTCCAAGTGTCCACAAAGAGCTGCTGCTTGAAACTGTCCACATGCACATCTCCCATACTGGGGTGCTCGTTTCACTACCTGGATTTTGGTTTCCTCTTCTTTCTTTGAAATGACAAGCCTTCTTTCTGCATGCTACACACACCTTGTAGCAGTTTCAGTTTGCAGCATGTTGGTGCTCTTAAAACCCTGAGTAACCTGTGTAGAGTGTGTCACTCTCCAGCACTGAATACACAACTTAGAGCTCCTTTCACCACAGACACGCAAACACATCCTTTGGTGAAAGTCCTACCTCTTTTCACTTGGAAATGTAAGGGCTTCATGGAGAACATGAAGTCAATCATGCTTTCGCACTCTGCAACCAATAGGAATGAACTTTTGTACATACCCGTCTGAATTTCACTGCAAAATGCCCTTCTTTTCTGGTTTGTTGAAAGTTCACAACACATTAGGAGATAGAGCGTGTTTGAAGAAGACTGATGCAGTGTGCGTTTTCCTGGATTTCAAGTGATTTGGGAAACATACCCCTTGTTTTTCCACATTGTCTAAGAAACAACATGAGGCTTGCAAGAGATTGAAACAATGCATCCTAAAACGTATTCCAGCAGTAAAACACACGTTTCTACAAAGATTTGGAAGGAGCAAGCAAAAGAATAGTGGCTGAGTGTTCTTTCAGAGAGAAACATGCATTTCATCCTTCTGGAGTGAGTTTTCATGCTGGAATTAATAAGCATTTGTACTGTGCAGAATGTAGCTACCTGCTCGGGGGTTGTGTCATAGAAGCACCTTTCCTGCAGGAGCTTATTGCAACATTCATTGTTTGGCTAAGTTCTTTAGGGCTGGCTTTGGAAGGTCTTTCAGCTTTGTCCAAATCCGGTTCGTACGAAATTTTTCACAGCCTTGTTTCCAAGTGTCCACAAAGAGCTGCTGCTTGAAACTGTCCACTTGCACATCTCCCATACTGGTGTGCTCGTTTCAGTACCTGGATTTTGGTTTTCTCTTCTTTCTTTGAAATGACAAGCCTTCTTTCCGCATGCTACACACACCTTGTGGCAGTTGCAGTTTGAAGCATGTTGGTGCTCTCAAAACCCTGAGTAATCCATGTAGAGTGTGTCACTCTCCAGCACTGAATACACAACTTAGAGCTCCTTTCACCACAGACACGCAAACACATCCTTTGATGAAAGTCCTACTTCAGGTCCCTTGGAAATGTAAGGGTTTCATGGAGAACATGAAGTCAATCATGCTGTTGCACTCTACTACCAATAGAAATGACCTCTTGTACATGCCCGGCTGAGTTTCACTGCAAATTGCCCTTGTTTTCTGGTTTCTTGAATGTTCTCAACACATTAGGAGAAAGAGCGTGTTTGAGCAAGAGTGATGCAGTGTGCGTTGGCCTAGATTTCAAGTGACTTGGGAGACATACTCCTTATTTTTCCACATTGTGTAAGAAACATGAGGCTTGCAAGAGATTGAAAAAATGCATCCCAAAACGTACTCCAGCCGTGAAAGCACACGTTTCTACAAAGGCTTTGAAGGAGCAAGCAAAAGCCAATGGCTGAGGGTTCTTTCCAAAAGAAACACACACATTTCATCCTTCTGGAGTGAATTTTCATGCTGGAATTAATAAGCATTTGTACTGTGCAGGATGTAGCTACCTGCTCGGGGGTTGTGTCATAGAAGCACCTTTCCTGCAGGAGCTTATTGCAACGTTCATTGTTTGGCCAAGTTCTTTAGGGCTGGTTTTGCAAGGTCTTTCAGCTTTGTCCAAATCCGCTTCGTACGAAATTTTTCACAGCCTTGTTTCCAAGTGTCCACAAAGAGCTGCTGCTTGAAACTGTCCACATGCACATCTCCCATACTGGGGTGCTCGTTTCACTACCTGGATTTTGGTTTCCTCTTCTTTCTTTGAAATGACAAGCCTTCTTTCTGCATGCTACACACACCTTGTAGCAGTTTCAGTTTGCAGCATGTTGGTGCTCTTAAAACCCTGAGTAACCTGTGTAGAGTGTGTCACTCTCCAGCACTGAATACACAACTTAGAGCTCCTTTCACCACAGACACGCAAACACATCCTTTGGTGAAAGTCCTACCTCTTTTCACTTGGAAATGTAAGGGCTTCATGGAGAACATGAAGTCAATCATGCTTTTGCACTCTGCAACCAATAGGAATGAACTTTTGTACATACCCGTCTGAATTTCACTGCAAAATGCCCTTCTTTTCTGGTTTGTTGAAAGTTCACAACACATTAGGAGATAGAGCGTGTTTGAAGAAGACTGATGCAGTGTGCGTTTTCCTGGATTTCAAGTGATTTGGGAAACATACCCCTTGTTTTTCCACATTGTCTAAGAAACAACATGAGGCTTGCAAGAGATTGAAACAATGCATCCTAAAACGTATTCCAGCAGTAAAACACACGTTTCTACAAAGATTTGGAAGGAGCAAGCAAAAGAATAGTGGCTGAGTGTTCTTTCAGAGAGAAACATGCATTTCATCCTTCTGGAGTGAGTTTTCATGCTGGAATTAATAAGCATTTGTACTGTGCAGAATGTAGCTACCTGCTCGGGGGTTGTGTCATAGAAGCACCTTTCCTGCAGGAGCTTATTGCAACATTCATTGTTTGGCTAAGTTCTTTAGGGCTGGCTTTGGAAGGTCTTTCAGCTTTGTCCAAATCCGGTTCGTACGAAATTTTTCACAGCCTTGTTTCCAAGTGTCCACAAAGAGCTGCTGCTTGAAACTGTCCACTTGCACATCTCCCATACTGGTGTGCTCGTTTCAGTACCTGGATTTTGGTTTTCTCTTCTTTCTTTGAAATGACAAGCCTTCTTTCCGCATGCTACACACACCTTGTGGCAGTTGCAGTTTGAAGCATGTTGGTGCTCTCAAAACCCTGAGTAATCCATGTAGAGTGTGTCACTCTCCAGCACTGAATACACAACTTAGAGCTCCTTTCACCACAGACACGCAAACACATCCTTTGATGAAAGTCCTACTTCAGGTCCCTTGGAAATGTAAGGGTTTCATGGAGAACATGAAGTCAATCATGCTGTTGCACTCTACTACCAATAGAAATGACCTCTTGTACATGCCCGGCTGAGTTTCACTGCAAATTGCCCTTGTTTTCTGGTTTCTTGAATGTTCTCAACACATTAGGAGAAAGAGCGTGTTTGAGCAAGAGTGATGCAGTGTGCGTTGGCCTAGATTTCAAGTGACTTGGGAGACATACTCCTTATTTTTCCACATTGTGTAAGAAACATGAGGCTTGCAAGAGATTGAAAAAATGCATCCCAAAACGTACTCCAGCCGTGAAAGCACACGTTTCTACAAAGGCTTTGAAGGAGCAAGCAAAAGCCAATGGCTGAGGGTTCTTTCCAAAAGAAACACACACATTTCATCCTTCTGGAGTGAATTTTCATGCTGGAATTAATAAGCATTTGTACTGTGCAGGATGTAGCTACCTGCTCGGGGGTTGTGTCATAGAAGCACCTTTCCTGCAGGAGCTTATTGCAACGTTCATTGTTTGGCCAAGTTCTTTAGGGCTGGTTTTGCAAGGTCTTTCAGCTTTGTCCAAATCCGCTTCGTACGAAATTTTTCACAGCCTTGTTTCCAAGTGTCCACAAAGAGCTGCTGCTTGAAACTGTCCACATGCACATCTCCCATACTGGGGTGCTCGTTTCACTACCTGGATTTTGGTTTCCTCTTCTTTCTTTGAAATGACAAGCCTTCTTTCTGCATGCTACACACACCTTGTAGCAGTTTCAGTTTGCAGCATGTTGGTGCTCTTAAAACCCTGAGTAACCTGTGTAGAGTGTGTCACTCTCCAGCACTGAATACACAACTTAGAGCTCCTTTCACCACAGACACGCAAACACATCCTTTGGTGAAAGTCCTACCTCTTTTCACTTGGAAATGTAAGGGCTTCATGGAGAACATGAAGTCAATCATGCTTTTGCACTCTGCAACCAATAGGAATGAACTTTTGTACATACCCGTCTGAATTTCACTGCAAAATGCCCTTCTTTTCTGGTTTGTTGAAAGTTCACAACACATTAGGAGATAGAGCGTGTTTGAAGAAGACTGATGCAGTGTGCGTTTTCCTGGATTTCAAGTGATTTGGGAAACATACCCCTTGTTTTTCCACATTGTCTAAGAAACAACATGAGGCTTGCAAGAGATTGAAACAATGCATCCTAAAACGTATTCCAGCAGTAAAACACACGTTTCTACAAAGATTTGGAAGGAGCAAGCAAAAGAATAGTGGCTGAGTGTTCTTTCAGAGAGAAACATGCATTTCATCCTTCTGGAGTGAGTTTTCATGCTGGAATTAATAAGCATTTGTACTGTGCAGAATGTAGCTACCTGCTCGGGGGTTGTGTCATAGAAGCACCTTTCCTGCAGGAGCTTATTGCAACATTCATTGTTTGGCTAAGTTCTTTAGGGCTGGCTTTGGAAGGTCTTTCAGCTTTGTCCAAATCCGGTTCGTACGAAATTTTTCACAGCCTTGTTTCCAAGTGTCCACAAAGAGCTGCTGCTTGAAACTGTCCACTTGCACATCTCCCATACTGGTGTGCTCGTTTCAGTACCTGGATTTTGGTTTTCTCTTCTTTCTTTGAAATGACAAGCCTTCTTTCCGCATGCTACACACACCTTGTGGCAGTTGCAGTTTGAAGCATGTTGGTGCTCTCAAAACCCTGAGTAATCCATGTAGAGTGTGTCACTCTCCAGCACTGAATACACAACTTAGAGCTCCTTTCACCACAGACACGCAAACACATCCTTTGATGAAAGTCCTACTTCAGGTCCCTTGGAAATGTAAGGGTTTCATGGAGAACATGAAGTCAATCATGCTGTTGCACTCTACTACCAATAGAAATGACCTCTTGTACATGCCCGGCTGAGTTTCACTGCAAATTGCCCTTGTTTTCTGGTTTCTTGAATGTTCTCAACACATTAGGAGAAAGAGCGTGTTTGAGCAAGAGTGATGCAGTGTGCGTTGGCCTAGATTTCAAGTGACTTGGGAGACATACTCCTTATTTTTCCACATTGTGTAAGAAACATGAGGCTTGCAAGAGATTGAAAAAATGCATCCCAAAACGTACTCCAGCCGTGAAAGCACACGTTTCTACAAAGGCTTTGAAGGAGCAAGCAAAAGCCAATGGCTGAGGGTTCTTTCCAAAAGAAACACACACATTTCATCCTTCTGGAGTGAATTTTCATGCTGGAATTAATAAGCATTTGTACTGTGCAGGATGTAGCTACCTGCTCGGGGGTTGTGTCATAGAAGCACCTTTCCTGCAGGAGCTTATTGCAACGTTCATTGTTTGGCCAAGTTCTTTAGGGCTGGTTTTGCAAGGTCTTTCAGCTTTGTCCAAATCCGCTTCGTACGAAATTTTTCACAGCCTTGTTTCCAAGTGTCCACAAAGAGCTGCTGCTTGAAACTGTCCACATGCACATCTCCCATACTGGGGTGCTCGTTTCACTACCTGGATTTTGGTTTCCTCTTCTTTCTTTGAAATGACAAGCCTTCTTTCTGCATGCTACACACACCTTGTAGCAGTTTCAGTTTGCAGCATGTTGGTGCTCTTAAAACCCTGAGTAACCTGTGTAGAGTGTGTCACTCTCCAGCACTGAATACACAACTTAGAGCTCCTTTCACCACAGACACGCAAACACATCCTTTGGTGAAAGTCCTACCTCTTTTCACTTGGAAATGTAAGGGCTTCATGGAGAACATGAAGTCAATCATGCTTTTGCACTCTGCAACCAATAGGAATGAACTTTTGTACATACCCGTCTGAATTTCACTGCAAAATGCCCTTCTTTTCTGGTTTGTTGAAAGTTCACAACACATTAGGAGATAGAGCGTGTTTGAAGAAGACTGATGCAGTGTGCGTTTTCCTGGATTTCAAGTGATTTGGGAAACATACCCCTTGTTTTTCCACATTGTCTAAGAAACAACATGAGGCTTGCAAGAGATTGAAACAATGCATCCTAAAACGTATTCCAGCAGTAAAACACACGTTTCTACAAAGATTTGGAAGGAGCAAGCAAAAGAATAGTGGCTGAGTGTTCTTTCAGAGAGAAACATGCATTTCATCCTTCTGGAGTGAGTTTTCATGCTGGAATTAATAAGCATTTGTACTGTGCAGAATGTAGCTACCTGCTCGGGGGTTGTGTCATAGAAGCACCTTTCCTGCAGGAGCTTATTGCAACATTCATTGTTTGGCTAAGTTCTTTAGGGCTGGCTTTGGAAGGTCTTTCAGCTTTGTCCAAATCCGGTTCGTACGAAATTTTTCACAGCCTTGTTTCCAAGTGTCCACAAAGAGCTGCTGCTTGAAACTGTCCACTTGCACATCTCCCATACTGGTGTGCTCGTTTCAGTACCTGGATTTTGGTTTTCTCTTCTTTCTTTGAAATGACAAGCCTTCTTTCCGCATGCTACACACACCTTGTGGCAGTTGCAGTTTGAAGCATGTTGGTGCTCTCAAAACCCTGAGTAATCCATGTAGAGTGTGTCACTCTCCAGCACTGAATACACAACTTAGAGCTCCTTTCACCACAGACACGCAAACACATCCTTTGATGAAAGTCCTACTTCAGGTCCCTTGGAAATGTAAGGGTTTCATGGAGAACATGAAGTCAATCATGCTGTTGCACTCTACTACCAATAGAAATGACCTCTTGTACATGCCCGGCTGAGTTTCACTGCAAATTGCCCTTGTTTTCTGGTTTCTTGAATGTTCTCAACACATTAGGAGAAAGAGCGTGTTTGAGCAAGAGTGATGCAGTGTGCGTTGGCCTAGATTTCAAGTGACTTGGGAGACATACTCCTTATTTTTCCACATTGTGTAAGAAACATGAGGCTTGCAAGAGATTGAAAAAATGCATCCCAAAACGTACTCCAGCCGTGAAAGCACACGTTTCTACAAAGGCTTTGAAGGAGCAAGCAAAAGCCAATGGCTGAGGGTTCTTTCCAAAAGAAACACACACATTTCATCCTTCTGGAGTGAATTTTCATGCTGGAATTAATAAGCATTTGTACTGTGCAGGATGTAGCTACCTGCTCGGGGGTTGTGTCATAGAAGCACCTTTCCTGCAGGAGCTTATTGCAACGTTCATTGTTTGGCCAAGTTCTTTAGGGCTGGTTTTGCAAGGTCTTTCAGCTTTGTCCAAATCCGCTTCGTACGAAATTTTTCACAGCCTTGTTTCCAAGTGTCCACAAAGAGCTGCTGCTTGAAACTGTCCACATGCACATCTCCCATACTGGGGTGCTCGTTTCACTACCTGGATTTTGGTTTCCTCTTCTTTCTTTGAAATGACAAGCCTTCTTTCTGCATGCTACACACACCTTGTAGCAGTTTCAGTTTGCAGCATGTTGGTGCTCTTAAAACCCTGAGTAACCTGTGTAGAGTGTGTCACTCTCCAGCACTGAATACACAACTTAGAGCTCCTTTCACCACAGACACGCAAACACATCCTTTGGTGAAAGTCCTACCTCTTTTCACTTGGAAATGTAAGGGCTTCATGGAGAACATGAAGTCAATCATGCTTTTGCACTCTGCAACCAATAGGAATGAACTTTTGTACATACCCGTCTGAATTTCACTGCAAAATGCCCTTCTTTTCTGGTTTGTTGAAAGTTCACAACACATTAGGAGATAGAGCGTGTTTGAAGAAGACTGATGCAGTGTGCGTTTTCCTGGATTTCAAGTGATTTGGGAAACATACCCCTTGTTTTTCCACATTGTCTAAGAAACAACATGAGGCTTGCAAGAGATTGAAACAATGCATCCTAAAACGTATTCCAGCAGTAAAACACACGTTTCTACAAAGATTTGGAAGGAGCAAGCAAAAGAATAGTGGCTGAGTGTTCTTTCAGAGAGAAACATGCATTTCATCCTTCTGGAGTGAGTTTTCATGCTGGAATTAATAAGCATTTGTACTGTGCAGAATGTAGCTACCTGCTCGGGGGTTGTGTCATAGAAGCACCTTTCCTGCAGGAGCTTATTGCAACATTCATTGTTTGGCTAAGTTCTTTAGGGCTGGCTTTGGAAGGTCTTTCAGCTTTGTCCAAATCCGGTTCGTACGAAATTTTTCACAGCCTTGTTTCCAAGTGTCCACAAAGAGCTGCTGCTTGAAACTGTCCACTTGCACATCTCCCATACTGGTGTGCTCGTTTCAGTACCTGGATTTTGGTTTTCTCTTCTTTCTTTGAAATGACAAGCCTTCTTTCCGCATGCTACACACACCTTGTGGCAGTTGCAGTTTGAAGCATGTTGGTGCTCTCAAAACCCTGAGTAATCCATGTAGAGTGTGTCACTCTCCAGCACTGAATACACAACTTAGAGCTCCTTTCACCACAGACACGCAAACACATCCTTTGATGAAAGTCCTACTTCAGGTCCCTTGGAAATGTAAGGGTTTCATGGAGAACATGAAGTCAATCATGCTGTTGCACTCTACTACCAATAGAAATGACCTCTTGTACATGCCCGGCTGAGTTTCACTGCAAATTGCCCTTGTTTTCTGGTTTCTTGAATGTTCTCAACACATTAGGAGAAAGAGCGTGTTTGAGCAAGAGTGATGCAGTGTGCGTTGGCCTAGATTTCAAGTGACTTGGGAGACATACTCCTTATTTTTCCACATTGTGTAAGAAACATGAGGCTTGCAAGAGATTGAAAAAATGCATCCCAAAACGTACTCCAGCCGTGAAAGCACACGTTTCTACAAAGGCTTTGAAGGAGCAAGCAAAAGCCAATGGCTGAGGGTTCTTTCCAAAAGAAACACACACATTTCATCCTTCTGGAGTGAATTTTCATGCTGGAATTAATAAGCATTTGTACTGTGCAGGATGTAGCTACCTGCTCGGGGGTTGTGTCATAGAAGCACCTTTCCTGCAGGAGCTTATTGCAACGTTCATTGTTTGGCCAAGTTCTTTAGGGCTGGTTTTGCAAGGTCTTTCAGCTTTGTCCAAATCCGCTTCGTACGAAATTTTTCACAGCCTTGTTTCCAAGTGTCCACAAAGAGCTGCTGCTTGAAACTGTCCACATGCACATCTCCCATACTGGGGTGCTCGTTTCACTACCTGGATTTTGGTTTCCTCTTCTTTCTTTGAAATGACAAGCCTTCTTTCTGCATGCTACACACACCTTGTAGCAGTTTCAGTTTGCAGCATGTTGGTGCTCTTAAAACCCTGAGTAACCTGTGTAGAGTGTGTCACTCTCCAGCACTGAATACACAACTTAGAGCTCCTTTCACCACAGACACGCAAACACATCCTTTGGTGAAAGTCCTACCTCTTTTCACTTGGAAATGTAAGGGCTTCATGGAGAACATGAAGTCAATCATGCTTTTGCACTCTGCAACCAATAGGAATGAACTTTTGTACATACCCGTCTGAATTTCACTGCAAAATGCCCTTCTTTTCTGGTTTGTTGAAAGTTCACAACACATTAGGAGATAGAGCGTGTTTGAAGAAGACTGATGCAGTGTGCGTTTTCCTGGATTTCAAGTGATTTGGGAAACATACCCCTTGTTTTTCCACATTGTCTAAGAAACAACATGAGGCTTGCAAGAGATTGAAACAATGCATCCTAAAACGTATTCCAGCAGTAAAACACACGTTTCTACAAAGATTTGGAAGGAGCAAGCAAAAGAATAGTGGCTGAGTGTTCTTTCAGAGAGAAACATGCATTTCATCCTTCTGGAGTGAGTTTTCATGCTGGAATTAATAAGCATTTGTACTGTGCAGAATGTAGCTACCTGCTCGGGGGTTGTGTCATAGAAGCACCTTTCCTGCAGGAGCTTATTGCAACATTCATTGTTTGGCTAAGTTCTTTAGGGCTGGCTTTGGAAGGTCTTTCAGCTTTGTCCAAATCCGGTTCGTACGAAATTTTTCACAGCCTTGTTTCCAAGTGTCCACAAAGAGCTGCTGCTTGAAACTGTCCACTTGCACATCTCCCATACTGGTGTGCTCGTTTCAGTACCTGGATTTTGGTTTTCTCTTCTTTCTTTGAAATGACAAGCCTTCTTTCCGCATGCTACACACACCTTGTGGCAGTTGCAGTTTGAAGCATGTTGGTGCTCTCAAAACCCTGAGTAATCCATGTAGAGTGTGTCACTCTCCAGCACTGAATACACAACTTAGAGCTCCTTTCACCACAGACACGCAAACACATCCTTTGATGAAAGTCCTACTTCAGGTCCCTTGGAAATGTAAGGGTTTCATGGAGAACATGAAGTCAATCATGCTGTTGCACTCTACTACCAATAGAAATGACCTCTTGTACATGCCCGGCTGAGTTTCACTGCAAATTGCCCTTGTTTTCTGGTTTCTTGAATGTTCTCAACACATTAGGAGAAAGAGCGTGTTTGAGCAAGAGTGATGCAGTGTGCGTTGGCCTAGATTTCAAGTGACTTGGGAGACATACTCCTTATTTTTCCACATTGTGTAAGAAACATGAGGCTTGCAAGAGATTGAAAAAATGCATCCCAAAACGTACTCCAGCCGTGAAAGCACACGTTTCTACAAAGGCTTTGAAGGAGCAAGCAAAAGCCAATGGCTGAGGGTTCTTTCCAAAAGAAACACACACATTTCATCCTTCTGGAGTGAATTTTCATGCTGGAATTAATAAGCATTTGTACTGTGCAGGATGTAGCTACCTGCTCGGGGGTTGTGTCATAGAAGCACCTTTCCTGCAGGAGCTTATTGCAACGTTCATTGTTTGGCCAAGTTCTTTAGGGCTGGTTTTGCAAGGTCTTTCAGCTTTGTCCAAATCCGCTTCGTACGAAATTTTTCACAGCCTTGTTTCCAAGTGTCCACAAAGAGCTGCTGCTTGAAACTGTCCACATGCACATCTCCCATACTGGGGTGCTCGTTTCACTACCTGGATTTTGGTTTCCTCTTCTTTCTTTGAAATGACAAGCCTTCTTTCTGCATGCTACACACACCTTGTAGCAGTTTCAGTTTGCAGCATGTTGGTGCTCTTAAAACCCTGAGTAACCTGTGTAGAGTGTGTCACTCTCCAGCACTGAATACACAACTTAGAGCTCCTTTCACCACAGACACGCAAACACATCCTTTGGTGAAAGTCCTACCTCTTTTCACTTGGAAATGTAAGGGTTTCATGGAGAACATGAAGTCAATCATGCTTTTGCACTCTGCAACCAATAGGAATGAACTTTTGTACATACCCGTCTGAATTTCACTGCAAAATGCCCTTCTTTTCTGGTTTGTTGAAAGTTCACAACACATTAGGAGATAGAGCGTGTTTGAAGAAGACTGATGCAGTGTGCGTTTTCCTGGATTTCAAGTGATTTGGGAAACATACCCCTTGTTTTTCCACATTGTCTAAGAAACAACATGAGGCTTGCAAGAGATTGAAACAATGCATCCTAAAACGTATTCCAGCAGTAAAACACACGTTTCTACAAAGATTTGGAAGGAGCAAGCAAAAGAATAGTGGCTGAGTGTTCTTTCAGAGAGAAACATGCATTTCATCCTTCTGGAGTGAGTTTTCATGCTGGAATTAATAAGCATTTGTACTGTGCAGAATGTAGCTACCTGCTCGGGGGTTGTGTCATAGAAGCACCTTTCCTGCAGGAGCTTATTGCAACATTCATTGTTTGGCTAAGTTCTTTAGGGCTGGCTTTGGAAGGTCTTTCAGCTTTGTCCAAATCCGGTTCGTACGAAATTTTTCACAGCCTTGTTTCCAAGTGTCCACAAAGAGCTGCTGCTTGAAACTGTCCACTTGCACATCTCCCATACTGGTGTGCTCGTTTCAGTACCTGGATTTTGGTTTTCTCTTCTTTCTTTGAAATGACAAGCCTTCTTTCCGCATGCTACACACACCTTGTGGCAGTTGCAGTTTGAAGCATGTTGGTGCTCTCAAAACCCTGAGTAATCCATGTAGAGTGTGTCACTCTCCAGCACTGAATACACAACTTAGAGCTCCTTTCACCACAGACACGCAAACACATCCTTTGATGAAAGTCCTACTTCAGGTCCCTTGGAAATGTAAGGGTTTCATGGAGAACATGAAGTCAATCATGCTGTTGCACTCTACTACCAATAGAAATGACCTCTTGTACATGCCCGGCTGAGTTTCACTGCAAATTGCCCTTGTTTTCTGGTTTCTTGAATGTTCTCAACACATTAGGAGAAAGAGCGTGTTTGAGCAAGAGTGATGCAGTGTGCGTTGGCCTAGATTTCAAGTGACTTGGGAGACATACTCCTTATTTTTCCACATTGTGTAAGAAACATGAGGCTTGCAAGAGATTGAAAAAATGCATCCCAAAACGTACTCCAGCCGTGAAAGCACACGTTTCTACAAAGGCTTTGAAGGAGCAAGCAAAAGCCAATGGCTGAGGGTTCTTTCCAAAAGAAACACACACATTTCATCCTTCTGGAGTGAATTTTCATGCTGGAATTAATAAGCATTTGTACTGTGCAGGATGTAGCTACCTGCTCGGGGGTTGTGTCATAGAAGCACCTTTCCTGCAGGAGCTTATTGCAACGTTCATTGTTTGGCCAAGTTCTTTAGGGCTGGTTTTGCAAGGTCTTTCAGCTTTGTCCAAATCCGCTTCGTACGAAATTTTTCACAGCCTTGTTTCCAAGTGTCCACAAAGAGCTGCTGCTTGAAACTGTCCACATGCACATCTCCCATACTGGGGTGCTCGTTTCACTACCTGGATTTTGGTTTCCTCTTCTTTCTTTGAAATGACAAGCCTTCTTTCTGCATGCTACACACACCTTGTAGCAGTTTCAGTTTGCAGCATGTTGGTGCTCTTAAAACCCTGAGTAACCTGTGTAGAGTGTGTCACTCTCCAGCACTGAATACACAACTTAGAGCTCCTTTCACCACAGACACGCAAACACATCCTTTGGTGAAAGTCCTACCTCTTTTCACTTGGAAATGTAAGGGTTTCATGGAGAACATGAAGTCAATCATGCTTTTGCACTCTGCAACCAATAGGAATGAACTTTTGTACATACCCGTCTGAATTTCACTGCAAAATGCCCTTCTTTTCTGGTTTGTTGAAAGTTCACAACACATTAGGAGATAGAGCGTGTTTGAAGAAGACTGATGCAGTGTGCGTTTTCCTGGATTTCAAGTGATTTGGGAAACATACCCCTTGTTTTTCCACATTGTCTAAGAAACAACATGAGGCTTGCAAGAGATTGAAACAATGCATCCTAAAACGTATTCCAGCAGTAAAACACACGTTTCTACAAAGATTTGGAAGGAGCAAGCAAAAGAATAGTGGCTGAGTGTTCTTTCAGAGAGAAACATGCATTTCATCCTTCTGGAGTGAGTTTTCATGCTGGAATTAATAAGCATTTGTACTGTGCAGAATGTAGCTACCTGCTCGGGGGTTGTGTCATAGAAGCACCTTTCCTGCAGGAGCTTATTGCAACATTCATTGTTTGGCTAAGTTCTTTAGGGCTGGCTTTGGAAGGTCTTTCAGCTTTGTCCAAATCCGGTTCGTACGAAATTTTTCACAGCCTTGTTTCCAAGTGTCCACAAAGAGCTGCTGCTTGAAACTGTCCACTTGCACATCTCCCATACTGGTGTGCTCGTTTCAGTACCTGGATTTTGGTTTTCTCTTCTTTCTTTGAAATGACAAGCCTTCTTTCCGCATGCTACACACACCTTGTGGCAGTTGCAGTTTGAAGCATGTTGGTGCTCTCAAAACCCTGAGTAATCCATGTAGAGTGTGTCACTCTCCAGCACTGAATACACAACTTAGAGCTCCTTTCACCACAGACACGCAAACACATCCTTTGATGAAAGTCCTACTTCAGGTCCCTTGGAAATGTAAGGGTTTCATGGAGAACATGAAGTCAATCATGCTGTTGCACTCTACTACCAATAGAAATGACCTCTTGTACATGCCCGGCTGAGTTTCACTGCAAATTGCCCTTGTTTTCTGGTTTCTTGAATGTTCTCAACACATTAGGAGAAAGAGCGTGTTTGAGCAAGAGTGATGCAGTGTGCGTTGGCCTAGATTTCAAGTGACCTGGGAGACATACTCCTTATTTTTCCACATTGTGTAAGAAACATGAGGCTTGCAAGAGATTGAAAAAATGCATCCCAAAACGTACTCCAGCCGTGAAAGCACACGTTTCTACAAAGGCTTTGAAGGAGCAAGCAAAAGCCAATGGCTGAGGGTTCTTTCCAAAAGAAACACACACATTTCATCCTTCTGGAGTGAATTTTCATGCTGGAATTAATAAGCATTTGTACTGTGCAGGATGTAGCTACCTGCTCGGGGGTTGTGTCATAGAAGCACCTTTCCTGCAGGAGCTTATTGCAACGTTCATTGTTTGGCCAAGTTCTTTAGGGCTGGTTTTGCAAGGTCTTTCAGCTTTGTCCAAATCCGCTTCGTACGAAATTTTTCACAGCCTTGTTTCCAAGTGTCCACAAAGAGCTGCTGCTTGAAACTGTCCACATGCACATCTCCCATACTGGGGTGCTCGTTTCACTACCTGGATTTTGGTTTCCTCTTCTTTCTTTGAAATGACAAGCCTTCTTTCTGCATGCTACACACACCTTGTAGCAGTTTCAGTTTGCAGCATGTTGGTGCTCTTAAAACCCTGAGTAACCTGTGTAGAGTGTGTCACTCTCCAGCACTGAATACACAACTTAGAGCTCCTTTCACCACAGACACGCAAACACATCCTTTGATGAAAGTCCTACTTCAGGTCCCTTGGAAATGTAAGGGTTTCATGGAGAACATGAAGTCAATCATGCTGTTGCACTCTACTACCAATAGAAATGACCTCTTGTACATGCCCGGCTGAGTTTCACTGCAAATTGCCCTTGTTTTCTGGTTTCTTGAATGTTCTCAACACATTAGGAGAAAGAGCGTGTTTGAGCAAGAGTGATGCAGTGTGCGTTGGCCTAGATTTCAAGTGACTTGGGAGACATACTCCTTATTTTTCCACATTGTGTAAGAAACATGAGGCTTGCAAGAGATTGAAAAAATGCATCCCAAAACGTACTCCAGCCGTGAAAGCACACGTTTCTACAAAGGCTTTGAAGGAGCAAGCAAAAGCCAATGGCTGAGGGTTCTTTCCAAAAGAAACACACACATTTCATCCTTCTGGAGTGAATTTTCATGCTGGAATTAATAAGCATTTGTACTGTGCAGGATGTAGCTACCTGCTCGGGGGTTGTGTCATAGAAGCACCTTTCCTGCAGGAGCTTATTGCAACGTTCATTGTTTGGCCAAGTTCTTTAGGGCTGGTTTTGCAAGGTCTTTCAGCTTTGTCCAAATCCGCTTCGTACGAAATTTTTCACAGCCTTGTTTCCAAGTGTCCACAAAGAGCTGCTGCTTGAAACTGTCCACATGCACATCTCCCATACTGGGGTGCTCGTTTCACTACCTGGATTTTGGTTTCCTCTTCTTTCTTTGAAATGACAAGCCTTCTTTCTGCATGCTACACACACCTTGTAGCAGTTTCAGTTTGCAGCATGTTGGTGCTCTTAAAACCCTGAGTAACCTGTGTAGAGTGTGTCACTCTCCAGCACTGAATACACAACTTAGAGCTCCTTTCACCACAGACACGCAAACACATCCTTTGGTGAAAGTCCTACCTCTTTTCACTTGGAAATGTAAGGGTTTCATGGAGAACATGAAGTCAATCATGCTTTTGCACTCTGCAACCAATAGGAATGAACTTTTGTACATACCCGTCTGAATTTCACTGCAAAATGCCCTTCTTTTCTGGTTTGTTGAAAGTTCACAACACATTAGGAGATAGAGCGTGTTTGAAGAAGACTGATGCAGTGTGCGTTTTCCTGGATTTCAAGTGATTTGGGAAACATACCCCTTGTTTTTCCACATTGTCTAAGAAACAACATGAGGCTTGCAAGAGATTGAAACAATGCATCCTAAAACGTATTCCAGCAGTAAAACACACGTTTCTACAAAGATTTGGAAGGAGCAAGCAAAAGAATAGTGGCTGAGTGTTCTTTCAGAGAGAAACATGCATTTCATCCTTCTGGAGTGAGTTTTCATGCTGGAATTAATAAGCATTTGTACTGTGCAGAATGTAGCTACCTGCTCGGGGGTTGTGTCATAGAAGCACCTTTCCTGCAGGAGCTTATTGCAACATTCATTGTTTGGCTAAGTTCTTTAGGGCTGGCTTTGGAAGGTCTTTCAGCTTTGTCCAAATCCGGTTCGTACGAAATTTTTCACAGCCTTGTTTCCAAGTGTCCACAAAGAGCTGCTGCTTGAAACTGTCCACTTGCACATCTCCCATACTGGTGTGCTCGTTTCAGTACCTGGATTTTGGTTTTCTCTTCTTTCTTTGAAATGACAAGCCTTCTTTCCGCATGCTACACACACCTTGTGGCAGTTGCAGTTTGAAGCATGTTGGTGCTCTCAAAACCCTGAGTAATCCATGTAGAGTGTGTCACTCTCCAGCACTGAATACACAACTTAGAGCTCCTTTCACCACAGACACGCAAACACATCCTTTGATGAAAGTCCTACTTCAGGTCCCTTGGAAATGTAAGGGTTTCATGGAGAACATGAAGTCAATCATGCTGTTGCACTCTACTACCAATAGAAATGACCTCTTGTACATGCCCGGCTGAGTTTCACTGCAAATTGCCCTTGTTTTCTGGTTTCTTGAATGTTCTCAACACATTAGGAGAAAGAGCGTGTTTGAGCAAGAGTGATGCAGTGTGCGTTGGCCTAGATTTCAAGTGACTTGGGAGACATACTCCTTATTTTTCCACATTGTGTAAGAAACATGAGGCTTGCAAGAGATTGAAAAAATGCATCCCAAAACGTACTCCAGCCGTGAAAGCACACGTTTCTACAAAGGCTTTGAAGGAGCAAGCAAAAGCCAATGGCTGAGGGTTCTTTCCAAAAGAAACACACACATTTCATCCTTCTGGAGTGAATTTTCATGCTGGAATTAATAAGCATTTGTACTGTGCAGGATGTAGCTACCTGCTCGGGGGTTGTGTCATAGAAGCACCTTTCCTGCAGGAGCTTATTGCAACGTTCATTGTTTGGCCAAGTTCTTTAGGGCTGGTTTTGCAAGGTCTTTCAGCTTTGTCCAAATCCGCTTCGTACGAAATTTTTCACAGCCTTGTTTCCAAGTGTCCACAAAGAGCTGCTGCTTGAAACTGTCCACATGCACATCTCCCATACTGGGGTGCTCGTTTCACTACCTGGATTTTGGTTTCCTCTTCTTTCTTTGAAATGACAAGCCTTCTTTCTGCATGCTACACACACCTTGTAGCAGTTTCAGTTTGCAGCATGTTGGTGCTCTTAAAACCCTGAGTAACCTGTGTAGAGTGTGTCACTCTCCAGCACTGAATACACAACTTAGAGCTCCTTTCACCACAGACACGCAAACACATCCTTTGGTGAAAGTCCTACCTCTTTTCACTTGGAAATGTAAGGGTTTCATGGAGAACATGAAGTCAATCATGCTTTTGCACTCTGCAACCAATAGGAATGAACTTTTGTACATACCCGTCTGAATTTCACTGCAAAATGCCCTTCTTTTCTGGTTTGTTGAAAGTTCACAACACATTAGGAGATAGAGCGTGTTTGAAGAAGACTGATGCAGTGTGCGTTTTCCTGGATTTCAAGTGATTTGGGAAACATACCCCTTGTTTTTCCACATTGTCTAAGAAACAACATGAGGCTTGCAAGAGATTGAAACAATGCATCCTAAAACGTATTCCAGCAGTAAAACACACGTTTCTACAAAGATTTGGAAGGAGCAAGCAAAAGAATAGTGGCTGAGTGTTCTTTCAGAGAGAAACATGCATTTCATCCTTCTGGAGTGAGTTTTCATGCTGGAATTAATAAGCATTTGTACTGTGCAGAATGTAGCTACCTGCTCGGGGGTTGTGTCATAGAAGCACCTTTCCTGCAGGAGCTTATTGCAACATTCATTGTTTGGCTAAGTTCTTTAGGGCTGGCTTTGGAAGGTCTTTCAGCTTTGTCCAAATCCGGTTCGTACGAAATTTTTCACAGCCTTGTTTCCAAGTGTCCACAAAGAGCTGCTGCTTGAAACTGTCCACTTGCACATCTCCCATACTGGTGTGCTCGTTTCAGTACCTGGATTTTGGTTTTCTCTTCTTTCTTTGAAATGACAAGCCTTCTTTCCGCATGCTACACACACCTTGTGGCAGTTGCAGTTTGAAGCATGTTGGTGCTCTCAAAACCCTGAGTAATCCATGTAGAGTGTGTCACTCTCCAGCACTGAATACACAACTTAGAGCTCCTTTCACCACAGACACGCAAACACATCCTTTGATGAAAGTCCTACTTCAGGTCCCTTGGAAATGTAAGGGTTTCATGGAGAACATGAAGTCAATCATGCTGTTGCACTCTACTACCAATAGAAATGACCTCTTGTACATGCCCGGCTGAGTTTCACTGCAAATTGCCCTTGTTTTCTGGTTTCTTGAATGTTCTCAACACATTAGGAGAAAGAGCGTGTTTGAGCAAGAGTGATGCAGTGTGCGTTGGCCTAGATTTCAAGTGACCTGGGAGACATACTCCTTATTTTTCCACATTGTGTAAGAAACATGAGGCTTGCAAGAGATTGAAAAAATGCATCCCAAAACGTACTCCAGCCGTGAAAGCACACGTTTCTACAAAGGCTTTGAAGGAGCAAGCAAAAGCCAATGGCTGAGGGTTCTTTCCAAAAGAAACACACACATTTCATCCTTCTGGAGTGAATTTTCATGCTGGAATTAATAAGCATTTGTACTGTGCAGGATGTAGCTACCTGCTCGGGGGTTGTGTCATAGAAGCACCTTTCCTGCAGGAGCTTATTGCAACGTTCATTGTTTGGCCAAGTTCTTTAGGGCTGGTTTTGCAAGGTCTTTCAGCTTTGTCCAAATCCGCTTCGTACGAAATTTTTCACAGCCTTGTTTCCAAGTGTCCACAAAGAGCTGCTGCTTGAAACTGTCCACATGCACATCTCCCATACTGGGGTGCTCGTTTCACTACCTGGATTTTGGTTTCCTCTTCTTTCTTTGAAATGACAAGCCTTCTTTCTGCATGCTACACACACCTTGTAGCAGTTTCAGTTTGCAGCATGTTGGTGCTCTTAAAACCCTGAGTAACCTGTGTAGAGTGTGTCACTCTCCAGCACTGAATACACAACTTAGAGCTCCTTTCACCACAGACACGCAAACACATCCTTTGATGAAAGTCCTACTTCAGGTCCCTTGGAAATGTAAGGGTTTCATGGAGAACATGAAGTCAATCATGCTGTTGCACTCTACTACCAATAGAAATGACCTCTTGTACATGCCCGGCTGAGTTTCACTGCAAATTGCCCTTGTTTTCTGGTTTCTTGAATGTTCTCAACACATTAGGAGAAAGAGCGTGTTTGAGCAAGAGTGATGCAGTGTGCGTTGGCCTAGATTTCAAGTGACTTGGGAGACATACTCCTTATTTTTCCACATTGTGTAAGAAACATGAGGCTTGCAAGAGATTGAAAAAATGCATCCCAAAACGTACTCCAGCCGTGAAAGCACACGTTTCTACAAAGGCTTTGAAGGAGCAAGCAAAAGCCAATGGCTGAGGGTTCTTTCCAAAAGAAACACACACATTTCATCCTTCTGGAGTGAATTTTCATGCTGGAATTAATAAGCATTTGTACTGTGCAGGATGTAGCTACCTGCTCGGGGGTTGTGTCATAGAAGCACCTTTCCTGCAGGAGCTTATTGCAACGTTCATTGTTTGGCCAAGTTCTTTAGGGCTGGTTTTGCAAGGTCTTTCAGCTTTGTCCAAATCCGCTTCGTACGAAATTTTTCACAGCCTTGTTTCCAAGTGTCCACAAAGAGCTGCTGCTTGAAACTGTCCACATGCACATCTCCCATACTGGGGTGCTCGTTTCACTACCTGGATTTTGGTTTCCTCTTCTTTCTTTGAAATGACAAGCCTTCTTTCTGCATGCTACACACACCTTGTAGCAGTTTCAGTTTGCAGCATGTTGGTGCTCTTAAAACCCTGAGTAACCTGTGTAGAGTGTGTCACTCTCCAGCACTGAATACACAACTTAGAGCTCCTTTCACCACAGACACGCAAACACATCCTTTGGTGAAAGTCCTACCTCTTTTCACTTGGAAATGTAAGGGTTTCATGGAGAACATGAAGTCAATCATGCTTTTGCACTCTGCAACCAATAGGAATGAACTTTTGTACATACCCGTCTGAATTTCACTGCAAAATGCCCTTCTTTTCTGGTTTGTTGAAAGTTCACAACACATTAGGAGATAGAGCGTGTTTGAAGAAGACTGATGCAGTGTGCGTTTTCCTGGATTTCAAGTGATTTGGGAAACATACCCCTTGTTTTTCCACATTGTCTAAGAAACAACATGAGGCTTGCAAGAGATTGAAACAATGCATCCTAAAACGTATTCCAGCAGTAAAACACACGTTTCTACAAAGATTTGGAAGGAGCAAGCAAAAGAATAGTGGCTGAGTGTTCTTTCAGAGAGAAACATGCATTTCATCCTTCTGGAGTGAGTTTTCATGCTGGAATTAATAAGCATTTGTACTGTGCAGAATGTAGCTACCTGCTCGGGGGTTGTGTCATAGAAGCACCTTTCCTGCAGGAGCTTATTGCAACATTCATTGTTTGGCTAAGTTCTTTAGGGCTGGCTTTGGAAGGTCTTTCAGCTTTGTCCAAATCCGGTTCGTACGAAATTTTTCACAGCCTTGTTTCCAAGTGTCCACAAAGAGCTGCTGCTTGAAACTGTCCACTTGCACATCTCCCATACTGGTGTGCTCGTTTCAGTACCTGGATTTTGGTTTTCTCTTCTTTCTTTGAAATGACAAGCCTTCTTTCCGCATGCTACACACACCTTGTGGCAGTTGCAGTTTGAAGCATGTTGGTGCTCTCAAAACCCTGAGTAATCCATGTAGAGTGTGTCACTCTCCAGCACTGAATACACAACTTAGAGCTCCTTTCACCACAGACACGCAAACACATCCTTTGATGAAAGTCCTACTTCAGGTCCCTTGGAAATGTAAGGGTTTCATGGAGAACATGAAGTCAATCATGCTGTTGCACTCTACTACCAATAGAAATGACCTCTTGTACATGCCCGGCTGAGTTTCACTGCAAATTGCCCTTGTTTTCTGGTTTCTTGAATGTTCTCAACACATTAGGAGAAAGAGCGTGTTTGAGCAAGAGTGATGCAGTGTGCGTTGGCCTAGATTTCAAGTGACCTGGGAGACATACTCCTTATTTTTCCACATTGTGTAAGAAACATGAGGCTTGCAAGAGATTGAAAAAATGCATCCCAAAACGTACTCCAGCCGTGAAAGCACACGTTTCTACAAAGGCTTTGAAGGAGCAAGCAAAAGCCAATGGCTGAGGGTTCTTTCCAAAAGAAACACACACATTTCATCCTTCTGGAGTGAATTTTCATGCTGGAATTAATAAGCATTTGTACTGTGCAGGATGTAGCTACCTGCTCGGGGGTTGTGTCATAGAAGCACCTTTCCTGCAGGAGCTTATTGCAACGTTCATTGTTTGGCCAAGTTCTTTAGGGCTGGTTTTGCAAGGTCTTTCAGCTTTGTCCAAATCCGCTTCGTACGAAATTTTTCACAGCCTTGTTTCCAAGTGTCCACAAAGAGCTGCTGCTTGAAACTGTCCACATGCACATCTCCCATACTGGGGTGCTCGTTTCACTACCTGGATTTTGGTTTCCTCTTCTTTCTTTGAAATGACAAGCCTTCTTTCTGCATGCTACACACACCTTGTAGCAGTTTCAGTTTGCAGCATGTTGGTGCTCTTAAAACCCTGAGTAACCTGTGTAGAGTGTGTCACTCTCCAGCACTGAATACACAACTTAGAGCTCCTTTCACCACAGACACGCAAACACATCCTTTGATGAAAGTCCTACTTCAGGTCCCTTGGAAATGTAAGGGTTTCATGGAGAACATGAAGTCAATCATGCTGTTGCACTCTACTACCAATAGAAATGACCTCTTGTACATGCCCGGCTGAGTTTCACTGCAAATTGCCCTTGTTTTCTGGTTTCTTGAATGTTCTCAACACATTAGGAGAAAGAGCGTGTTTGAGCAAGAGTGATGCAGTGTGCGTTGGCCTAGATTTCAAGTGACTTGGGAGACATACTCCTTATTTTTCCACATTGTGTAAGAAACATGAGGCTTGCAAGAGATTGAAAAAATGCATCCCAAAACGTACTCCAGCCGTGAAAGCACACGTTTCTACAAAGGCTTTGAAGGAGCAAGCAAAAGCCAATGGCTGAGGGTTCTTTCCAAAAGAAACACACACATTTCATCCTTCTGGAGTGAATTTTCATGCTGGAATTAATAAGCATTTGTACTGTGCAGGATGTAGCTACCTGCTCGGGGGTTGTGTCATAGAAGCACCTTTCCTGCAGGAGCTTATTGCAACGTTCATTGTTTGGCCAAGTTCTTTAGGGCTGGTTTTGCAAGGTCTTTCAGCTTTGTCCAAATCCGCTTCGTACGAAATTTTTCACAGCCTTGTTTCCAAGTGTCCACAAAGAGCTGCTGCTTGAAACTGTCCACATGCACATCTCCCATACTGGGGTGCTCGTTTCACTACCTGGATTTTGGTTTCCTCTTCTTTCTTTGAAATGACAAGCCTTCTTTCTGCATGCTACACACACCTTGTAGCAGTTTCAGTTTGCAGCATGTTGGTGCTCTTAAAACCCTGAGTAACCTGTGTAGAGTGTGTCACTCTCCAGCACTGAATACACAACTTAGAGCTCCTTTCACCACAGACACGCAAACACATCCTTTGGTGAAAGTCCTACCTCTTTTCACTTGGAAATGTAAGGGTTTCATGGAGAACATGAAGTCAATCATGCTTTTGCACTCTGCAACCAATAGGAATGAACTTTTGTACATACCCGTCTGAATTTCACTGCAAAATGCCCTTCTTTTCTGGTTTGTTGAAAGTTCACAACACATTAGGAGATAGAGCGTGTTTGAAGAAGACTGATGCAGTGTGCGTTTTCCTGGATTTCAAGTGATTTGGGAAACATACCCCTTGTTTTTCCACATTGTCTAAGAAACAACATGAGGCTTGCAAGAGATTGAAACAATGCATCCTAAAACGTATTCCAGCAGTAAAACACACGTTTCTACAAAGATTTGGAAGGAGCAAGCAAAAGAAGAGTGGCTGAGTGTTCTTTCAGAGAGAAACATGCATTTCATCCTTCTGGAGTGAGTTTTCATGCTGGAATTAATAAGCATTTGTACTGTGCAGAATGTAGCTACCTGCTCGGGGGTTGTGTCATAGAAGCACCTTTCCTGCAGGAGCTTATTGCAACATTCATTGTTTGGCTAAGTTCTTTAGGGCTGGCTTTGGAAGGTCTTTCAGCTTTGTCCAAATCCGGTTCGTACGAAATTTTTCACAGCCTTGTTTCCAAGTGTCCACAAAGAGCTGCTGCTTGAAACTGTCCACTTGCACATCTCCCATACTGGTGTGCTCGTTTCAGTACCTGGATTTTGGTTTTCTCTTCTTTCTTTGAAATGACAAGCCTTCTTTCCGCATGCTACACACACCTTGTGGCAGTTGCAGTTTGAAGCATGTTGGTGCTCTCAAAACCCTGAGTAATCCATGTAGAGTGTGTCACTCTCCAGCACTGAATACACAACTTAGAGCTCCTTTCACCACAGACACGCAAACACATCCTTTGATGAAAGTCCTACTTCAGGTCCCTTGGAAATGTAAGGGTTTCATGGAGAACATGAAGTCAATCATGCTGTTGCACTCTACTACCAATAGAAATGACCTCTTGTACATGCCCGGCTGAGTTTCACTGCAAATTGCCCTTGTTTTCTGGTTTCTTGAATGTTCTCAACACATTAGGAGAAAGAGCGTGTTTGAGCAAGAGTGATGCAGTGTGCGTTGGCCTAGATTTCAAGTGACTTGGGAGACATACTCCTTATTTTTCCACATTGTGTAAGAAACATGAGGCTTGCAAGAGATTGAAAAAATGCATCCCAAAACGTACTCCAGCCGTGAAAGCACACGTTTCTACAAAGGCTTTGAAGGAGCAAGCAAAAGCCAATGGCTGAGGGTTCTTTCCAAAAGAAACACACACATTTCATCCTTCTGGAGTGAATTTTCATGCTGGAATTAATAAGCATTTGTACTGTGCAGGATGTAGCTACCTGCTCGGGGGTTGTGTCATAGAAGCACCTTTCCTGCAGGAGCTTATTGCAACGTTCATTGTTTGGCCAAGTTCTTTAGGGCTGGTTTTGCAAGGTCTTTCAGCTTTGTCCAAATCCGCTTCGTACGAAATTTTTCACAGCCTTGTTTCCAAGTGTCCACAAAGAGCTGCTGCTTGAAACTGTCCACATGCACATCTCCCATACTGGGGTGCTCGTTTCACTACCTGGATTTTGGTTTCCTCTTCTTTCTTTGAAATGACAAGCCTTCTTTCTGCATGCTACACACACCTTGTAGCAGTTTCAGTTTGCAGCATGTTGGTGCTCTTAAAACCCTGAGTAACCTGTGTAGAGTGTGTCACTCTCCAGCACTGAATACACAACTTAGAGCTCCTTTCACCACAGACACGCAAACACATCCTTTGGTGAAAGTCCTACCTCTTTTCACTTGGAAATGTAAGGGTTTCATGGAGAACATGAAGTCAATCATGCTTTTGCACTCTGCAACCAATAGGAATGAACTTTTGTACATACCCGTCTGAATTTCACTGCAAAATGCCCTTCTTTTCTGGTTTGTTGAAAGTTCACAACACATTAGGAGATAGAGCGTGTTTGAAGAAGACTGATGCAGTGTGCGTTTTCCTGGATTTCAAGTGATTTGGGAAACATACCCCTTGTTTTTCCACATTGTCTAAGAAACAACATGAGGCTTGCAAGAGATTGAAACAATGCATCCTAAAACGTATTCCAGCAGTAAAACACACGTTTCTACAAAGATTTGGAAGGAGCAAGCAAAAGAATAGTGGCTGAGTGTTCTTTCAGAGAGAAACATGCATTTCATCCTTCTGGAGTGAGTTTTCATGCTGGAATTAATAAGCATTTGTACTGTGCAGAATGTAGCTACCTGCTCGGGGGTTGTGTCATAGAAGCACCTTTCCTGCAGGAGCTTATTGCAACATTCATTGTTTGGCTAAGTTCTTTAGGGCTGGCTTTGGAAGGTCTTTCAGCTTTGTCCAAATCCGGTTCGTACGAAATTTTTCACAGCCTTGTTTCCAAGTGTCCACAAAGAGCTGCTGCTTGAAACTGTCCACTTGCACATTTCCCATACTGGTGTGCTCGTTTCAGTACCTGGATTTTGGTTTTCTCTTCTTTCTTTGAAATGACAAGCCTTCTTTCCGCATGCTACACACACCTTGTGGCAGTTGCAGTTTGAAGCATGTTGGTGCTCTCAAAACCCTGAGTAATCCATGTAGAGTGTGTCACTCTCCAGCACTGAATACACAACTTAGAGCTCCTTTCACCACAGACACGCAAACACATCCTTTGATGAAAGTCCTACTTCAGGTCCCTTGGAAATGTAAGGGTTTCATGGAGAACATGAAGTCAATCATGCTGTTGCACTCTACTACCAATAGAAATGACCTCTTGTACATGCCCGGCTGAGTTTCACTGCAAATTGCCCTTGTTTTCTGGTTTCTTGAATGTTCTCAACACATTAGGAGAAAGAGCGTGTTTGAGCAAGAGTGATGCAGTGTGCGTTGGCCTAGATTTCAAGTGACTTGGGAGACATACTCCTTATTTTTCCACATTGTGTAAGAAACATGAGGCTTGCAAGAGATTGAAAAAATGCATCCCAAAACGTACTCCAGCCGTGAAAGCACACGTTTCTACAAAGGCTTTGAAGGAGCAAGCAAAAGCCAATGGCTGAGGGTTCTTTCCAAAAGAAACACACACATTTCATCCTTCTGGAGTGAATTTTCATGCTGGAATTAATAAGCATTTGTACTGTGCAGGATGTAGCTACCTGCTCGGGGGTTGTGTCATAGAAGCACCTTTCCTGCAGGAGCTTATTGCAACGTTCATTGTTTGGCCAAGTTCTTTAGGGCTGGTTTTGCAAGGTCTTTCAGCTTTGTCCAAATCCGCTTCGTACGAAATTTTTCACAGCCTTGTTTCCAAGTGTCCACAAAGAGCTGCTGCTTGAAACTGTCCACATGCACATCTCCCATACTGGGGTGCTCGTTTCACTACCTGGATTTTGGTTTCCTCTTCTTTCTTTGAAATGACAAGCCTTCTTTCTGCATGCTACACACACCTTGTAGCAGTTTCAGTTTGCAGCATGTTGGTGCTCTTAAAACCCTGAGTAACCTGTGTAGAGTGTGTCACTCTCCAGCACTGAATACACAACTTAGAGCTCCTTTCACCACAGACACGCAAACACATCCTTTGGTGAAAGTCCTACCTCTTTTCACTTGGAAATGTAAGGGTTTCATGGAGAACATGAAGTCAATCATGCTTTTGCACTCTGCAACCAATAGGAATGAACTTTTGTACATACCCGTCTGAATTTCACTGCAAAATGCCCTTCTTTTCTGGTTTGTTGAAAGTTCACAACACATTAGGAGATAGAGCGTGTTTGAAGAAGACTGATGCAGTGTGCGTTTTCCTGGATTTCAAGTGATTTGGGAAACATACCCCTTGTTTTTCCACATTGTCTAAGAAACAACATGAGGCTTGCAAGAGATTGAAACAATGCATCCTAAAACGTATTCCAGCAGTAAAACACACGTTTCTACAAAGATTTGGAAGGAGCAAGCAAAAGAATAGTGGCTGAGTGTTCTTTCAGAGAGAAACATGCATTTCATCCTTCTGGAGTGAGTTTTCATGCTGGAATTAATAAGCATTTGTACTGTGCAGAATGTAGCTACCTGCTCGGGGGTTGTGTCATAGAAGCACCTTTCCTGCAGGAGCTTATTGCAACATTCATTGTTTGGCTAAGTTCTTTAGGGCTGGCTTTGGAAGGTCTTTCAGCTTTGTCCAAATCCGGTTCGTACGAAATTTTTCACAGCCTTGTTTCCAAGTGTCCACAAAGAGCTGCTGCTTGAAACTGTCCACTTGCACATCTCCCATACTGGTGTGCTCGTTTCAGTACCTGGATTTTGGTTTTCTCTTCTTTCTTTGAAATGACAAGCCTTCTTTCCGCATGCTACACACACCTTGTGGCAGTTGCAGTTTGAAGCATGTTGGTGCTCTCAAAACCCTGAGTAATCCATGTAGAGTGTGTCACTCTCCAGCACTGAATACACAACTTAGAGCTCCTTTCACCACAGACACGCAAACACATCCTTTGATGAAAGTCCTACTTCAGGTCCCTTGGAAATGTAAGGGTTTCATGGAGAACATGAAGTCAATCATGCTGTTGCACTCTACTACCAATAGAAATGACCTCTTGTACATGCCCGGCTGAGTTTCACTGCAAATTGCCCTTGTTTTCTGGTTTCTTGAATGTTCTCAACACATTAGGAGAAAGAGCGTGTTTGAGCAAGAGTGATGCAGTGTGCGTTGGCCTAGATTTCAAGTGACCTGGGAGACATACTCCTTATTTTTCCACATTGTGTAAGAAACATGAGGCTTGCAAGAGATTGAAAAAATGCATCCCAAAACGTACTCCAGCCGTGAAAGCACACGTTTCTACAAAGGCTTTGAAGGAGCAAGCAAAAGCCAATGGCTGAGGGTTCTTTCCAAAAGAAACACACACATTTCATCCTTCTGGAGTGAATTTTCATGCTGGAATTAATAAGCATTTGTACTGTGCAGGATGTAGCTACCTGCTCGGGGGTTGTGTCATAGAAGCACCTTTCCTGCAGGAGCTTATTGCAACGTTCATTGTTTGGCCAAGTTCTTTAGGGCTGGTTTTGCAAGGTCTTTCAGCTTTGTCCAAATCCGCTTCGTACGAAATTTTTCACAGCCTTGTTTCCAAGTGTCCACAAAGAGCTGCTGCTTGAAACTGTCCACATGCACATCTCCCATACTGGGGTGCTCGTTTCACTACCTGGATTTTGGTTTCCTCTTCTTTCTTTGAAATGACAAGCCTTCTTTCTGCATGCTACACACACCTTGTAGCAGTTTCAGTTTGCAGCATGTTGGTGCTCTTAAAACCCTGAGTAACCTGTGTAGAGTGTGTCACTCTCCAGCACTGAATACACAACTTAGAGCTCCTTTCACCACAGACACGCAAACACATCCTTTGATGAAAGTCCTACTTCAGGTCCCTTGGAAATGTAAGGGTTTCATGGAGAACATGAAGTCAATCATGCTGTTGCACTCTACTACCAATAGAAATGACCTCTTGTACATGCCCGGCTGAGTTTCACTGCAAATTGCCCTTGTTTTCTGGTTTCTTGAATGTTCTCAACACATTAGGAGAAAGAGCGTGTTTGAGCAAGAGTGATGCAGTGTGCGTTGGCCTAGATTTCAAGTGACTTGGGAGACATACTCCTTATTTTTCCACATTGTGTAAGAAACATGAGGCTTGCAAGAGATTGAAAAAATGCATCCCAAAACGTACTCCAGCCGTGAAAGCACACGTTTCTACAAAGGCTTTGAAGGAGCAAGCAAAAGCCAATGGCTGAGGGTTCTTTCCAAAAGAAACACACACATTTCATCCTTCTGGAGTGAATTTTCATGCTGGAATTAATAAGCATTTGTACTGTGCAGGATGTAGCTACCTGCTCGGGGGTTGTGTCATAGAAGCACCTTTCCTGCAGGAGCTTATTGCAACGTTCATTGTTTGGCCAAGTTCTTTAGGGCTGGTTTTGCAAGGTCTTTCAGCTTTGTCCAAATCCGCTTCGTACGAAATTTTTCACAGCCTTGTTTCCAAGTGTCCACAAAGAGCTGCTGCTTGAAACTGTCCACATGCACATCTCCCATACTGGGGTGCTCGTTTCACTACCTGGATTTTGGTTTCCTCTTCTTTCTTTGAAATGACAAGCCTTCTTTCTGCATGCTACACACACCTTGTAGCAGTTTCAGTTTGCAGCATGTTGGTGCTCTTAAAACCCTGAGTAACCTGTGTAGAGTGTGTCACTCTCCAGCACTGAATACACAACTTAGAGCTCCTTTCACCACAGACACGCAAACACATCCTTTGGTGAAAGTCCTACCTCTTTTCACTTGGAAATGTAAGGGTTTCATGGAGAACATGAAGTCAATCATGCTTTTGCACTCTGCAACCAATAGGAATGAACTTTTGTACATACCCGTCTGAATTTCACTGCAAAATGCCCTTCTTTTCTGGTTTGTTGAAAGTTCACAACACATTAGGAGATAGAGCGTGTTTGAAGAAGACTGATGCAGTGTGCGTTTTCCTGGATTTCAAGTGATTTGGGAAACATACCCCTTGTTTTTCCACATTGTCTAAGAAACAACATGAGGCTTGCAAGAGATTGAAACAATGCATCCTAAAACGTATTCCAGCAGTAAAACACACGTTTCTACAAAGATTTGGAAGGAGCAAGCAAAAGAATAGTGGCTGAGTGTTCTTTCAGAGAGAAACATGCATTTCATCCTTCTGGAGTGAGTTTTCATGCTGGAATTAATAAGCATTTGTACTGTGCAGAATGTAGCTACCTGCTCGGGGGTTGTGTCATAGAAGCACCTTTCCTGCAGGAGCTTATTGCAACATTCATTGTTTGGCTAAGTTCTTTAGGGCTGGCTTTGGAAGGTCTTTCAGCTTTGTCCAAATCCGGTTCGTACGAAATTTTTCACAGCCTTGTTTCCAAGTGTCCACAAAGAGCTGCTGCTTGAAACTGTCCACTTGCACATCTCCCATACTGGTGTGCTCGTTTCAGTACCTGGATTTTGGTTTTCTCTTCTTTCTTTGAAATGACAAGCCTTCTTTCCGCATGCTACACACACCTTGTGGCAGTTGCAGTTTGAAGCATGTTGGTGCTCTCAAAACCCTGAGTAATCCATGTAGAGTGTGTCACTCTCCAGCACTGAATACACAACTTAGAGCTCCTTTCACCACAGACACGCAAACACATCCTTTGATGAAAGTCCTACTTCAGGTCCCTTGGAAATGTAAGGGTTTCATGGAGAACATGAAGTCAATCATGCTGTTGCACTCTACTACCAATAGAAATGACCTCTTGTACATGCCCGGCTGAGTTTCACTGCAAATTGCCCTTGTTTTCTGGTTTCTTGAATGTTCTCAACACATTAGGAGAAAGAGCGTGTTTGAGCAAGAGTGATGCAGTGTGCGTTGGCCTAGATTTCAAGTGACTTGGGAGACATACTCCTTATTTTTCCACATTGTGTAAGAAACATGAGGCTTGCAAGAGATTGAAAAAATGCATCCCAAAACGTACTCCAGCCGTGAAAGCACACGTTTCTACAAAGGCTTTGAAGGAGCAAGCAAAAGCCAATGGCTGAGGGTACGTTCCAAAAGAAACACACACATTTCATCCTTCTGGAGTGAATTTTCATGCTGGAATTAATAAGCATTTGTACTGTGCAGGATGTAGCTACCTGCTCGGGGGTTGTGTCATAGAAGCACCTTTCCTGCAGGAGCTTATTGCAACGTTCATTGTTTGGCCAAGTTCTTTAGGGCTGGTTTTGCAAGGTCTTTCAGCTTTGTCCAAATCCGCTTCGTACGAAATTTTTCACAGCCTTGTTTCCAAGTGTCCACAAAGAGCTGCTGCTTGAAACTGTCCACATGCACATCTCCCATACTGGGGTGCTCGTTTCACTACCTGGATTTTGGTTTCCTCTTCTTTCTTTGAAATGACAAGCCTTCTTTCTGCATGCTACACACACCTTGTAGCAGTTTCAGTTTGCAGCATGTTGGTGCTCTTAAAACCCTGAGTAACCTGTGTAGAGTGTGTCACTCTCCAGCACTGAATACACAACTTAGAGCTCCTTTCACCACAGACACGCAAACACATCCTTTGGTGAAAGTCCTACCTCTTTTCACTTGGAAATGTAAGGGTTTCATGGAGAACATGAAGTCAATCATGCTTTTGCACTCTGCAACCAATAGGAATGAACTTTTGTACATACCCGTCTGAATTTCACTGCAAAATGCCCTTCTTTTCTGGTTTGTTGAAAGTTCACAACACATTAGGAGATAGAGCGTGTTTGAAGAAGACTGATGCAGTGTGCGTTTTCCTGGATTTCAAGTGATTTGGGAAACATACCCCTTGTTTTTCCACATTGTCTAAGAAACAACATGAGGCTTGCAAGAGATTGAAACAATGCATCCTAAAACGTATTCCAGCAGTAAAACACACGTTTCTACAAAGATTTGGAAGGAGCAAGCAAAAGAATAGTGGCTGAGTGTTCTTTCAGAGAGAAACATGCATTTCATCCTTCTGGAGTGAGTTTTCATGCTGGAATTAATAAGCATTTGTACTGTGCAGAATGTAGCTACCTGCTCGGGGGTTGTGTCATAGAAGCACCTTTCCTGCAGGAGCTTATTGCAACATTCATTGTTTGGCTAAGTTCTTTAGGGCTGGCTTTGGAAGGTCTTTCAGCTTTGTCCAAATCCGGTTCGTACGAAATTTTTCACAGCCTTGTTTCCAAGTGTCCACAAAGAGCTGCTGCTTGAAACTGTCCACTTGCACATCTCCCATACTGGTGTGCTCGTTTCAGTACCTGGATTTTGGTTTTCTCTTCTTTCTTTGAAATGACAAGCCTTCTTTCCGCATGCTACACACACCTTGTGGCAGTTGCAGTTTGAAGCATGTTGGTGCTCTCAAAACCCTGAGTAATCCATGTAGAGTGTGTCACTCTCCAGCACTGAATACACAACTTAGAGCTCCTTTCACCACAGACACGCAAACACATCCTTTGATGAAAGTCCTACTTCAGGTCCCTTGGAAATGTAAGGGTTTCATGGAGAACATGAAGTCAATCATGCTGTTGCACTCTACTACCAATAGAAATGACCTCTTGTACATGCCCGGCTGAGTTTCACTGCAAATTGCCCTTGTTTTCTGGTTTCTTGAATGTTCTCAACACATTAGGAGAAAGAGCGTGTTTGAGCAAGAGTGATGCAGTGTGCGTTGGCCTAGATTTCAAGTGACTTGGGAGACATACTCCTTATTTTTCCACATTGTGTAAGAAACATGAGGCTTGCAAGAGATTGAAAAAATGCATCCCAAAACGTACTCCAGCCGTGAAAGCACACGTTTCTACAAAGGCTTTGAAGGAGCAAGCAAAAGCCAATGGCTGAGGGTTCTTTCCAAAAGAAACACACACATTTCATCCTTCTGGAGTGAATTTTCATGCTGGAATTAATAAGCATTTGTACTGTGCAGGATGTAGCTACCTGCTCGGGGGTTGTGTCATAGAAGCACCTTTCCTGCAGGAGCTTATTGCAACGTTCATTGTTTGGCCAAGTTCTTTAGGGCTGGTTTTGCAAGGTCTTTCAGCTTTGTCCAAATCCGCTTCGTACGAAATTTTTCACAGCCTTGTTTCCAAGTGTCCACAAAGAGCTGCTGCTTGAAACTGTCCACATGCACATCTCCCATACTGGGGTGCTCGTTTCACTACCTGGATTTTGGTTTCCTCTTCTTTCTTTGAAATGACAAGCCTTCTTTCTGCATGCTACACACACCTTGTAGCAGTTTCAGTTTGCAGCATGTTGGTGCTCTTAAAACCCTGAGTAACCTGTGTAGAGTGTGTCACTCTCCAGCACTGAATACACAACTTAGAGCTCCTTTCACCACAGACACGCAAACACATCCTTTGGTGAAAGTCCTACCTCTTTTCACTTGGAAATGTAAGGGTTTCATGGAGAACATGAAGTCAATCATGCTTTTGCACTCTGCAACCAATAGGAATGAACTTTTGTACATACCCGTCTGAATTTCACTGCAAAATGCCCTTCTTTTCTGGTTTGTTGAAAGTTCACAACACATTAGGAGATAGAGCGTGTTTGAAGAAGACTGATGCAGTGTGCGTTTTCCTGGATTTCAAGTGATTTGGGAAACATACCCCTTGTTTTTCCACATTGTCTAAGAAACAACATGAGGCTTGCAAGAGATTGAAACAATGCATCCTAAAACGTATTCCAGCAGTAAAACACACGTTTCTACAAAGATTTGGAAGGAGCAAGCAAAAGAATAGTGGCTGAGTGTTCTTTCAGAGAGAAACATGCATTTCATCCTTCTGGAGTGAGTTTTCATGCTGGAATTAATAAGCATTTGTACTGTGCAGAATGTAGCTACCTGCTCGGGGGTTGTGTCATAGAAGCACCTTTCCTGCAGGAGCTTATTGCAACATTCATTGTTTTGCTAAGTTCTTTAGGGCTGGCTTTGGAAGGTCTTTCAGCTTTGTCCAAATCCGGTTCGTACGAAATTTTTCACAGCCTTGTTTCCAAGTGTCCACAAAGAGCTGCTGCTTGAAACTGTCCACTTGCACATCTCCCATACTGGTGTGCTCGTTTCAGTACCTGGATTTTGGTTTTCTCTTCTTTCTTTGAAATGACAAGCCTTCTTTCCGCATGCTACACACACCTTGTGGCAGTTGCAGTTTGAAGCATGTTGGTGCTCTCAAAACCCTGAGTAATCCATGTAGAGTGTGTCACTCTCCAGCACTGAATACACAACTTAGAGCTCCTTTCACCACAGACACGCAAACACATCCTTTGATGAAAGTCCTACTTCAGGTCCCTTGGAAATGTAAGGGTTTCATGGAGAACATGAAGTCAATCATGCTGTTGCACTCTACTACCAATAGAAATGACCTCTTGTACATGCCCGGCTGAGTTTCACTGCAAATTGCCCTTGTTTTCTGGTTTCTTGAATGTTCTCAACACATTAGGAGAAAGAGCGTGTTTGAGCAAGAGTGATGCAGTGTGCGTTGGCCTAGATTTCAAGTGACTTGGGAGACATACTCCTTATTTTTCCACATTGTGTAAGAAACATGAGGCTTGCAAGAGATTGAAAAAATGCATCCCAAAACGTACTCCAGCCGTGAAAGCACACGTTTCTACAAAGGCTTTGAAGGAGCAAGCAAAAGCCAATGGCTGAGGGTTCTTTCCAAAAGAAACACACACATTTCATCCTTCTGGAGTGAATTTTCATGCTGGAATTAATAAGCATTTGTACTGTGCAGGATGTAGCTACCTGCTCGGGGGTTGTGTCATAGAAGCACCTTTCCTGCAGGAGCTTATTGCAACGTTCATTGTTTGGCCAAGTTCTTTAGGGCTGGTTTTGCAAGGTCTTTCAGCTTTGTCCAAATCCGCTTCGTACGAAATTTTTCACAGCCTTGTTTCCAAGTGTCCACAAAGAGCTGCTGCTTGAAACTGTCCACATGCACATCTCCCATACTGGGGTGCTCGTTTCACTACCTGGATTTTGGTTTCCTCTTCTTTCTTTGAAATGACAAGCCTTCTTTCTGCATGCTACACACACCTTGTAGCAGTTTCAGTTTGCAGCATGTTGGTGCTCTTAAAACCCTGAGTAACCTGTGTAGAGTGTGTCACTCTCCAGCACTGAATACACAACTTAGAGCTCCTTTCACCACAGACACGCAAACACATCCTTTGGTGAAAGTCCTACCTCTTTTCACTTGGAAATGTAAGGGTTTCATGGAGAACATGAAGTCAATCATGCTTTTGCACTCTGCAACCAATAGGAATGAACTTTTGTACATACCCGTCTGAATTTCACTGCAAAATGCCCTTCTTTTCTGGTTTGTTGAAAGTTCACAACACAATAGGAGATAGAGCGTGTTTGAAGAAGACTGATGCAGTGTGCGTTTTCCTGGATTTCAAGTGATTTGGGAAACATACCCCTTGTTTTTCCACATTGTCTAAGAAACAACATGAGGCTTGCAAGAGATTGAAACAATGCATCCTAAAACGTATTCCAGCAGTAAAACACACGTTTCTACAAAGATTTGGAAGGAGCAAGCAAAAGAAGAGTGGCTGAGTGTTCTTTCAGAGAGAAACATGCATTTCATCCTTCTGGAGTGAGTTTTCATGCTGGAATTAATAAGCATTTGTACTGTGCAGAATGTAGCTACCTGCTCGGGGGTTGTGTCATAGAAGCACCTTTCCTGCAGGAGCTTATTGCAACATTCATTGTTTGGCTAAGTTCTTTAGGGCTGGCTTTGGAAGGTCTTTCAGCTTTGTCCAAATCCGGTTCGTACGAAATTTTTCACAGCCTTGTTTCCAAGTGTCCACAAAGAGCTGCTGCTTGAAACTGTCCACTTGCACATCTCCCATACTGGTGTGCTCGTTTCAGTACCTGGATTTTGGTTTTCTCTTCTTTCTTTGAAATGACAAGCCTTCTTTCCGCATGCTACACACACCTTGTGGCAGTTGCAGTTTGAAGCATGTTGGTGCTCTCAAAACCCTGAGTAATCCATGTAGAGTGTGTCACTCTCCAGCACTGAATACACAACTTAGAGCTCCTTTCACCACAGACACGCAAACACATCCTTTGATGAAAGTCCTACTTCAGGTCCCTTGGAAATGTAAGGGTTTCATGGAGAACATGAAGTCAATCATGCTGTTGCACTCTACTACCAATAGAAATGACCTCTTGTACATGCCCGGCTGAGTTTCACTGCAAATTGCCCTTGTTTTCTGGTTTCTTGAATGTTCTCAACACATTAGGAGAAAGAGCGTGTTTGAGCAAGAGTGATGCAGTGTGCGTTGGCCTAGATTTCAAGTGACTTGGGAGACATACTCCTTATTTTTCCACATTGTGTAAGAAACATGAGGCTTGCAAGAGATTGAAAAAATGCATCCCAAAACGTACTCCAGCCGTGAAAGCACACGTTTCTACAAAGGCTTTGAAGGAGCAAGCAAAAGCCAATGGCTGAGGGTTCTTTCCAAAAGAAACACACACATTTCATCCTTCTGGAGTGAATTTTCATGCTGGAATTAATAAGCATTTGTACTGTGCAGGATGTAGCTACCTGCTCGGGGGTTGTGTCATAGAAGCACCTTTCCTGCAGGAGCTTATTGCAACGTTCATTGTTTGGCCAAGTTCTTTAGGGCTGGTTTTGCAAGGTCTTTCAGCTTTGTCCAAATCCGCTTCGTACGAAATTTTTCACAGCCTTGTTTCCAAGTGTCCACAAAGAGCTGCTGCTTGAAACTGTCCACATGCACATCTCCCATACTGGGGTGCTCGTTTCACTACCTGGATTTTGGTTTCCTCTTCTTTCTTTGAAATGACAAGCCTTCTTTCTGCATGCTACACACACCTTGTAGCAGTTTCAGTTTGCAGCATGTTGGTGCTCTTAAAACCCTGAGTAACCTGTGTAGAGTGTGTCACTCTCCAGCACTGAATACACAACTTAGAGCTCCTTTCACCACAGACACGCAAACACATCCTTTGGTGAAAGTCCTACCTCTTTTCACTTGGAAATGTAAGGGTTTCATGGAGAACATGAAGTCAATCATGCTTTTGCACTCTGCAACCAATAGGAATGAACTTTTGTACATACCCGTCTGAATTTCACTGCAAAATGCCCTTCTTTTCTGGTTTGTTGAAAGTTCACAACACATTAGGAGATAGAGCGTGTTTGAAGAAGACTGATGCAGTGTGCGTTTTCCTGGATTTCAAGTGATTTGGGAAACATACCCCTTGTTTTTCCACATTGTCTAAGAAACAACATGAGGCTTGCAAGAGATTGAAACAATGCATCCTAAAACGTATTCCAGCAGTAAAACACACGTTTCTACAAAGATTTGGAAGGAGCAAGCAAAAGAAGAGTGGCTGAGTGTTCTTTCAGAGAGAAACATGCATTTCATCCTTCTGGAGTGAGTTTTCATGCTGGAATTAATAAGCATTTGTACTGTGCAGAATGTAGCTACCTGCTCGGGGGTTGTGTCATAGAAGCACCTTTCCTGCAGGAGCTTATTGCAACATTCATTGTTTGGCTAAGTTCTTTAGGGCTGGCTTTGGAAGGTCTTTCAGCTTTGTCCAAATCCGGTTCGTACGAAATTTTTCACAGCCTTGTTTCCAAGTGTCCACAAAGAGCTGCTGCTTGAAACTGTCCACTTGCACATCTCCCATACTGGTGTGCTCGTTTCAGTACCTGGATTTTGGTTTTCTCTTCTTTCTTTGAAATGACAAGCCTTCTTTCCGCATGCTACACACACCTTGTGGCAGTTGCAGTTTGAAGCATGTTGGTGCTCTCAAAACCCTGAGTAATCCATGTAGAGTGTGTCACTCTCCAGCACTGAATACACAACTTAGAGCTCCTTTCACCACAGACACGCAAACACATCCTTTGATGAAAGTCCTACTTCAGGTCCCTTGGAAATGTAAGGGTTTCATGGAGAACATGAAGTCAATCATGCTGTTGCACTCTACTACCAATAGAAATGACCTCTTGTACATGCCCGGCTGAGTTTCACTGCAAATTGCCCTTGTTTTCTGGTTTCTTGAATGTTCTCAACACATTAGGAGAAAGAGCGTGTTTGAGCAAGAGTGATGCAGTGTGCGTTGGCCTAGATTTCAAGTGACTTGGGAGACATACTCCTTATTTTTCCACATTGTGTAAGAAACATGAGGCTTGCAAGAGATTGAAAAAATGCATCCCAAAACGTACTCCAGCCGTGAAAGCACACGTTTCTACAAAGGCTTTGAAGGAGCAAGCAAAAGCCAATGGCTGAGGGTTCTTTCCAAAAGAAACACACACATTTCATCCTTCTGGAGTGAATTTTCATGCTGGAATTAATAAGCATTTGTACTGTGCAGGATGTAGCTACCTGCTCGGGGGTTGTGTCATAGAAGCACCTTTCCTGCAGGAGCTTATTGCAACGTTCATTGTTTGGCCAAGTTCTTTAGGGCTGGTTTTGCAAGGTCTTTCAGCTTTGTCCAAATCCGCTTCGTACGAAATTTTTCACAGCCTTGTTTCCAAGTGTCCACAAAGAGCTGCTGCTTGAAACTGTCCACATGCACATCTCCCATACTGGGGTGCTCGTTTCACTACCTGGATTTTGGTTTCCTCTTCTTTCTTTGAAATGACAAGCCTTCTTTCTGCATGCTACACACACCTTGTAGCAGTTTCAGTTTGCAGCATGTTGGTGCTCTTAAAACCCTGAGTAACCTGTGTAGAGTGTGTCACTCTCCAGCACTGAATACACAACTTAGAGCTCCTTTCACCACAGACACGCAAACACATCCTTTGGTGAAAGTCCTACCTCTTTTCACTTGGAAATGTAAGGGTTTCATGGAGAACATGAAGTCAATCATGCTTTTGCACTCTGCAACCAATAGGAATGAACTTTTGTACATACCCGTCTGAATTTCACTGCAAAATGCCCTTCTTTTCTGGTTTGTTGAAAGTTCACAACACATTAGGAGATAGAGCGTGTTTGAAGAAGACTGATGCAGTGTGCGTTTTCCTGGATTTCAAGTGATTTGGGAAACATACCCCTTGTTTTTCCACATTGTCTAAGAAACAACATGAGGCTTGCAAGAGATTGAAACAATGCATCCTAAAACGTATTCCAGCAGTAAAACACACGTTTCTACAAAGATTTGGAAGGAGCAAGCAAAAGAATAGTGGCTGAGTGTTCTTTCAGAGAGAAACATGCATTTCATCCTTCTGGAGTGAGTTTTCATGCTGGAATTAATAAGCATTTGTACTGTGCAGAATGTAGCTACCTGCTCGGGGGTTGTGTCATAGAAGCACCTTTCCTGCAGGAGCTTATTGCAACATTCATTGTTTGGCTAAGTTCTTTAGGGCTGGCTTTGGAAGGTCTTTCAGCTTTGTCCAAATCCGGTTCGTACGAAATTTTTCACAGCCTTGTTTCCAAGTGTCCACAAAGAGCTGCTGCTTGAAACTGTCCACTTGCACATCTCCCATACTGGTGTGCTCGTTTCAGTACCTGGATTTTGGTTTTCTCTTCTTTCTTTGAAATGACAAGCCTTCTTTCCGCATGCTACACACACCTTGTGGCAGTTGCAGTTTGAAGCATGTTGGTGCTCTCAAAACCCTGAGTAATCCATGTAGAGTGTGTCACTCTCCAGCACTGAATACACAACTTAGAGCTCCTTTCACCACAGACACGCAAACACATCCTTTGATGAAAGTCCTACTTCAGGTCCCTTGGAAATGTAAGGGTTTCATGGAGAACATGAAGTCAATCATGCTGTTGCACTCTACTACCAATAGAAATGACCTCTTGTACATGCCCGGCTGAGTTTCACTGCAAATTGCCCTTGTTTTCTGGTTTCTTGAATGTTCTCAACACATTAGGAGAAAGAGCGTGTTTGAGCAAGAGTGATGCAGTGTGCGTTGGCCTAGATTTCAAGTGACTTGGGAGACATACTCCTTATTTTTCCACATTGTGTAAGAAACATGAGGCTTGCAAGAGATTGAAAAAATGCATCCCAAAACGTACTCCAGCCGTGAAAGCACACGTTTCTACAAAGGCTTTGAAGGAGCAAGCAAAAGCCAATGGCTGAGGGTTCTTTCCAAAAGAAACACACACATTTCATCCTTCTGGAGTGAATTTTCATGCTGGAATTAATAAGCATTTGTACTGTGCAGGATGTAGCTACCTGCTCGGGGGTTGTGTCATAGAAGCACCTTTCCTGCAGGAGCTTATTGCAACGTTCATTGTTTGGCCAAGTTCTTTAGGGCTGGTTTTGCAAGGTCTTTCAGCTTTGTCCAAATCCGCTTCGTACGAAATTTTTCACAGCCTTGTTTCCAAGTGTCCACAAAGAGCTGCTGCTTGAAACTGTCCACATGCACATCTCCCATACTGGGGTGCTCGTTTCACTACCTGGATTTTGGTTTCCTCTTCTTTCTTTGAAATGACAAGCCTTCTTTCTGCATGCTACACACACCTTGTAGCAGTTTCAGTTTGCAGCATGTTGGTGCTCTTAAAACCCTGAGTAACCTGTGTAGAGTGTGTCACTCTCCAGCACTGAATACACAACTTAGAGCTCCTTTCACCACAGACACGCAAACACATCCTTTGGTGAAAGTCCTACCTCTTTTCACTTGGAAATGTAAGGGTTTCATGGAGAACATGAAGTCAATCATGCTTTTGCACTCTGCAACCAATAGGAATGAACTTTTGTACATACCCGTCTGAATTTCACTGCAAAATGCCCTTCTTTTCTGGTTTGTTGAAAGTTCACAACACAATAGGAGATAGAGCGTGTTTGAAGAAGACTGATGCAGTGTGCGTTTTCCTGGATTTCAAGTGATTTGGGAAACATACCCCTTGTTTTTCCACATTGTCTAAGAAACAACATGAGGCTTGCAAGAGATTGAAACAATGCATCCTAAAACGTATTCCAGCAGTAAAACACACGTTTCTACAAAGATTTGGAAGGAGCAAGCAAAAGAAGAGTGGCTGAGTGTTCTTTCAGAGAGAAACATGCATTTCATCCTTCTGGAGTGAGTTTTCATGCTGGAATTAATAAGCATTTGTACTGTGCAGAATGTAGCTACCTGCTCGGGGGTTGTGTCATAGAAGCACCTTTCCTGCAGGAGCTTATTGCAACATTCATTGTTTGGCTAAGTTCTTTAGGGCTGGCTTTGGAAGGTCTTTCAGCTTTGTCCAAATCCGGTTCGTACGAAATTTTTCACAGCCTTGTTTCCAAGTGTCCACAAAGAGCTGCTGCTTGAAACTGTCCACTTGCACATCTCCCATACTGGTGTGCTCGTTTCAGTACCTGGATTTTGGTTTTCTCTTCTTTCTTTGAAATGACAAGCCTTCTTTCCGCATGCTACACACACCTTGTGGCAGTTGCAGTTTGAAGCATGTTGGTGCTCTCAAAACCCTGAGTAATCCATGTAGAGTGTGTCACTCTCCAGCACTGAATACACAACTTAGAGCTCCTTTCACCACAGACACGCAAACACATCCTTTGATGAAAGTCCTACTTCAGGTCCCTTGGAAATGTAAGGGTTTCATGGAGAACATGAAGTCAATCATGCTGTTGCACTCTACTACCAATAGAAATGACCTCTTGTACATGCCCGGCTGAGTTTCACTGCAAATTGCCCTTGTTTTCTGGTTTCTTGAATGTTCTCAACACATTAGGAGAAAGAGCGTGTTTGAGCAAGAGTGATGCAGTGTGCGTTGGCCTAGATTTCAAGTGACTTGGGAGACATACTCCTTATTTTTCCACATTGTGTAAGAAACATGAGGCTTGCAAGAGATTGAAAAAATGCATCCCAAAACGTACTCCAGCCGTGAAAGCACACGTTTCTACAAAGGCTTTGAAGGAGCAAGCAAAAGCCAATGGCTGAGGGTTCTTTCCAAAAGAAACACACACATTTCATCCTTCTGGAGTGAATTTTCATGCTGGAATTAATAAGCATTTGTACTGTGCAGGATGTAGCTACCTGCTCGGGGGTTGTGTCATAGAAGCACCTTTCCTGCAGGAGCTTATTGCAACGTTCATTGTTTGGCCAAGTTCTTTAGGGCTGGTTTTGCAAGGTCTTTCAGCTTTGTCCAAATCCGCTTCGTACGAAATTTTTCACAGCCTTGTTTCCAAGTGTCCACAAAGAGCTGCTGCTTGAAACTGTCCACATGCACATCTCCCATACTGGGGTGCTCGTTTCACTACCTGGATTTTGGTTTCCTCTTCTTTCTTTGAAATGACAAGCCTTCTTTCTGCATGCTACACACACCTTGTAGCAGTTTCAGTTTGCAGCATGTTGGTGCTCTTAAAACCCTGAGTAACCTGTGTAGAGTGTGTCACTCTCCAGCACTGAATACACAACTTAGAGCTCCTTTCACCACAGACACGCAAACACATCCTTTGGTGAAAGTCCTACCTCTTTTCACTTGGAAATGTAAGGGTTTCATGGAGAACATGAAGTCAATCATGCTTTTGCACTCTGCAACCAATAGGAATGAACTTTTGTACATACCCGTCTGAATTTCACTGCAAAATGCCCTTCTTTTCTGGTTTGTTGAAAGTTCACAACACAATAGGAGATAGAGCGTGTTTGAAGAAGACTGATGCAGTGTGCGTTTTCCTGGATTTCAAGTGATTTGGGAAACATACCCCTTGTTTTTCCACATTGTCTAAGAAACAACATGAGGCTTGCAAGAGATTGAAACAATGCATCCTAAAACGTATTCCAGCAGTAAAACACACGTTTCTACAAAGATTTGGAAGGAGCAAGCAAAAGAAGAGTGGCTGAGTGTTCTTTCAGAGAGAAACATGCATTTCATCCTTCTGGAGTGAGTTTTCATGCTGGAATTAATAAGCATTTGTACTGTGCAGAATGTAGCTACCTGCTCGGGGGTTGTGTCATAGAAGCACCTTTCCTGCAGGAGCTTATTGCAACATTCATTGTTTGGCTAAGTTCTTTAGGGCTGGCTTTGGAAGGTCTTTCAGCTTTGTCCAAATCCGGTTCGTACGAAATTTTTCACAGCCTTGTTTCCAAGTGTCCACAAAGAGCTGCTGCTTGAAACTGTCCACTTGCACATCTCCCATACTGGTGTGCTCGTTTCAGTACCTGGATTTTGGTTTTCTCTTCTTTCTTTGAAATGACAAGCCTTCTTTCCGCATGCTACACACACCTTGTGGCAGTTGCAGTTTGAAGCATGTTGGTGCTCTCAAAACCCTGAGTAATCCATGTAGAGTGTGTCACTCTCCAGCACTGAATACACAACTTAGAGCTCCTTTCACCACAGACACGCAAACACATCCTTTGATGAAAGTCCTACTTCAGGTCCCTTGGAAATGTAAGGGTTTCATGGAGAACATGAAGTCAATCATGCTGTTGCACTCTACTACCAATAGAAATGACCTCTTGTACATGCCCGGCTGAGTTTCACTGCAAATTGCCCTTGTTTTCTGGTTTCTTGAATGTTCTCAACACATTAGGAGAAAGAGCGTGTTTGAGCAAGAGTGATGCAGTGTGCGTTGGCCTAGATTTCAAGTGACTTGGGAGACATACTCCTTATTTTTCCACATTGTGTAAGAAACATGAGGCTTGCAAGAGATTGAAAAAATGCATCCCAAAACGTACTCCAGCCGTGAAAGCACACGTTTCTACAAAGGCTTTGAAGGAGCAAGCAAAAGCCAATGGCTGAGGGTTCTTTCCAAAAGAAACACACACATTTCATCCTTCTGGAGTGAATTTTCATGCTGGAATTAATAAGCATTTGTACTGTGCAGGATGTAGCTACCTGCTCGGGGGTTGTGTCATAGAAGCACCTTTCCTGCAGGAGCTTATTGCAACGTTCATTGTTTGGCCAAGTTCTTTAGGGCTGGTTTTGGAAGGTCTTTCAGCTTTGTCCAAATCCGCTTCGTACGAAATTTTTCACAGCCTTGTTTCCAAGTGTCCACAAAGAGCTGCTGCTTGAAACTGTCCACATGCACATCTCCCATACTGGGGTGCTCGTTTCACTACCTGGATTTTGGTTTCCTCTTCTTTCTTTGAAATGACAAGCCTTCTTTCTGCATGCTACACACACCTTGTAGCAGTTTCAGTTTGCAGCATGTTGGTGCTCTTAAAACCCTGAGTAACCTGTGTAGAGTGTGTCACTCTCCAGCACTGAATACACAACTTAGAGCTCCTTTCACCACAGACACGCAAACACATCCTTTGGTGAAAGTCCTACCTCTTTTCACTTGGAAATGTAAGGGTTTCATGGAGAACATGAAGTCAATCATGCTTTTGCACTCTGCAACCAATAGGAATGAACTTTTGTACATACCCGTCTGAATTTCACTGCAAAATGCCCTTCTTTTCTGGTTTGTTGAAAGTTCACAACACATTAGGAGATAGAGCGTGTTTGAAGAAGACTGATGCAGTGTGCGTTTTCCTGGATTTCAAGTGATTTGGGAAACATACCCCTTGTTTTTCCACATTGTCTAAGAAACAACATGAGGCTTGCAAGAGATTGAAACAATGCATCCTAAAACGTATTCCAGCAGTAAAACACACGTTTCTACAAAGATTTGGAAGGAGCAAGCAAAAGAAGAGTGGCTGAGTGTTCTTTCAGAGAGAAACATGCATTTCATCCTTCTGGAGTGAGTTTTCATGCTGGAATTAATAAGCATTTGTACTGTGCAGAATGTAGCTACCTGCTCGGGGGTTGTGTCATAGAAGCACCTTTCCTGCAGGAGCTTATTGCAACATTCATTGTTTGGCTAAGTTCTTTAGGGCTGGCTTTGGAAGGTCTTTCAGCTTTGTCCAAATCCGGTTCGTACGAAATTTTTCACAGCCTTGTTTCCAAGTGTCCACAAAGAGCTGCTGCTTGAAACTGTCCACTTGCACATCTCCCATACTGGTGTGCTCGTTTCAGTACCTGGATTTTGGTTTTCTCTTCTTTCTTTGAAATGACAAGCCTTCTTTCCGCATGCTACACACACCTTGTGGCAGTTGCAGTTTGAAGCATGTTGGTGCTCTCAAAACCCTGAGTAATCCATGTAGAGTGTGTCACTCTCCAGCACTGAATACACAACTTAGAGCTCCTTTCACCACAGACACGCAAACACATCCTTTGATGAAAGTCCTACTTCAGGTCCCTTGGAAATGTAAGGGTTTCATGGAGAACATGAAGTCAATCATGCTGTTGCACTCTACTACCAATAGAAATGACCTCTTGTACATGCCCGGCTGAGTTTCACTGCAAATTGCCCTTGTTTTCTGGTTTCTTGAATGTTCTCAACACATTAGGAGAAAGAGCGTGTTTGAGCAAGAGTGATGCAGTGTGCGTTGGCCTAGATTTCAAGTGACTTGGGAGACATACTCCTTATTTTTCCACATTGTGTAAGAAACATGAGGCTTGCAAGAGATTGAAAAAATGCATCCCAAAACGTACTCCAGCCGTGAAAGCACACGTTTCTACAAAGGCTTTGAAGGAGCAAGCAAAAGCCAATGGCTGAGGGTTCTTTCCAAAAGAAACACACACATTTCATCCTTCTGGAGTGAATTTTCATGCTGGAATTAATAAGCATTTGTACTGTGCAGGATGTAGCTACCTGCTCGGGGGTTGTGTCATAGAAGCACCTTTCCTGCAGGAGCTTATTGCAACGTTCATTGTTTGGCCAAGTTCTTTAGGGCTGGTTTTGCAAGGTCTTTCAGCTTTGTCCAAATCCGCTTCGTACGAAATTTTTCACAGCCTTGTTTCCAAGTGTCCACAAAGAGCTGCTGCTTGAAACTGTCCACATGCACATCTCCCATACTGGGGTGCTCGTTTCACTACCTGGATTTTGGTTTCCTCTTCTTTCTTTGAAATGACAAGCCTTCTTTCTGCATGCTACACACACCTTGTAGCAGTTTCAGTTTGCAGCATGTTGGTGCTCTTAAAACCCTGAGTAACCTGTGTAGAGTGTGTCACTCTCCAGCACTGAATACACAACTTAGAGCTCCTTTCACCACAGACACGCAAACACATCCTTTGGTGAAAGTCCTACCTCTTTTCACTTGGAAATGTAAGGGTTTCATGGAGAACATGAAGTCAATCATGCTTTTGCACACTGCAACCAATAGGAATGAACTTTTGTACATACCCGTCTGAATTTCACTGCAAAATGCCCTTCTTTTCTGGTTTGTTGAAAGTTCACAACACAATAGGAGATAGAGCGTGTTTGAAGAAGACTGATGCAGTGTGCGTTTTCCTGGATTTCAAGTGATTTGGGAAACATACCCCTTGTTTTTCCACATTGTCTAAGAAACAACATGAGGCTTGCAAGAGATTGAAACAATGCATCCTAAAACGTATTCCAGCAGTAAAACACACGTTTCTACAAAGATTTGGAAGGAGCAAGCAAAAGAAGAGTGGCTGAGTGTTCTTTCAGAGAGAAACATGCATTTCATCCTTCTGGAGTGAGTTTTCATGCTGGAATTAATAAGCATTTGTACTGTGCAGAATGTAGCTACCTGCTCGGGGGTTGTGTCATAGAAGCACCTTTCCTGCAGGAGCTTATTGCAACATTCATTGTTTGGCTAAGTTCTTTAGGGCTGGCTTTGGAAGGTCTTTCAGCTTTGTCCAAATCCGGTTCGTACGAAATTTTTCACAGCCTTGTTTCCAAGTGTCCACAAAGAGCTGCTGCTTGAAACTGTCCACTTGCACATCTCCCATACTGGTGTGCTCGTTTCAGTACCTGGATTTTGGTTTTCTCTTCTTTCTTTGAAATGACAAGCCTTCTTTCCGCATGCTACACACACCTTGTGGCAGTTGCAGTTTGAAGCATGTTGGTGCTCTCAAAACCCTGAGTAATCCATGTAGAGTGTGTCACTCTCCAGCACTGAATACACAACTTAGAGCTCCTTTCACCACAGACACGCAAACACATCCTTTGATGAAAGTCCTACTTCAGGTCCCTTGGAAATGTAAGGGTTTCATGGAGAACATGAAGTCAATCATGCTGTTGCACTCTACTACCAATAGAAATGACCTCTTGTACATGCCCGGCTGAGTTTCACTGCAAATTGCCCTTGTTTTCTGGTTTCTTGAATGTTCTCAACACATTAGGAGAAAGAGCGTGTTTGAGCAAGAGTGATGCAGTGTGCGTTGGCCTAGATTTCAAGTGACTTGGGAGACATACTCCTTATTTTTCCACATTGTGTAAGAAACATGAGGCTTGCAAGAGATTGAAAAAATGCATCCCAAAACGTACTCCAGCCGTGAAAGCACACGTTTCTACAAAGGCTTTGAAGGAGCAAGCAAAAGCCAATGGCTGAGGGTTCTTTCCAAAAGAAACACACACATTTCATCCTTCTGGAGTGAATTTTCATGCTGGAATTAATAAGCATTTGTACTGTGCAGGATGTAGCTACCTGCTCGGGGGTTGTGTCATAGAAGCACCTTTCCTGCAGGAGCTTATTGCAACGTTCATTGTTTGGCCAAGTTCTTTAGGGCTGGTTTTGCAAGGTCTTTCAGCTTTGTCCAAATCCGCTTCGTACGAAATTTTTCACAGCCTTGTTTCCAAGTGTCCACAAAGAGCTGCTGCTTGAAACTGTCCACATGCACATCTCCCATACTGGGGTGCTCGTTTCACTACCTGGATTTTGGTTTCCTCTTCTTTCTTTGAAATGACAAGCCTTCTTTCTGCATGCTACACACACCTTGTAGCAGTTTCAGTTTGCAGCATGTTGGTGCTCTTAAAACCCTGAGTAACCTGTGTAGAGTGTGTCACTCTCCAGCACTGAATACACAACTTAGAGCTCCTTTCACCACAGACACGCAAACACATCCTTTGGTGAAAGTCCTACCTCTTTTCACTTGGAAATGTAAGGGTTTCATGGAGAACATGAAGTCAATCATGCTTTTGCACTCTGCAACCAATAGGAATGAACTTTTGTACATACCCGTCTGAATTTCACTGCAAAATGCCCTTCTTTTCTGGTTTGTTGAAAGTTCACAACACAATAGGAGATAGAGCGTGTTTGAAGAAGACTGATGCAGTGTGCGTTTTCCTGGATTTCAAGTGATTTGGGAAACATACCCCTTGTTTTTCCACATTGTCTAAGAAACAACATGAGGCTTGCAAGAGATTGAAACAATGCATCCTAAAACGTATTCCAGCAGTAAAACACACGTTTCTACAAAGATTTGGAAGGAGCAAGCAAAAGAAGAGTGGCTGAGTGTTCTTTCAGAGAGAAACATGCATTTCATCCTTCTGGAGTGAGTTTTCATGCTGGAATTAATAAGCATTTGTACTGTGCAGAATGTAGCTACCTGCTCGGGGGTTGTGTCATAGAAGCACCTTTCCTGCAGGAGCTTATTGCAACATTCATTGTTTGGCTAAGTTCTTTAGGGCTGGCTTTGGAAGGTCTTTCAGCTTTGTCCAAATCCGGTTCGTACGAAATTTTTCACAGCCTTGTTTCCAAGTGTCCACAAAGAGCTGCTGCTTGAAACTGTCCACTTGCACATCTCCCATACTGGTGTGCTCGTTTCAGTACCTGGATTTTGGTTTTCTCTTCTTTCTTTGAAATGACAAGCCTTCTTTCCGCATGCTACACACACCTTGTGGCAGTTGCAGTTTGAAGCATGTTGGTGCTCTCAAAACCCTGAGTAATCCATGTAGAGTGTGTCACTCTCCAGCACTGAATACACAACTTAGAGCTCCTTTCACCACAGACACGCAAACACATCCTTTGATGAAAGTCCTACTTCAGGTCCCTTGGAAATGTAAGGGTTTCATGGAGAACATGAAGTCAATCATGCTGTTGCACTCTACTACCAATAGAAATGACCTCTTGTACATGCCCGGCTGAGTTTCACTGCAAATTGCCCTTGTTTTCTGGTTTCTTGAATGTTCTCAACACATTAGGAGAAAGAGCGTGTTTGAGCAAGAGTGATGCAGTGTGCGTTGGCCTAGATTTCAAGTGACTTGGGAGACATACTCCTTATTTTTCCACATTGTGTAAGAAACATGAGGCTTGCAAGAGATTGAAAAAATGCATCCCAAAACGTACTCCAGCCGTGAAAGCACACGTTTCTACAAAGGCTTTGAAGGAGCAAGCAAAAGCCAATGGCTGAGGGTTCTTTCCAAAAGAAACACACACATTTCATCCTTCTGGAGTGAATTTTCATGCTGGAATTAATAAGCATTTGTACTGTGCAGGATGTAGCTACCTGCTCGGGGGTTGTGTCATAGAAGCACCTTTCCTGCAGGAGCTTATTGCAACGTTCATTGTTTGGCCAAGTTCTTTAGGGCTGGTTTTGCAAGGTCTTTCAGCTTTGTCCAAATCCGCTTCGTACGAAATTTTTCACAGCCTTGTTTCCAAGTGTCCACAAAGAGCTGCTGCTTGAAACTGTCCACATGCACATCTCCCATACTGGGGTGCTCGTTTCACTACCTGGATTTTGGTTTCCTCTTCTTTCTTTGAAATGACAAGCCTTCTTTCTGCATGCTACACACACCTTGTAGCAGTTTCAGTTTGCAGCATGTTGGTGCTCTTAAAACCCTGAGTAACCTGTGTAGAGTGTGTCACTCTCCAGCACTGAATACACAACTTAGAGCTCCTTTCACCACAGACACGCAAACACATCCTTTGGTGAAAGTCCTACCTCTTTTCACTTGGAAATGTAAGGGTTTCATGGAGAACATGAAGTCAATCATGCTTTTGCACTCTGCAACCAATAGGAATGAACTTTTGTACATACCCGTCTGAATTTCACTGCAAAATGCCCTTCTTTTCTGGTTTGTTGAAAGTTCACAACACAATAGGAGATAGAGCGTGTTTGAAGAAGACTGATGCAGTGTGCGTTTTCCTGGATTTCAAGTGATTTGGGAAACATACCCCTTGTTTTTCCACATTGTCTAAGAAACAACATGAGGCTTGCAAGAGATTGAAACAATGCATCCTAAAACGTATTCCAGCAGTAAAACACACGTTTCTACAAAGATTTGGAAGGAGCAAGCAAAAGAAGAGTGGCTGAGTGTTCTTTCAGAGAGAAACATGCATTTCATCCTTCTGGAGTGAGTTTTCATGCTGGAATTAATAAGCATTTGTACTGTGCAGAATGTAGCTACCTGCTCGGGGGTTGTGTCATAGAAGCACCTTTCCTGCAGGAGCTTATTGCAACATTCATTGTTTGGCTAAGTTCTTTAGGGCTGGCTTTGGAAGGTCTTTCAGCTTTGTCCAAATCCGGTTCGTACGAAATTTTTCACAGCCTTGTTTCCAAGTGTCCACAAAGAGCTGCTGCTTGAAACTGTCCACTTGCACATCTCCCATACTGGTGTGCTCGTTTCAGTACCTGGATTTTGGTTTTCTCTTCTTTCTTTGAAATGACAAGCCTTCTTTCCGCATGCTACACACACCTTGTGGCAGTTGCAGTTTGAAGCATGTTGGTGCTCTCAAAACCCTGAGTAATCCATGTAGAGTGTGTCACTCTCCAGCACTGAATACACAACTTAGAGCTCCTTTCACCACAGACACGCAAACACATCCTTTGATGAAAGTCCTACTTCAGGTCCCTTGGAAATGTAAGGGTTTCATGGAGAACATGAAGTCAATCATGCTGTTGCACTCTACTACCAATAGAAATGACCTCTTGTACATGCCCGGCTGAGTTTCACTGCAAATTGCCCTTGTTTTCTGGTTTCTTGAATGTTCTCAACACATTAGGAGAAAGAGCGTGTTTGAGCAAGAGTGATGCAGTGTGCGTTGGCCTAGATTTCAAGTGACTTGGGAGACATACTCCTTATTTTTCCACATTGTGTAAGAAACATGAGGCTTGCAAGAGATTGAAAAAATGCATCCCAAAACGTACTCCAGCCGTGAAAGCACACGTTTCTACAAAGGCTTTGAAGGAGCAAGCAAAAGCCAATGGCTGAGGGTTCTTTCCAAAAGAAACACACACATTTCATCCTTCTGGAGTGAATTTTCATGCTGGAATTAATAAGCATTTGTACTGTGCAGGATGTAGCTACCTGCTCGGGGGTTGTGTCATAGAAGCACCTTTCCTGCAGGAGCTTATTGCAACGTTCATTGTTTGGCCAAGTTCTTTAGGGCTGGTTTTGCAAGGTCTTTCAGCTTTGTCCAAATCCGCTTCGTACGAAATTTTTCACAGCCTTGTTTCCAAGTGTCCACAAAGAGCTGCTGCTTGAAACTGTCCACATGCACATCTCCCATACTGGGGTGCTCGTTTCACTACCTGGATTTTGGTTTCCTCTTCTTTCTTTGAAATGACAAGCCTTCTTTCTGCATGCTACACACACCTTGTAGCAGTTTCAGTTTGCAGCATGTTGGTGCTCTTAAAACCCTGAGTAACCTGTGTAGAGTGTGTCACTCTCCAGCACTGAATACACAACTTAGAGCTCCTTTCACCACAGACACGCAAACACATCCTTTGGTGAAAGTCCTACCTCTTTTCACTTGGAAATGTAAGGGTTTCATGGAGAACATGAAGTCAATCATGCTTTTGCACTCTGCAACCAATAGGAATGAACTTTTGTACATACCCGTCTGAATTTCACTGCAAAATGCCCTTCTTTTCTGGTTTGTTGAAAGTTCACAACACAATAGGAGATAGAGCGTGTTTGAAGAAGACTGATGCAGTGTGCGTTTTCCTGGATTTCAAGTGATTTGGGAAACATACCCCTTGTTTTTCCACATTGTCTAAGAAACAACATGAGGCTTGCAAGAGATTGAAACAATGCATCCTAAAACGTATTCCAGCAGTAAAACACACGTTTCTACAAAGATTTGGAAGGAGCAAGCAAAAGAAGAGTGGCTGAGTGTTCTTTCAGAGAGAAACATGCATTTCATCCTTCTGGAGTGAGTTTTCATGCTGGAATTAATAAGCATTTGTACTGTGCAGAATGTAGCTACCTGCTCGGGGGTTGTGTCATAGAAGCACCTTTCCTGCAGGAGCTTATTGCAACATTCATTGTTTGGCTAAGTTCTTTAGGGCTGGCTTTGGAAGGTCTTTCAGCTTTGTCCAAATCCGGTTCGTACGAAATTTTTCACAGCCTTGTTTCCAAGTGTCCACAAAGAGCTGCTGCTTGAAACTGTCCACTTGCACATCTCCCATACTGGTGTGCTCGTTTCAGTACCTGGATTTTGGTTTTCTCTTCTTTCTTTGAAATGACAAGCCTTCTTTCCGCATGCTACACACACCTTGTGGCAGTTGCAGTTTGAAGCATGTTGGTGCTCTCAAAACCCTGAGTAATCCATGTAGAGTGTGTCACTCTCCAGCACTGAATACACAACTTAGAGCTCCTTTCACCACAGACACGCAAACACATCCTTTGATGAAAGTCCTACTTCAGGTCCCTTGGAAATGTAAGGGTTTCATGGAGAACATGAAGTCAATCATGCTGTTGCACTCTACTACCAATAGAAATGACCTCTTGTACATGCCCGGCTGAGTTTCACTGCAAATTGCCCTTGTTTTCTGGTTTCTTGAATGTTCTCAACACATTAGGAGAAAGAGCGTGTTTGAGCAAGAGTGATGCAGTGTGCGTTGGCCTAGATTTCAAGTGACTTGGGAGACATACTCCTTATTTTTCCACATTGTGTAAGAAACATGAGGCTTGCAAGAGATTGAAAAAATGCATCCCAAAACGTACTCCAGCCGTGAAAGCACACGTTTCTACAAAGGCTTTGAAGGAGCAAGCAAAAGCCAATGGCTGAGGGTTCTTTCCAAAAGAAACACACACATTTCATCCTTCTGGAGTGAATTTTCATGCTGGAATTAATAAGCATTTGTACTGTGCAGGATGTAGCTACCTGCTCGGGGGTTGTGTCATAGAAGCACCTTTCCTGCAGGAGCTTATTGCAACGTTCATTGTTTGGCCAAGTTCTTTAGGGCTGGTTTTGCAAGGTCTTTCAGCTTTGTCCAAATCCGCTTCGTACGAAATTTTTCACAGCCTTGTTTCCAAGTGTCCACAAAGAGCTGCTGCTTGAAACTGTCCACATGCACATCTCCCATACTGGGGTGCTCGTTTCACTACCTGGATTTTGGTTTCCTCTTCTTTCTTTGAAATGACAAGCCTTCTTTCTGCATGCTACACACACCTTGTAGCAGTTTCAGTTTGCAGCATGTTGGTGCTCTTAAAACCCTGAGTAACCTGTGTAGAGTGTGTCACTCTCCAGCACTGAATACACAACTTAGAGCTCCTTTCACCACAGACACGCAAACACATCCTTTGGTGAAAGTCCTACCTCTTTTCACTTGGAAATGTAAGGGTTTCATGGAGAACATGAAGTCAATCATGCTTTTGCACTCTGCAACCAATAGGAATGAACTTTTGTACATACCCGTCTGAATTTCACTGCAAAATGCCCTTCTTTTCTGGTTTGTTGAAAGTTCACAACACAATAGGAGATAGAGCGTGTTTGAAGAAGACTGATGCAGTGTGCGTTTTCCTGGATTTCAAGTGATTTGGGAAACATACCCCTTGTTTTTCCACATTGTCTAAGAAACAACATGAGGCTTGCAAGAGATTGAAACAATGCATCCTAAAACGTATTCCAGCAGTAAAACACACGTTTCTACAAAGATTTGGAAGGAGCAAGCAAAAGAAGAGTGGCTGAGTGTTCTTTCAGAGAGAAACATGCATTTCATCCTTCTGGAGTGAGTTTTCATGCTGGAATTAATAAGCATTTGTACTGTGCAGAATGTAGCTACCTGCTCGGGGGTTGTGTCATAGAAGCACCTTTCCTGCAGGAGCTTATTGCAACATTCATTGTTTGGCTAAGTTCTTTAGGGCTGGCTTTGGAAGGTCTTTCAGCTTTGTCCAAATCCGGTTCGTACGAAATTTTTCACAGCCTTGTTTCCAAGTGTCCACAAAGAGCTGCTGCTTGAAACTGTCCACTTGCACATCTCCCATACTGGTGTGCTCGTTTCAGTACCTGGATTTTGGTTTTCTCTTCTTTCTTTGAAATGACAAGCCTTCTTTCCGCATGCTACACACACCTTGTGGCAGTTGCAGTTTGAAGCATGTTGGTGCTCTCAAAACCCTGAGTAATCCATGTAGAGTGTGTCACTCTCCAGCACTGAATACACAACTTAGAGCTCCTTTCACCACAGACACGCAAACACATCCTTTGATGAAAGTCCTACTTCAGGTCCCTTGGAAATGTAAGGGTTTCATGGAGAACATGAAGTCAATCATGCTGTTGCACTCTACTACCAATAGAAATGACCTCTTGTACATGCCCGGCTGAGTTTCACTGCAAATTGCCCTTGTTTTCTGGTTTCTTGAATGTTCTCAACACATTAGGAGAAAGAGCGTGTTTGAGCAAGAGTGATGCAGTGTGCGTTGGCCTAGATTTCAAGTGACTTGGGAGACATACTCCTTATTTTTCCACATTGTGTAAGAAACATGAGGCTTGCAAGAGATTGAAAAAATGCATCCCAAAACGTACTCCAGCCGTGAAAGCACACGTTTCTACAAAGGCTTTGAAGGAGCAAGCAAAAGCCAATGGCTGAGGGTTCTTTCCAAAAGAAACACACACATTTCATCCTTCTGGAGTGAATTTTCATGCTGGAATTAATAAGCATTTGTACTGTGCAGGATGTAGCTACCTGCTCGGGGGTTGTGTCATAGAAGCACCTTTCCTGCAGGAGCTTATTGCAACGTTCATTGTTTGGCCAAGTTCTTTAGGGCTGGTTTTGCAAGGTCTTTCAGCTTTGTCCAAATCCGCTTCGTACGAAATTTTTCACAGCCTTGTTTCCAAGTGTCCACAAAGAGCTGCTGCTTGAAACTGTCCACATGCACATCTCCCATACTGGGGTGCTCGTTTCACTACCTGGATTTTGGTTTCCTCTTCTTTCTTTGAAATGACAAGCCTTCTTTCTGCATGCTACACACACCTTGTAGCAGTTTCAGTTTGCAGCATGTTGGTGCTCTTAAAACCCTGAGTAACCTGTGTAGAGTGTGTCACTCTCCAGCACTGAATACACAACTTAGAGCTCCTTTCACCACAGACACGCAAACACATCCTTTGGTGAAAGTCCTACCTCTTTTCACTTGGAAATGTAAGGGTTTCATGGAGAACATGAAGTCAATCATGCTTTTGCACTCTGCAACCAATAGGAATGAACTTTTGTACATACCCGTCTGAATTTCACTGCAAAATGCCCTTCTTTTCTGGTTTGTTGAAAGTTCACAACACAATAGGAGATAGAGCGTGTTTGAAGAAGACTGATGCAGTGTGCGTTTTCCTGGATTTCAAGTGATTTGGGAAACATACCCCTTGTTTTTCCACATTGTCTAAGAAACAACATGAGGCTTGCAAGAGATTGAAACAATGCATCCTAAAACGTATTCCAGCAGTAAAACACACGTTTCTACAAAGATTTGGAAGGAGCAAGCAAAAGAAGAGTGGCTGAGTGTTCTTTCAGAGAGAAACATGCATTTCATCCTTCTGGAGTGAGTTTTCATGCTGGAATTAATAAGCATTTGTACTGTGCAGAATGTAGCTACCTGCTCGGGGGTTGTGTCATAGAAGCACCTTTCCTGCAGGAGCTTATTGCAACATTCATTGTTTGGCTAAGTTCTTTAGGGCTGGCTTTGGAAGGTCTTTCAGCTTTGTCCAAATCCGGTTCGTACGAAATTTTTCACAGCCTTGTTTCCAAGTGTCCACAAAGAGCTGCTGCTTGAAACTGTCCACTTGCACATCTCCCATACTGGTGTGCTCGTTTCAGTACCTGGATTTTGGTTTTCTCTTCTTTCTTTGAAATGACAAGCCTTCTTTCCGCATGCTACACACACCTTGTGGCAGTTGCAGTTTGAAGCATGTTGGTGCTCTCAAAACCCTGAGTAATCCATGTAGAGTGTGTCACTCTCCAGCACTGAATACACAACTTAGAGCTCCTTTCACCACAGACACGCAAACACATCCTTTGATGAAAGTCCTACTTCAGGTCCCTTGGAAATGTAAGGGTTTCATGGAGAACATGAAGTCAATCATGCTGTTGCACTCTACTACCAATAGAAATGACCTCTTGTACATGCCCGGCTGAGTTTCACTGCAAATTGCCCTTGTTTTCTGGTTTCTTGAATGTTCTCAACACATTAGGAGAAAGAGCGTGTTTGAGCAAGAGTGATGCAGTGTGCGTTGGCCTAGATTTCAAGTGACTTGGGAGACATACTCCTTATTTTTCCACATTGTGTAAGAAACATGAGGCTTGCAAGAGATTGAAAAAATGCATCCCAAAACGTACTCCAGCCGTGAAAGCACACGTTTCTACAAAGGCTTTGAAGGAGCAAGCAAAAGCCAATGGCTGAGGGTTCTTTCCAAAAGAAACACACACATTTCATCCTTCTGGAGTGAATTTTCATGCTGGAATTAATAAGCATTTGTACTGTGCAGGATGTAGCTACCTGCTCGGGGGTTGTGTCATAGAAGCACCTTTCCTGCAGGAGCTTATTGCAACGTTCATTGTTTGGCCAAGTTCTTTAGGGCTGGTTTTGCAAGGTCTTTCAGCTTTGTCCAAATCCGCTTCGTACGAAATTTTTCACAGCCTTGTTTCCAAGTGTCCACAAAGAGCTGCTGCTTGAAACTGTCCACATGCACATCTCCCATACTGGGGTGCTCGTTTCACTACCTGGATTTTGGTTTCCTCTTCTTTCTTTGAAATGACAAGCCTTCTTTCTGCATGCTACACACACCTTGTAGCAGTTTCAGTTTGCAGCATGTTGGTGCTCTTAAAACCCTGAGTAACCTGTGTAGAGTGTGTCACTCTCCAGCACTGAATACACAACTTAGAGCTCCTTTCACCACAGACACGCAAACACATCCTTTGGTGAAAGTCCTACCTCTTTTCACTTGGAAATGTAAGGGTTTCATGGAGAACATGAAGTCAATCATGCTTTTGCACTCTGCAACCAATAGGAATGAACTTTTGTACATACCCGTCTGAATTTCACTGCAAAATGCCCTTCTTTTCTGGTTTGTTGAAAGTTCACAACACATTAGGAGATAGAGCGTGTTTGAAGAAGACTGATGCAGTGTGCGTTTTCCTGGATTTCAAGTGATTTGGGAAACATACCCCTTGTTTTTCCACATTGTCTAAGAAACAACATGAGGCTTGCAAGAGATTGAAACAATGCATCCTAAAACGTATTCCAGCAGTAAAACACACGTTTCTACAAAGATTTGGAAGGAGCAAGCAAAAGAAGAGTGGCTGAGTGTTCTTTCAGAGAGAAACATGCATTTCATCCTTCTGGAGTGAGTTTTCATGCTGGAATTAATAAGCATTTGTACTGTGCAGAATGTAGCTACCTGCTCGGGGGTTGTGTCATAGAAGCACCTTTCCTGCAGGAGCTTATTGCAACATTCATTGTTTGGCTAAGTTCTTTAGGGCTGGCTTTGGAAGGTCTTTCAGCTTTGTCCAAATCCGGTTCGTACGAAATTTTTCACAGCCTTGTTTCCAAGTGTCCACAAAGAGCTGCTGCTTGAAACTGTCCACTTGCACATCTCCCATACTGGTGTGCTCGTTTCAGTACCTGGATTTTGGTTTTCTCTTCTTTCTTTGAAATGACAAGCCTTCTTTCCGCATGCTACACACACCTTGTGGCAGTTGCAGTTTGAAGCATGTTGGTGCTCTCAAAACCCTGAGTAATCCATGTAGAGTGTGTCACTCTCCAGCACTGAATACACAACTTAGAGCTCCTTTCACCACAGACACGCAAACACATCCTTTGATGAAAGTCCTACTTCAGGTCCCTTGGAAATGTAAGGGTTTCATGGAGAACATGAAGTCAATCATGCTGTTGCACTCTACTACCAATAGAAATGACCTCTTGTACATGCCCGGCTGAGTTTCACTGCAAATTGCCCTTGTTTTCTGGTTTCTTGAATGTTCTCAACACATTAGGAGAAAGAGCGTGTTTGAGCAAGAGTGATGCAGTGTGCGTTGGCCTAGATTTCAAGTGACTTGGGAGACATACTCCTTATTTTTCCACATTGTGTAAGAAACATGAGGCTTGCAAGAGATTGAAAAAATGCATCCCAAAACGTACTCCAGCCGTGAAAGCACACGTTTCTACAAAGGCTTTGAAGGAGCAAGCAAAAGCCAATGGCTGAGGGTTCTTTCCAAAAGAAACACACACATTTCATCCTTCTGGAGTGAATTTTCATGCTGGAATTAATAAGCATTTGTACTGTGCAGGATGTAGCTACCTGCTCGGGGGTTGTGTCATAGAAGCACCTTTCCTGCAGGAGCTTATTGCAACGTTCATTGTTTGGCCAAGTTCTTTAGGGCTGGTTTTGCAAGGTCTTTCAGCTTTGTCCAAATCCGCTTCGTACGAAATTTTTCACAGCCTTGTTTCCAAGTGTCCACAAAGAGCTGCTGCTTGAAACTGTCCACATGCACATCTCCCATACTGGGGTGCTCGTTTCACTACCTGGATTTTGGTTTCCTCTTCTTTCTTTGAAATGACAAGCCTTCTTTCTGCATGCTACACACACCTTGTAGCAGTTTCAGTTTGCAGCATGTTGGTGCTCTTAAAACCCTGAGTAACCTGTGTAGAGTGTGTCACTCTCCAGCACTGAATACACAACTTAGAGCTCCTTTCACCACAGACACGCAAACACATCCTTTGGTGAAAGTCCTACCTCTTTTCACTTGGAAATGTAAGGGTTTCATGGAGAACATGAAGTCAATCATGCTTTTGCACTCTGCAACCAATAGGAATGAACTTTTGTACATACCCGTCTGAATTTCACTGCAAAATGCCCTTCTTTTCTGGTTTGTTGAAAGTTCACAACACAATAGGAGATAGAGCGTGTTTGAAGAAGACTGATGCAGTGTGCGTTTTCCTGGATTTCAAGTGATTTGGGAAACATACCCCTTGTTTTTCCACATTGTCTAAGAAACAACATGAGGCTTGCAAGAGATTGAAACAATGCATCCTAAAACGTATTCCAGCAGTAAAACACACGTTTCTACAAAGATTTGGAAGGAGCAAGCAAAAGAAGAGTGGCTGAGTGTTCTTTCAGAGAGAAACATGCATTTCATCCTTCTGGAGTGAGTTTTCATGCTGGAATTAATAAGCATTTGTACTGTGCAGAATGTAGCTACCTGCTCGGGGGTTGTGTCATAGAAGCACCTTTCCTGCAGGAGCTTATTGCAACATTCATTGTTTGGCTAAGTTCTTTAGGGCTGGCTTTGGAAGGTCTTTCAGCTTTGTCCAAATCCGGTTCGTACGAAATTTTTCACAGCCTTGTTTCCAAGTGTCCACAAAGAGCTGCTGCTTGAAACTGTCCACTTGCACATCTCCCATACTGGTGTGCTCGTTTCAGTACCTGGATTTTGGTTTTCTCTTCTTTCTTTGAAATGACAAGCCTTCTTTCCGCATGCTACACACACCTTGTGGCAGTTGCAGTTTGAAGCATGTTGGTGCTCTCAAAACCCTGAGTAATCCATGTAGAGTGTGTCACTCTCCAGCACTGAATACACAACTTAGAGCTCCTTTCACCACAGACACGCAAACACATCCTTTGATGAAAGTCCTACTTCAGGTCCCTTGGAAATGTAAGGGTTTCATGGAGAACATGAAGTCAATCATGCTGTTGCACTCTACTACCAATAGAAATGACCTCTTGTACATGCCCGGCTGAGTTTCACTGCAAATTGCCCTTGTTTTCTGGTTTCTTGAATGTTCTCAACACATTAGGAGAAAGAGCGTGTTTGAGCAAGAGTGATGCAGTGTGCGTTGGCCTAGATTTCAAGTGACTTGGGAGACATACTCCTTATTTTTCCACATTGTGTAAGAAACATGAGGCTTGCAAGAGATTGAAAAAATGCATCCCAAAACGTACTCCAGCCGTGAAAGCACACGTTTCTACAAAGGCTTTGAAGGAGCAAGCAAAAGCCAATGGCTGAGGGTTCTTTCCAAAAGAAACACACACATTTCATCCTTCTGGAGTGAATTTTCATGCTGGAATTAATAAGCATTTGTACTGTGCAGGATGTAGCTACCTGCTCGGGGGTTGTGTCATAGAAGCACCTTTCCTGCAGGAGCTTATTGCAACGTTCATTGTTTGGCCAAGTTCTTTAGGGCTGGTTTTGCAAGGTCTTTCAGCTTTGTCCAAATCCGCTTCGTACGAAATTTTTCACAGCCTTGTTTCCAAGTGTCCACAAAGAGCTGCTGCTTGAAACTGTCCACATGCACATCTCCCATACTGGGGTGCTCGTTTCACTACCTGGATTTTGGTTTCCTCTTCTTTCTTTGAAATGACAAGCCTTCTTTCTGCATGCTACACACACCTTGTAGCAGTTTCAGTTTGCAGCATGTTGGTGCTCTTAAAACCCTGAGTAACCTGTGTAGAGTGTGTCACTCTCCAGCACTGAATACACAACTTAGAGCTCCTTTCACCACAGACACGCAAACACATCCTTTGGTGAAAGTCCTACCTCTTTTCACTTGGAAATGTAAGGGTTTCATGGAGAACATGAAGTCAATCATGCTTTTGCACTCTGCAACCAATAGGAATGAACTTTTGTACATACCCGTCTGAATTTCACTGCAAAATGCCCTTCTTTTCTGGTTTGTTGAAAGTTCACAACACATTAGGAGATAGAGCGTGTTTGAAGAAGACTGATGCAGTGTGCGTTTTCCTGGATTTCAAGTGATTTGGGAAACATACCCCTTGTTTTTCCACATTGTCTAAGAAACAACATGAGGCTTGCAAGAGATTGAAACAATGCATCCTAAAACGTATTCCAGCAGTAAAACACACGTTTCTACAAAGATTTGGAAGGAGCAAGCAAAAGAAGAGTGGCTGAGTGTTCTTTCAGAGAGAAACATGCATTTCATCCTTCTGGAGTGAGTTTTCATGCTGGAATTAATAAGCATTTGTACTGTGCAGAATGTAGCTACCTGCTCGGGGGTTGTGTCATAGAAGCACCTTTCCTGCAGGAGCTTATTGCAACATTCATTGTTTGGCTAAGTTCTTTAGGGCTGGCTTTGGAAGGTCTTTCAGCTTTGTCCAAATCCGGTTCGTACGAAATTTTTCACAGCCTTGTTTCCAAGTGTCCACAAAGAGCTGCTGCTTGAAACTGTCCACTTGCACATCTCCCATACTGGTGTGCTCGTTTCAGTACCTGGATTTTGGTTTTCTCTTCTTTCTTTGAAATGACAAGCCTTCTTTCCGCATGCTACACACACCTTGTGGCAGTTGCAGTTTGAAGCATGTTGGTGCTCTCAAAACCCTGAGTAATCCATGTAGAGTGTGTCACTCTCCAGCACTGAATACACAACTTAGAGCTCCTTTCACCACAGACACGCAAACACATCCTTTGATGAAAGTCCTACTTCAGGTCCCTTGGAAATGTAAGGGTTTCATGGAGAACATGAAGTCAATCATGCTGTTGCACTCTACTACCAATAGAAATGACCTCTTGTACATGCCCGGCTGAGTTTCACTGCAAATTGCCCTTGTTTTCTGGTTTCTTGAATGTTCTCAACACATTAGGAGAAAGAGCGTGTTTGAGCAAGAGTGATGCAGTGTGCGTTGGCCTAGATTTCAAGTGACTTGGGAGACATACTCCTTATTTTTCCACATTGTGTAAGAAACATGAGGCTTGCAAGAGATTGAAAAAATGCATCCCAAAACGTACTCCAGCCGTGAAAGCACACGTTTCTACAAAGGCTTTGAAGGAGCAAGCAAAAGCCAATGGCTGAGGGTTCTTTCCAAAAGAAACACACACATTTCATCCTTCTGGAGTGAATTTTCATGCTGGAATTAATAAGCATTTGTACTGTGCAGGATGTAGCTACCTGCTCGGGGGTTGTGTCATAGAAGCACCTTTCCTGCAGGAGCTTATTGCAACGTTCATTGTTTGGCCAAGTTCTTTAGGGCTGGTTTTGCAAGGTCTTTCAGCTTTGTCCAAATCCGCTTCGTACGAAATTTTTCACAGCCTTGTTTCCAAGTGTCCACAAAGAGGGGCTGCTTGAAACTGTCCACATGCACATCTCCCATACTGGGGTGCTCGTTTCACTACCTGGATTTTGGTTTCCTCTTCTTTCTTTGAAATGACAAGCCTTCTTTCTGCATGCTACACACACCTTGTAGCAGTTTCAGTTTGCAGCATGTTGGTGCTCTTAAAACCCTGAGTAACCTGTGTAGAGTGTGTCACTCTCCAGCACTGAATACACAACTTAGAGCTCCTTTCACCACAGACACGCAAACACATCCTTTGGTGAAAGTCCTACCTCTTTTCACTTGGAAATGTAAGGGTTTCATGGAGAACATGAAGTCAATCATGCTTTTGCACTCTGCAACCAATAGGAATGAACTTTTGTACATACCCGTCTGAATTTCACTGCAAAATGCCCTTCTTTTCTGGTTTGTTGAAAGTTCACAACACATTAGGAGATAGAGCGTGTTTGAAGAAGACTGATGCAGTGTGCGTTTTCCTGGATTTCAAGTGATTTGGGAAACATACCCCTTGTTTTTCCACATTGTCTAAGAAACAACATGAGGCTTGCAAGAGATTGAAACAATGCATCCTAAAACGTATTCCAGCAGTAAAACACACGTTTCTACAAAGATTTGGAAGGAGCAAGCAAAAGAATAGTGGCTGAGTGTTCTTTCAGAGAGAAACATGCATTTCATCCTTCTGGAGTGAGTTTTCATGCTGGAATTAATAAGCATTTGTACTGTGCAGAATGTAGCTACCTGCTCGGGGGTTGTGTCATAGAAGCACCTTTCCTGCAGGAGCTTATTGCAACATTCATTGTTTGGCTAAGTTCTTTAGGGCTGGCTTTGGAAGGTCTTTCAGCTTTGTCCAAATCCGGTTCGTACGAAATTTTTCACAGCCTTGTTTCCAAGTGTCCACAAAGAGCTGCTGCTTGAAACTGTCCACTTGCACATCTCCCATACTGGTGTGCTCGTTTCAGTACCTGGATTTTGGTTTTCTCTTCTTTCTTTGAAATGACAAGCCTTCTTTCCGCATGCTACACACACCTTGTGGCAGTTGCAGTTTGAAGCATGTTGGTGCTCTCAAAACCCTGAGTAATCCATGTAGAGTGTGTCACTCTCCAGCACTGAATACACAACTTAGAGCTCCTTTCACCACAGACACGCAAACACATCCTTTGATGAAAGTCCTACTTCAGGTCCCTTGGAAATGTAAGGGTTTCATGGAGAACATGAAGTCAATCATGCTGTTGCACTCTACTACCAATAGAAATGACCTCTTGTACATGCCCGGCTGAGTTTCACTGCAAATTGCCCTTGTTTTCTGGTTTCTTGAATGTTCTCAACACATTAGGAGAAAGAGCGTGTTTGAGCAAGAGTGATGCAGTGTGCGTTGGCCTAGATTTCAAGTGACTTGGGAGACATACTCCTTATTTTTCCACATTGTGTAAGAAACATGAGGCTTGCAAGAGATTGAAAAAATGCATCCCAAAACGTACTCCAGCCGTGAAAGCACACGTTTCTACAAAGGCTTTGAAGGAGCAAGCAAAAGCCAATGGCTGAGGGTTCTTTCCAAAAGAAACGCACACATTTCATCCTTCTGGAGTGAATTTTCATGCTGGAATTAATAAGCATTTGTACTGTGCAGGATGTAGCTACCTGCTCGGGGGTTGTGTCATAGAAGCACCTTTCCTGCAGGAGCTTATTGCAACGTTCATTGTTTGGCCAAGTTCTTTAGGGCTGGTTTTGCAAGGTCTTTCAGCTTTGTCCAAATCCGCTTCGTACGAAATTTTTCACAGCCTTGTTTCCAAGTGTCCACAAAGAGCTGCTGCTTGAAACTGTCCACATGCACATCTCCCATACTGGGGTGCTCGTTTCACTACCTGGATTTTGGTTTCCTCTTCTTTCTTTGAAATGACAAGCCTTCTTTCTGCATGCTACACACACCTTGTAGCAGTTTCAGTTTGCAGCATGTTGGTGCTCTTAAAACCCTGAGTAACCTGTGTAGAGTGTGTCACTCTCCAGCACTGAATACACAACTTAGAGCTCCTTTCACCACAGACACGCAAACACATCCTTTGGTGAAAGTCCTACCTCTTTTCACTTGGAAATGTAAGGGTTTCATGGAGAACATGAAGTCAATCATGCTTTTGCACTCTGCAACCAATAGGAATGAACTTTTGTACATACCCGTCTGAATTTCACTGCAAAATGCCCTTCTTTTCTGGTTTGTTGAAAGTTCACAACACATTAGGAGATAGAGCGTGTTTGAAGAAGACTGATGCAGTGTGCGTTTTCCTGGATTTCAAGTGATTTGGGAAACATACCCCTTGTTTTTCCACATTGTCTAAGAAACAACATGAGGCTTGCAAGAGATTGAAACAATGCATCCTAAAACGTATTCCAGCAGTAAAACACACGTTTCTACAAAGATTTGGAAGGAGCAAGCAAAAGAAGAGTGGCTGAGTGTTCTTTCAGAGAGAAACATGCATTTCATCCTTCTGGAGTGAGTTTTCATGCTGGAATTAATAAGCATTTGTACTGTGCAGAATGTAGCTACCTGCTCGGGGGTTGTGTCATAGAAGCACCTTTCCTGCAGGAGCTTATTGCAACATTCATTGTTTGGCTAAGTTCTTTAGGGCTGGCTTTGGAAGGTCTTTCAGCTTTGTCCAAATCCGGTTCGTACGAAATTTTTCACAGCCTTGTTTCCAAGTGTCCACAAAGAGCTGCTGCTTGAAACTGTCCACTTGCACATCTCCCATACTGGTGTGCTCGTTTCAGTACCTGGATTTTGGTTTTCTCTTCTTTCTTTGAAATGACAAGCCTTCTTTCCGCATGCTACACACACCTTGTGGCAGTTGCAGTTTGAAGCATGTTGGTGCTCTCAAAACCCTGAGTAATCCGTGTAGAGTGTGTCACTCTCCAGCACTGAATACACAACTTAGAGCTCCTTTCACCACAGAGACGCAAACACATCCTTTGATGAAAGTCCTACTTCAGGTCCCTTGGAAATGTAAGGGTTTCATGGAGAACATGAAGTCAATCATGCTGTTGCACTCTACTACCAATAGAAATGACCTCTTGTACATGCCCGGCTGAGTTTCACTGCAAATTGCCCTTGTTTTCTGGTTTCTTGAATGTTCTCAACACATTAGGAGAAAGAGCGTGTTTGAGCAAGAGTGATGCAGTGTGCGTTGGCCTAGATTTCAAGTGACTTGGGAGACATACTCCTTATTTTTCCACATTGTGTAAGAAACATGAGGCTTGCAAGAGATTGAAAAAATGCATCCCAAAACGTACTCCAGCCGTGAAAGCACACGTTTCTACAAAGGCTTTGAAGGAGCAAGCAAAAGCCAATGGCTGAGGGTACGTTCCAAAAGAAACACACACATTTCATCCTTCTGGAGTGAATTTTCATGCTGGAATTAATAAGCATTTGTACTGTGCAGGATGTAGCTACCTGCTCGGGGGTTGTGTCATAGAAGCACCTTTCCTGCAGGAGCTTATTGCAACGTTCATTGTTTGGCCAAGTTCTTTAGGGCTGGTTTTGCAAGGTCTTTCAGCTTTGTCCAAATCCGCTTCGTACGAAATTTTTCACAGCCTTGTTTCCAAGTGTCCACAAAGAGCTGCTGCTTGAAACTGTCCACATGCACATCTCCCATACTGGGGTGCTCGTTTCACTACCTGGATTTTGGTTTCCTCTTCTTTCTTTGAAATGACAAGCCTTCTTTCTGCATGCTACACACACCTTGTAGCAGTTTCAGTTTGCAGCATGTTGGTGCTCTTAAAACCCTGAGTAACCTGTGTAGAGTGTGTCACTCTCCAGCACTGAATACACAACTTAGAGCTCCTTTCACCACAGACACGCAAACACATCCTTTGGTGAAAGTCCTACCTCTTTTCACTTGGAAATGTAAGGGTTTCATGGAGAACATGAAGTCAATCATGCTTTTGCACTCTGCAACCAATAGGAATGAACTTTTGTACATACCCGTCTGAATTTCACTGCAAAATGCCCTTCTTTTCTGGTTTGTTGAAAGTTCACAACACATTAGGAGATAGAGCGTGTTTGAAGAAGACTGATGCAGTGTGCGTTTTCCTGGATTTCAAGTGATTTGGGAAACATACCCCTTGTTTTTCCACATTGTCTAAGAAACAACATGAGGCTTGCAAGAGATTGAAACAATGCATCCTAAAACGTATTCCAGCAGTAAAACACACGTTTCTACAAAGATTTGGAAGGAGCAAGCAAAAGAAGAGTGGCTGAGTGTTCTTTCAGAGAGAAACATGCATTTCATCCTTCTGGAGTGAGTTTTCATGCTGGAATTAATAAGCATTTGTACTGTGCAGAATGTAGCTACCTGCTCGGGGGTTGTGTCATAGAAGCACCTTTCCTGCAGGAGCTTATTGCAACATTCATTGTTTGGCTAAGTTCTTTAGGGCTGGCTTTGGAAGGTCTTTCAGCTTTGTCCAAATCCGGTTCGTACGAAATTTTTCACAGCCTTGTTTCCAAGTGTCCACAAAGAGCTGCTGCTTGAAACTGTCCACTTGCACATCTCCCATACTGGTGTGCTCGTTTCAGTACCTGGATTTTGGTTTTCTCTTCTTTCTTTGAAATGACAAGCCTTCTTTCCGCATGCTACACACACCTTGTGGCAGTTGCAGTTTGAAGCATGTTGGTGCTCTCAAAACCCTGAGTAATCCGTGTAGAGTGTGTCACTCTCCAGCACTGAATACACAACTTAGAGCTCCTTTCACCACAGAGACGCAAACACATCCTTTGATGAAAGTCCTACTTCAGGTCCCTTGGAAATGTAAGGGTTTCATGGAGAACATGAAGTCAATCATGCTGTTGCACTCTACTACCAATAGAAATGACCTCTTGTACATGCCCGGCTGAGTTTCACTGCAAATTGCCCTTGTTTTCTGGTTTCTTGAATGTTCTCAACACATTAGGAGAAAGAGCGTGTTTGAGCAAGAGTGATGCAGTGTGCGTTGGCCTAGATTTCAAGTGACTTGGGAGACATACTCCTTATTTTTCCACATTGTGTAAGAAACATGAGGCTTGCAAGAGATTGAAAAAATGCATCCCAAAACGTACTCCAGCCGTGAAAGCACACGTTTCTACAAAGGCTTTGAAGGAGCAAGCAAAAGCCAATGGCTGAGGGTACGTTCCAAAAGAAACACACACATTTCATCCTTCTGGAGTGAATTTTCATGCTGGAATTAATAAGCATTTGTACTGTGCAGGATGTAGCTACCTGCTCGGGGGTTGTGTCATAGAAGCACCTTTCCTGCAGGAGCTTATTGCAACGTTCATTGTTTGGCCAAGTTCTTTAGGGCTGGTTTTGCAAGGTCTTTCAGCTTTGTCCAAATCCGCTTCGTACGAAATTTTTCACAGCCTTGTTTCCAAGTGTCCACAAAGAGCTGCTGCTTGAAACTGTCCACATGCACATCTCCCATACTGGGGTGCTCGTTTCACTACCTGGATTTTGGTTTCCTCTTCTTTCTTTGAAATGACAAGCCTTCTTTCTGCATGCTACACACACCTTGTAGCAGTTTCAGTTTGCAGCATGTTGGTGCTCTTAAAACCCTGAGTAACCTGTGTAGAGTGTGTCACTCTCCAGCACTGAATACACAACTTAGAGCTCCTTTCACCACAGACACGCAAACACATCCTTTGGTGAAAGTCCTACCTCTTTTCACTTGGAAATGTAAGGGTTTCATGGAGAACATGAAGTCAATCATGCTTTTGCACTCTGCAACCAATAGGAATGAACTTTTGTACATACCCGTCTGAATTTCACTGCAAAATGCCCTTCTTTTCTGGTTTGTTGAAAGTTCACAACACATTAGGAGATAGAGCGTGTTTGAAGAAGACTGATGCAGTGTGCGTTTTCCTGGATTTCAAGTGATTTGGGAAACATACCCCTTGTTTTTCCACATTGTCTAAGAAACAACATGAGGCTTGCAAGAGATTGAAACAATGCATCCTAAAACGTATTCCAGCAGTAAAACACACGTTTCTACAAAGATTTGGAAGGAGCAAGCAAAAGAAGAGTGGCTGAGTGTTCTTTCAGAGAGAAACATGCATTTCATCCTTCTGGAGTGAGTTTTCATGCTGGAATTAATAAGCATTTGTACTGTGCAGAATGTAGCTACCTGCTCGGGGGTTGTGTCATAGAAGCACCTTTCCTGCAGGAGCTTATTGCAACATTCATTGTTTGGCTAAGTTCTTTAGGGCTGGCTTTGGAAGGTCTTTCAGCTTTGTCCAAATCCGCTTCGTACGAAATTTTTCACAGCCTTGTTTCCAAGTGTCCACAAAGAGCTGCTGCTAGAAAATGTCCACTTGCACATCTCCCATACTGGTGTGCTCGTTTCAGTACCTGGATTTTGGTTTTCTCTTCTTTCTTTGAAATGACAAGCCTTCTTTCCGCATGCTACACACACCTTGTGGCAGTTGCAGTTTGAAGCATGTTGGTGCTCTCAAAACCCTGAGTAATCCGTGTAGAGTGTGTCACTCTCCAGCACTGAATACACAACTTAGAGCTCCTTTCACCACAGACACGCAAACACATCCTTTGATGAAAGTCCTACTTCAGGTCCCTTGGAAATGTAAGGGTTTCATGGAGAACATGAAGTCAATCATGCTGTTGCACTCTACTACCAATAGAAATGACCTCTTGTACATGCCCGGCTGAGTTTCACTGCAAATTGCCCTTGTTTTCTGGTTTCTTGAATGTTCTCAACACATTAGGAGAAAGAGCGTGTTTGAGCAAGAGTGATGCAGTGTGCGTTGGCCTAGATTTCAAGTGACTTGGGAGACATACTCCTTATTTTTCCACATTGTGTAAGAAACATGAGGCTTGCAAGAGATTGAAAAAATGCATCCCAAAACGTACTCCAGCCGTGAAAGCACACGTTTCTACAAAGGCTTTGAAGGAGCAAGCAAAAGCCAATGGCTGAGGTTACGTTCCAAAAGAAACACACACATTTCATCCTTCTGGAGTGAATTTTCATGCTGGAATTAATAAGCATTTGTACTGTGCAGGATGTAGCTACCTGCTCGGGGGTTGTGTCATAGAAGCACCTTTCCTGCAGGAGCTTATTGCAACGTTCATTGTTTGGCCAAGTTCTTTAGGGCTGGTTTTGCAAGGTCTTTCAGCTTTGTCCAAATCCGCTTCGTACGAAATTTTTCACAGCCTTGTTTCCAAGTGTCCACAAAGAGCTGCTGCTTGAAACTGTCCACATGCACATCTCCCATACTGGGGTGCTCGTTTCACTACCTGGATTTTGGTTTCCTCTTCTTTCTTTGAAATGACAAGCCTTCTTTCTGCATGCTACACACACCTTGTAGCAGTTTCAGTTTGCAGCATGTTGGTGCTCTTAAAACCCTGAGTAACCTGTGTAGAGTGTGTCACTCTCCAGCACTGAATACACAACTTAGAGCTCCTTTCACCACAGACACGCAAACACATCCTTTGGTGAAAGTCCTACCTCTTTTCACTTGGAAATGTAAGGGTTTCATGGAGAACATGAAGTCAATCATGCTTTTGCACTCTGCAACCAATAGGAATGAACTTTTGTACATACCCGTCTGAATTTCACTGCAAAATGCCCTTCTTTTCTGGTTTGTTGAAAGTTCACAACACATTAGGAGATAGAGCGTGTTTGAAGAAGACTGATGCAGTGTGCGTTTTCCTGGATTTCAAGTGATTTGGGAAACATACCCCTTGTTTTTCCACATTGTCCAAGAAACAACATGAGGCTTGCAAGAGATTGAAACAATGCATCCTAAAACGTATTCCAGCAGTAAAACACACGTTTCTACAAAGATTTGGAAGGAGCAAGCAAAAGAATAGTGGCTGAGTGTTCTTTCAGAGAGAAACATGCATTTCATCCTTCTGGAGTGAGTTTTCATGCTGGAATTAATAAGCATTTGTACTGTGCAGAATGTAGCTACCTGCTCGGGGGTTGTGTCATAGAAGCACCTTTCCTGCAGGAGCTTATTGCAACATTCATTGTTTGGCTAAGTTCTTTAGGGCTGGCTTTGGAAGGTCTTTCAGCTTTGTCCAAATCCGCTTCGTACGAAATTTTTCACAGCCTTGTTTCCAAGTGTCCACAAAGAGCTGCTGCTTGAAACTGTCCACTTGCACATCTCCCATACTGGTGTGCTCGTTTCAGTACCTGGATTTTGGTTTTCTCTTCTTTCTTTGAAATGACAAGCCTTCTTTCCGCATGCTACACACACCTTGTGGCAGTTGCAGTTTGAAGCATGTTGGTGCTCTCAAAACCCTGAGTAATCCGTGTAGAGTGTGTCACTCTCCAGCACTGAATACACAACTTAGAGCTCCTTTCACCACAGACACGCAAACACATCCTTTGATGAAAGTCCTACTTCAGGTCCCTTGGAAATGTAAGGGTTTCATGGAGAACATGAAGTCAATCATGCTGTTGCACTCTACTACCAATAGAAATGACCTCTTGTACATGCCCGGCTGAGTTTCACTGCAAATTGCCCTTGTTTTCTGGTTTCTTGAATGTTCTCAACACATTAGGAGAAAGAGCGTGTTTGAGCAAGAGTGATGCAGTGTGCGTTGGCCTAGATTTCAAGTGACTTGGGAGACATACTCCTTATTTTTCCACATTGTGTAAGAAACATGAGGCTTGCAAGAGATTGAAAAAATGCATCCCAAAACGTACTCCAGCCGTGAAAGCACACGTTTCTACAAAGGCTTTGAAGGAGCAAGCAAAAGCCAATGGCTGAGGGTACGTTCCAAAAGAAACACACACATTTCATCCTTCTGGAGTGAATTTTCATGCTGGAATTAATAAGCATTTGTACTGTGCAGGATGTAGCTACCTGCTCGGGGGTTGTGTCATAGAAGCACCTTTCCTGCAGGAGCTTATTGCAACGTTCATTGTTTGGCCAAGTTCTTTAGGGCTGGTTTTGCAAGGTCTTTCAGCTTTGTCCAAATCCGCTTCGTACGAAATTTTTCACAGCCTTGTTTCCAAGTGTCCACAAAGAGCTGCTGCTTGAAACTGTCCACATGCACATCTCCCATACTGGGGTGCTCGTTTCACTACCTGGATTTTGGTTTCCTCTTCTTTCTTTGAAATGACAAGCCTTCTTTCTGCATGCTACACACACCTTGTAGCAGTTTCAGTTTGCAGCATGTTGGTGCTCTTAAAACCCTGAGTAACCTGTGTAGAGTGTGTCACTCTCCAGCACTGAATACACAACTTAGAGCTCCTTTCACCACAGACACGCAAACACATCCTTTGGTGAAAGTCCTACCTCTTTTCACTTGGAAATGTAAGGGTTTCATGGAGAACATGAAGTCAATCATGCTTTTGCACTCTGCAACCAATAGGAATGAACTTTTGTACATACCCGTCTGAATTTCACTGCAAAATGCCCTTCTTTTCTGGTTTGTTGAAAGTTCACAACACATTAGGAGATAGAGCGTGTTTGAAGAAGACTGATGCAGTGTGCGTTTTCCTGGATTTCAAGTGATTTGGGAAACATACCCCTTGTTTTTCCACATTGTCTAAGAAACAACATGAGGCTTGCAAGAGATTGAAACAATGCATCCTAAAACGTATCCAGCAGTAAAACACACGTTTCTACAAAGATTTGGAAGGAGCAAGCAAAAGAAGAGTGGCTGAGTGTTCTTTCAGAGAGAAACATGCATTTCATCCTTCTGGAGTGAGTTTTCATGCTGGAATTAATAAGCATTTGTACTGTGCAGAATGTAGCTACCTGCTCGGGGGTTGTGTCATAGAAGCACCTTTCCTGCAGGAGCTTATTGCAACATTCATTGTTTGGCTAAGTTCTTTAGGGCTGGCTTTGGAAGGTCTTTCAGCTTTGTCCAAATCCGCTTCGTACGAAATTTTTCACAGCCTTGTTTCCAAGTGTCCACAAAGAGCTGCTGCTTGAAACTGTCCACTTGCACATCTCCCATACTGGTGTGCTCGTTTCAGTACCTGGATTTTGGTTTTCTCTTCTTTCTTTGAAATGACAAGCCTTCTTTCCGCATGCTACACACACCTTGTGGCAGTTGCAGTTTGAAGCATGTTGGTGCTCTCAAAACCCTGAGAAACCCGTGTAGAGTGTGTCACTCTCCAGCACTGAATACACAACTTAGAGCTCCTTTCACCACAGACACGCAAACACATCCTTTGATGAAAGTCCTACTTCAGGTCCCTTGGAAATGTAAGGGTTTCATGGAGAACATGAAGTCAATCATGCTGTTGCACTCTACTACCAATAGAAATGACCTCTTGTACATGCTGGCTGAGTTTCACTGCAAATTGCCCTTGTTTTCTGGTTTCTTGAATGTTCTCAACACATTAGGAGAAAGAGCGTGTTTGAGCAAGAGTGATGCAGTGTGCGTTGGCCTAGATTTCAAGTGACTTGGGAGACATACTCCTTATTTTTCCACATTGTGTAAGAAACATGAGGCTTGCAAGAGATTGAAAAAATGCATCCCAAAACGTACTTCAGCCGTGCAAGCACACGTTTCTACAAAGGCTTTGAAGGAGCAAGCAAAAGCCAATGGCTGAGGGTTCTTTCCAAAAGAAACACACACATTTCATCCTTCTGGAGTGAATTTTCATGCTGGAATTAATAAGCATTTGTACTGTGCAGGATGTAGCTACCTGCTCGGGGGTTGTGTCATAGAAGCACCTTTCCTGCAGGAGCTTATTGCAACGTTCATTGTTTGGCCAAGTTCTTTAGGGCTGGTTTTGCAAGGTCTTTCAGCTTTGTCCAAATCCGCTTCGTACGAAATTTTTCACAGCCTTGTTTCCAAGTGTCCACAAAGAGCTGCTGCTTGAAACTGTCCACATGCACATCTCCCATACTGGGGTGCTCGTTTCACTACCTGGATTTTGGTTTCCTCTTCTTTCTTTGAAATGACAAGCCTTCTTTCTGCATGCTACACACACCTTGTAGCAGTTTCAGTTTGCAGCATGTTGGTGCTCTTAAAACCCTGAGTAACCTGTGTAGAGTGTGTCACTCTCCAGCACTGAATACACAACTTAGAGCTCCTTTCACCACAGACACGCAAACACATCCTTTGGTGAAAGTCCTACCTCTTTTCACTTGGAAATGTAAGGGTTTCATGGAGAACATGAAGTCAATCATGCTTTTGCACTCTGCAACCAATAGGAATGAACTTTTGTACATACCCGTCTGAATTTCACTGCAAAATGCCCTTCTTTTCTGGTTTGTTGAAAGTTCACAACACATTAGGAGATAGAGCGTGTTTGAAGAAGACTGATGCAGTGTGCGTTTTCCTGGATTTCAAGTGATTTGGGAAGCATACCCCTTGTTTTTCCACATTGTCCAAGAAACAACATGACGCTTGCAAGAGATTGAAACAATGCATCCTAAAACGTATTCCAGCAGTAAAACACACGTTTCTACAAAGATTTGGAAGGAGCAAGCAAAAGAATAGTGGCTGAGTGTTCTTTCAGAGAGAAACATGCATTTCATCCTTCTGGAGTGAGTTTTCATGCTGGAATTAATAAGCATTTGTACTGTGCAGAATGTAGCTACCTGCTCGGGGGTTGTGTCATAGAAGCACCTTTCCTGCAGGAGCTTATTGCAACGTTCATTGTTTGGCCAAGTTCTTTAGGGCTGGTTTTGCAAGGTCTTTCAGCTTTGTCCAAATCCGCTTCGTACGAAATTTTTCACAGCCTTGTTTCCAAGTGTCCACAAAGAGCTGCTGCTTGAAACTGTCCACATGCACATCTCCCATACTGGGGTGCTCGTTTCACTACCTGGATTTTGGTTTCCTCTTCTTTCTTTGAAATGACAAGCCTTCTTTCCGCATGCTACACACACCTTGTAGCAGTTTCAGTTTGCAGCATGTTGGTGCTCTTAAAACCCTGAGTAACCTGTGTAGAGTGTGTCACTCTCCAGCACTGAATACACAACTTAGAGCTCCTTTCACCACAGACACGCAAACACATCCTTTGGTGAAAGTCCTACCTCTTTTCACTTGGAAATGTAAGGGTTTCATGGAGAACATGAAGTCAATCATGCTTTTGCACTCTGCAACCAATAGGAATGAACTTTTGTACATACCCGTCTGAATTTCACTGCAAAATGCCCTTCTTTTCTGGTTTGTTGAAAGTTCACAACACATTAGGAGATAGAGCGTGTTTGAAGAAGACTGATGCAGTGTGCGTTTTCCTGGATTTCAAGTGATTTGGGAAACATACCCCTTGTTTTTCCACATTGTCTAAGAAACAACATGAGGCTTGCAAGAGATTGAAACAATGCATCCTAAAACGTATTCCAGCAGTAAAACACACGTTTCTACAAAGATTTGGAAGGAGCAAGCAAAAGAAGAGTGGCTGAGTGTTCTTTCAGAGAGAAACATGCATTTCATCCTTCTGGAGTGAGTTTTCATGCTGGAATTAATAAGCATTTGTACTGTGCAGAATGTAGCTACCTGCTCGGGGGTTGTGTCATAGAAGCACCTTTCCTGCAGGAGCTTATTGCAACATTCATTGTTTGGCTAAGTTCTTTAGGGCTGGCTTTGGAAGGTCTTTCAGCTTTGTCCAAATCCGCTTCGTACGAAATTTTTCACAGCCTTGTTTCCAAGTGTCCACAAAGAGCTGCTGCTTGAAACTGTCCACTTGCACATCTCCCATACTGGTGTGCTCGTTTCAGTACCTGGATTTTGGTTTTCTCTTCTTTCTTTGAAATGACAAGCCTTCTTTCCGCATGCTACACACACCTTGTGGCAGTTGCAGTTTGAAGCATGTTGGTGCTCTCAAAACCCTGAGAAACCCGTGTAGAGTGTGTCACTCTCCAGCACTGAATACACAACTTAGAGCTCCTTTCACCACAGACACGCAAACACATCCTTTGATGAAAGTCCTACTTCAGGTCCCTTGGAAATGTAAGGGTTTCATGGAGAACATGAAGTCAATCATGCTGTTGCACTCTACTACCAATAGAAATGACCTCTTGTACATGCTGGCTGAGTTTCACTGCAAATTGCCCTTGTTTTCTGGTTTCTTGAATGTTCTCAACACATTAGGAGAAAGAGCGTGTTTGAGCAAGAGTGATGCAGTGTGCGTTGGCCTAGATTTCAAGTGACTTGGGAGACATACTCCTTATTTTTCCACATTGTGTAAGAAACATGAGGCTTGCAAGAGATTGAAAAAATGCATCCCAAAACGTACTTCAGCCGTGCAAGCACACGTTTCTACAAAGGCTTTGAAGGAGCAAGCAAAAGCCAATGGCTGAGGGTTCTTTCCAAAAGAAACACACACATTTCATCCTTCTGGAGTGAATTTTCATGCTGGAATTAATAAGCATTTGTACTGTGCAGGATGTAGCTACCTGCTCGGGGGTTGTGTCATAGAAGCACCTTTCCTGCAGGAGCTTATTGCAACGTTCATTGTTTGGCCAAGTTCTTTAGGGCTGGTTTTGCAAGGTCTTTCAGCTTTGTCCAAATCCGCTTCGTACGAAATTTTTCACAGCCTTGTTTCCAAGTGTCCACAAAGAGCTGCTGCTTGAAACTGTCCACATGCACATCTCCCATACTGGGGTGCTCGTTTCACTACCTGGATTTTGGTTTCCTCTTCTTTCTTTGAAATGACAAGCCTTCTTTCTGCATGCTACACACACCTTGTAGCAGTTTCAGTTTGCAGCATGTTGGTGCTCTTAAAACCCTGAGTAACCTGTGTAGAGTGTGTCACTCTCCAGCACTGAATACACAACTTAGAGCTCCTTTCACCACAGACACGCAAACACATCCTTTGGTGAAAGTCCTACCTCTTTTCACTTGGAAATGTAAGGGTTTCATGGAGAACATGAAGTCAATCATGCTTTTGCACTCTGCAACCAATAGGAATGAACTTTTGTACATACCCGTCTGAATTTCACTGCAAAATGCCCTTCTTTTCTGGTTTGTTGAAAGTTCACAACACATTAGGAGATAGAGCGTGTTTGAAGAAGACTGATGCAGTGTGCGTTTTCCTGGATTTCAAGTGATTTGGGAAGCATACCCCTTGTTTTTCCACATTGTCCAAGAAACAACATGACGCTTGCAAGAGATTGAAACAATGCATCCTAAAACGTATTCCAGCAGTAAAACACACGTTTCTACAAAGATTTGGAAGGAGCAAGCAAAAGAATAGTGGCTGAGTGTTCTTTCAGAGAGAAACATGCATTTCATCCTTCTGGAGTGAGTTTTCATGCTGGAATTAATAAGCATTTGTACTGTGCAGAATGTAGCTACCTGCTCGGGGGTTGTGTCATAGAAGCACCTTTCCTGCAGGAGCTTATTGCAACGTTCATTGTTTGGCCAAGTTCTTTAGGGCTGGTTTTGCAAGGTCTTTCAGCTTTGTCCAAATCCGCTTCGTACGAAATTTTTCACAGCCTTGTTTCCAAGTGTCCACAAAGAGCTGCTGCTTGAAACTGTCCACATGCACATCTCCCATACTGGGGTGCTCGTTTCACTACCTGGATTTTGGTTTCCTCTTCTTTCTTTGAAATGACAAGCCTTCTTTCCGCATGCTACACACACCTTGTAGCAGTTTCAGTTTGCAGCATGTTGGTGCTCTTAAAACCCTGAGTAACCTGTGTAGAGTGTGTCACTCTCCAGCACTGAATACACAACTTAGAGCTCCTTTCACCACAGACACGCAAACACATCCTTTGGTGAAAGTCCTACCTCTTTTCACTTGGAAATGTAAGGGTTTCATGGAGAACATGAAGTCAATCATGCTTTTGCACTCTGCAACCAATAGGAATGAACTTTTGTACATACCCGTCTGAATTTCACTGCAAAATGCCCTTCTTTTCTGGTTTGTTGAAAGTTCACAACACATTAGGAGATAGAGCGTGTTTGAAGAAGACTGATGCAGTGTGCGTTTTCCTGGATTTCAAGTGATTTGGGAAACATACCCCTTGTTTTTCCACATTGTCTAAGAAACAACATGAGGCTTGCAAGAGATTGAAACAATGCATCCTAAAACGTATTCCAGCAGTAAAACACACGTTTCTACAAAGATTTGGAAGGAGCAAGCAAAAGAAGAGTGGCTGAGTGTTCTTTCAGAGAGAAACATGCATTTCATCCTTCTGGAGTGAGTTTTCATGCTGGAATTAATAAGCATTTGTACTGTGCAGAATGTAGCTACCTGCTCGGGGGTTGTGTCATAGAAGCACCTTTCCTGCAGGAGCTTATTGCAACATTCATTGTTTGGCTAAGTTCTTTAGGGCTGGCTTTGGAAGGTCTTTCAGCTTTGTCCAAATCCGCTTCGTACGAAATTTTTCACAGCCTTGTTTCCAAGTGTCCACAAAGAGCTGCTGCTTGAAACTGTCCACTTGCACATCTCCCATACTGGTGTGCTCGTTTCAGTACCTGGATTTTGGTTTTCTCTTCTTTCTTTGAAATGACAAGCCTTCTTTCCGCATGCTACACACACCTTGTGGCAGTTGCAGTTTGAAGCATGTTGGTGCTCTCAAAACCCTGAGAAACCCGTGTAGAGTGTGTCACTCTCCAGCACTGAATACACAACTTAGAGCTCCTTTCACCACAGACACGCAAACACATCCTTTGATGAAAGTCCTACTTCAGGTCCCTTGGAAATGTAAGGGTTTCATGGAGAACATGAAGTCAATCATGCTGTTGCACTCTACTACCAATAGAAATGACCTCTTGTACATGCCCGACTGAGTTTCACTGCAAATTGCCCTTGTTTTCTGGTTTCTTGAATGTTCTCAACACATTAGGAGAAAGAGCGTGTTTGAGCAAGAGTGATGCAGTGTGCGTTGGCCTAGATTTCAAGTGACTTGGGAGACATACTCCTTATTTTTCCACATTGTGTAAGAAACATGAGGCTTGCAAGAGATTGAAAAAATGCATCCCAAAACGTACTCCAGCCGTGAAAGCACACGTTTCTACAAAGGCTTTGAAGGAGCAAGCAAAAGCCAATGGCTGAGGGTACGTTCCAAAAGAAACACACACATTTCATCCTTCTGGAGTGAATTTTCATGCTGGAATTAATAAGCATTTGTACTGTGCAGGATGTAGCTACCTGCTCGGGGGTTGTGTCATAGAAGCACCTTTCCTGCAGGAGCTTATTGCAACGTTCATTGTTTGGCCAAGTTCTTTAGGGCTGGTTTTGCAAGGTCTTTCAGCTTTGTCCAAATCCGCTTCGTACGAAATTTTTCACAGCCTTGTTTCCAAGTGTCCACAAAGAGCTGCTGCTTGAAACTGTCCACATGCACATCTCCCATACTGGGGTGCTCGTTTCACTACCTGGATTTTGGTTTCCTCTTCTTTCTTTGAAATGACAAGCCTTCTTTCTGCATGCTACACACACCTTGTAGCAGTTTCAGTTTGCAGCATGTTGGTGCTCTTAAAACCCTGAGTAACCTGTGTAGAGTGTGTCACTCTCCAGCACTGAATACACAACTTAGAGCTCCTTTCACCACAGACACGCAAACACATCCTTTGGTGAAAGTCCTACCTCTTTTCACTTGGAAATGTAAGGGTTTCATGGAGAACATGAAGTCAATCATGCTTTTGCACTCTGCAACCAATAGGAATGAACTTTTGTACATACCCGTCTGAATTTCACTGCAAAATGCCCTTCTTTTCTGGTTTGTTGAAAGTTCACAACACATTAGGAGATAGAGCGTGTTTGAAGAAGACTGATGCAGTGTGCGTTTTCCTGGATTTCAAGTGATTTGGGAAACATACCCCTTGTTTTTCCACATTGTCCAAGAAACAACATGACGCTTGCAAGAGATTGAAACAATGCATCCTAAAACGTATTCCAGCAGTAAAACACACGTTTCTACAAAGATTTGGAAGGAGCAAGCAAAAGAATAGTGGCTGAGTGTTCTTTCAGAGAGAAACATGCATTTCATCCTTCTGGAGTGAGTTTTCATGCTGGAATTAATAAGCATTTGTACTGTGCAGAATGTAGCTACCTGCTCGGGGGTTGTGTCATAGAAGCACCTTTCCTGCAGGAGCTTATTGCAACATTCATTGTTTGGCTAAGTTCTTTAGGGCTGGCTTTGGAAGGTCTTTCAGCTTTGTCCAAATCCGCTTCGTACGAAATTTTTCACAGCCTTGTTTCCAAGTGTCCACAAAGAGCTGCTGCTTGAAACTGTCCACTTGCACATCTCCCATACTGGTGTGCTCGTTTCAGTACCTGGATTTTGGTTTTCTCTTCTTTCTTTGAAATGACAAGCCTTCTTTCCGCATGCTACACACACCTTGTGGCAGTTGCAGTTTGAAGCATGTTGGTGCTCTCAAAACCCTGAGTAATCCGTGTAGAGTGTGTCACTCTCCAGCACTGAATACACAACTTAGAGCTCCTTTCACCACAGACACGCAAACACATCCTTTGATGAAAGTCCTACTTCAGGTCCCTTGGAAATGTAAGGGTTTCATGGAGAACATGAAGTCAATCATGCTGTTGCACTCTACTACCAATAGAAATGACCTCTTGTACATGCCCGGCTGAGTTTCACTGCAAATTGCCCTTGTTTTCTGGTTTCTTGAATGTTCTCAACACATTAGGAGAAAGAGCGTGTTTGAGCAAGAGTGATGCAGTGTGCGTTGGCCTAGATTTCAAGTGACTTGGGAGACATACTCCTTATTTTTCCACATTGTGTAAGAAACATGAGGCTTGCAAGAGATTGAAAAAATGCATCCCAAAACGTACTCCAGCCGTGAAAGCACACGTTTCTACAAAGGCTTTGAAGGAGCAAGCAAAAGCCAATGGCTGAGGGTACGTTCCAAAAGAAACACACACATTTCATCCTTCTGGAGTGAATTTTCATGCTGGAATTAATAAGCATTTGTACTGTGCAGGATGTAGCTACCTGCTCGGGGGTTGTGTCATAGAAGCACCTTTCCTGCAGGAGCTTATTGCAACGTTCATTGTTTGGCCAAGTTCTTTAGGGCTGGTTTTGCAAGGTCTTTCAGCTTTGTCCAAATCCGCTTCGTACGAAATTTTTCACAGCCTTGTTTCCAAGTGTCCACAAAGAGCTGCTGCTTGAAACTGTCCACATGCACATCTCCCATACTGGGGTGCTCGTTTCACTACCTGGATTTTGGTTTCCTCTTCTTTCTTTGAAATGACAAGCCTTCTTTCTGCATGCTACACACACCTTGTAGCAGTTTCAGTTTGCAGCATGTTGGTGCTCTTAAAACCCTGAGTAACCTGTGTAGAGTGTGTCACTCTCCAGCACTGAATACACAACTTAGAGCTCCTTTCACCACAGACACGCAAACACATCCTTTGGTGAAAGTCCTACCTCTTTTCACTTGGAAATGTAAGGGTTTCATGGAGAACATGAAGTCAATCATGCTTTTGCACTCTGCAACCAATAGGAATGAACTTTTGTACATACCCGTCTGAATTTCACTGCAAAATGCCCTTCTTTTCTGGTTTGTTGAAAGTTCACAACACATTAGGAGATAGAGCGTGTTTGAAGAAGACTGATGCAGTGTGCGTTTTCCTGGATTTCAAGTGATTTGGGAAACATACCCCTTGTTTTTCCACATTGTCTAAGAAACAACATGAGGCTTGCAAGAGATTGAAACAATGCATCCTAAAACGTATTCCAGCAGTAAAACACACGTTTCTACAAAGATTTGGAAGGAGCAAGCAAAAGAAGAGTGGCTGAGTGTTCTTTCAGAGAGAAACATGCATTTCATCCTTCTGGAGTGAGTTTTCATGCTGGAATTAATAAGCATTTGTACTGTGCAGAATGTAGCTACCTGCTCGGGGGTTGTGTCATAGAAGCACCTTTCCTGCAGGAGCTTATTGCAACATTCATTGTTTGGCTAAGTTCTTTAGGGCTGGCTTTGGAAGGTCTTTCAGCTTTGTCCAAATCCGCTTCGTACGAAATTTTTCACAGCCTTGTTTCCAAGTGTCCACAAAGAGCTGCTGCTTGAAACTGTCCACTTGCACATCTCCCATACTGGTGTGCTCGTTTCAGTACCTGGATTTTGGTTTTCTCTTCTTTCTTTGAAATGACAAGCCTTCTTTCCGCATGCTACACACACCTTGTGGCAGTTGCAGTTTGAAGCATGTTGGTGCTCTCAAAACCCTGAGAAACCCGTGTAGAGTGTGTCACTCTCCAGCACTGAATACACAACTTAGAGCTCCTTTCACCACAGACACGCAAACACATCCTTTGATGAAAGTCCTACTTCAGGTCCCTTGGAAATGTAAGGGTTTCATGGAGAACATGAAGTCAATCATGCTGTTGCACTCTACTACCAATAGAAATGACCTCTTGTACATGCTGGCTGAGTTTCACTGCAAATTGCCCTTGTTTTCTGGTTTCTTGAATGTTCTCAACACATTAGGAGAAAGAGCGTGTTTGAGCAAGAGTGATGCAGTGTGCGTTGGCCTAGATTTCAAGTGACTTGGGAGACATACTCCTTATTTTTCCACATTGTGTAAGAAACATGAGGCTTGCAAGAGATTGAAAAAATGCATCCCAAAACGTACTTCAGCCGTGCAAGCACACGTTTCTACAAAGGCTTTGAAGGAGCAAGCAAAAGCCAATGGCTGAGGGTTCTTTCCAAAAGAAACACACACATTTCATCCTTCTGGAGTGAATTTTCATGCTGGAATTAATAAGCATTTGTACTGTGCAGGATGTAGCTACCTGCTCGGGGGTTGTGTCATAGAAGCACCTTTCCTGCAGGAGCTTATTGCAACGTTCATTGTTTGGCCAAGTTCTTTAGGGCTGGTTTTGCAAGGTCTTTCAGCTTTGTCCAAATCCGCTTCGTACGAAATTTTTCACAGCCTTGTTTCCAAGTGTCCACAAAGAGCTGCTGCTTGAAACTGTCCACATGCACATCTCCCATACTGGGGTGCTCGTTTCACTACCTGGATTTTGGTTTCCTCTTCTTTCTTTGAAATGACAAGCCTTCTTTCTGCATGCTACACACACCTTGTAGCAGTTTCAGTTTGCAGCATGTTGGTGCTCTTAAAACCCTGAGTAACCTGTGTAGAGTGTGTCACTCTCCAGCACTGAATACACAACTTAGAGCTCCTTTCACCACAGACACGCAAACACATCCTTTGGTGAAAGTCCTACCTCTTTTCACTTGGAAATGTAAGGGTTTCATGGAGAACATGAAGTCAATCATGCTTTTGCACTCTGCAACCAATAGGAATGAACTTTTGTACATACCCGTCTGAATTTCACTGCAAAATGCCCTTCTTTTCTGGTTTGTTGAAAGTTCACAACACATTAGGAGATAGAGCGTGTTTGAAGAAGACTGATGCAGTGTGCGTTTTCCTGGATTTCAAGTGATTTGGGAAGCATACCCCTTGTTTTTCCACATTGTCCAAGAAACAACATGACGCTTGCAAGAGATTGAAACAATGCATCCTAAAACGTATTCCAGCAGTAAAACACACGTTTCTACAAAGATTTGGAAGGAGCAAGCAAAAGAATAGTGGCTGAGTGTTCTTTCAGAGAGAAACATGCATTTCATCCTTCTGGAGTGAGTTTTCATGCTGGAATTAATAAGCATTTGTACTGTGCAGAATGTAGCTACCTGCTCGGGGGTTGTGTCATAGAAGCACCTTTCCTGCAGGAGCTTATTGCAACGTTCATTGTTTGGCCAAGTTCTTTAGGGCTGGTTTTGCAAGGTCTTTCAGCTTTGTCCAAATCCGCTTCGTACGAAATTTTTCACAGCCTTGTTTCCAAGTGTCCACAAAGAGCTGCTGCTTGAAACTGTCCACATGCACATCTCCCATACTGGGGTGCTCGTTTCACTACCTGGATTTTGGTTTCCTCTTCTTTCTTTGAAATGACAAGCCTTCTTTCCGCATGCTACACACACCTTGTAGCAGTTTCAGTTTGCAGCATGTTGGTGCTCTTAAAACCCTGAGTAACCTGTGTAGAGTGTGTCACTCTCCAGCACTGAATACACAACTTAGAGCTCCTTTCACCACAGACACGCAAACACATCCTTTGGTGAAAGTCCTACCTCTTTTCACTTGGAAATGTAAGGGTTTCATGGAGAACATGAAGTCAATCATGCTTTTGCACTCTGCAACCAATAGGAATGAACTTTTGTACATACCCGTCTGAATTTCACTGCAAAATGCCCTTCTTTTCTGGTTTGTTGAAAGTTCACAACACATTAGGAGATAGAGCGTGTTTGAAGAAGACTGATGCAGTGTGCGTTTTCCTGGATTTCAAGTGATTTGGGAAACATACCCCTTGTTTTTCCACATTGTCTAAGAAACAACATGAGGCTTGCAAGAGATTGAAACAATGCATCCTAAAACGTATTCCAGCAGTAAAACACACGTTTCTACAAAGATTTGGAAGGAGCAAGCAAAAGAAGAGTGGCTGAGTGTTCTTTCAGAGAGAAACATGCATTTCATCCTTCTGGAGTGAGTTTTCATGCTGGAATTAATAAGCATTTGTACTGTGCAGAATGTAGCTACCTGCTCGGGGGTTGTGTCATAGAAGCACCTTTCCTGCAGGAGCTTATTGCAACATTCATTGTTTGGCTAAGTTCTTTAGGGCTGGCTTTGGAAGGTCTTTCAGCTTTGTCCAAATCCGCTTCGTACGAAATTTTTCACAGCCTTGTTTCCAAGTGTCCACAAAGAGCTGCTGCTTGAAACTGTCCACTTGCACATCTCCCATACTGGTGTGCTCGTTTCAGTACCTGGATTTTGGTTTTCTCTTCTTTCTTTGAAATGACAAGCCTTCTTTCCGCATGCTACACACACCTTGTGGCAGTTGCAGTTTGAAGCATGTTGGTGCTCTCAAAACCCTGAGAAACCCGTGTAGAGTGTGTCACTCTCCAGCACTGAATACACAACTTAGAGCTCCTTTCACCACAGACACGCAAACACATCCTTTGATGAAAGTCCTACTTCAGGTCCCTTGGAAATGTAAGGGTTTCATGGAGAACATGAAGTCAATCATGCTGTTGCACTCTACTACCAATAGAAATGACCTCTTGTACATGCCCGACTGAGTTTCACTGCAAATTGCCCTTGTTTTCTGGTTTCTTGAATGTTCTCAACACATTAGGAGAAAGAGCGTGTTTGAGCAAGAGTGATGCAGTGTGCGTTGGCCTAGATTTCAAGTGACTTGGGAGACATACTCCTTATTTTTCCACATTGTGTAAGAAACATGAGGCTTGCAAGAGATTGAAAAAATGCATCCCAAAACGTACTCCAGCCGTGAAAGCACACGTTTCTACAAAGGCTTTGAAGGAGCAAGCAAAAGCCAATGGCTGAGGGTACGTTCCAAAAGAAACACACACATTTCATCCTTCTGGAGTGAATTTTCATGCTGGAATTAATAAGCATTTGTACTGTGCAGGATGTAGCTACCTGCTCGGGGGTTGTGTCATAGAAGCACCTTTCCTGCAGGAGCTTATTGCAACGTTCATTGTTTGGCCAAGTTCTTTAGGGCTGGTTTTGCAAGGTCTTTCAGCTTTGTCCAAATCCGCTTCGTACGAAATTTTTCACAGCCTTGTTTCCAAGTGTCCACAAAGAGCTGCTGCTTGAAACTGTCCACATGCACATCTCCCATACTGGGGTGCTCGTTTCACTACCTGGATTTTGGTTTCCTCTTCTTTCTTTGAAATGACAAGCCTTCTTTCTGCATGCTACACACACCTTGTAGCAGTTTCAGTTTGCAGCATGTTGGTGCTCTTAAAACCCTGAGTAACCTGTGTAGAGTGTGTCACTCTCCAGCACTGAATACACAACTTAGAGCTCCTTTCACCACAGACACGCAAACACATCCTTTGGTGAAAGTCCTACCTCTTTTCACTTGGAAATGTAAGGGTTTCATGGAGAACATGAAGTCAATCATGCTTTTGCACTCTGCAACCAATAGGAATGAACTTTTGTACATACCCGTCTGAATTTCACTGCAAAATGCCCTTCTTTTCTGGTTTGTTGAAAGTTCACAACACATTAGGAGATAGAGCGTGTTTGAAGAAGACTGATGCAGTGTGCGTTTTCCTGGATTTCAAGTGATTTGGGAAACATACCCCTTGTTTTTCCACATTGTCTAAGAAACAACATGAGGCTTGCAAGAGATTGAAACAATGCATCCTAAAACGTATTCCAGCAGTAAAACACACGTTTCTACAAAGATTTGGAAGGAGCAAGCAAAAGAATAGTGGCTGAGTGTTCTTTCAGAGAGAAACATGCATTTCATCCTTCTGGAGTGAGTTTTCATGCTGGAATTAATAAGCATTTGTACTGTGCAGAATGTAGCTACCTGCTCGGGGGTTGTGTCATAGAAGCACCTTTCCTGCAGGAGCTTATTGCAACATTCATTGTTTGGCTAAGTTCTTTAGGGCTGGCTTTGGAAGGTCTTTCAGCTTTGTCCAAATCCGCTTCGTACGAAATTTTTCACAGCCTTGTTTCCAAGTGTCCACAAAGAGCTGCTGCTTGAAACTGTCCACTTGCACATCTCCCATACTGGTGTGCTCGTTTCAGTACCTGGATTTTGGTTTTCTCTTCTTTCTTTGAAATGACAAGCCTTCTTTCCGCATGCTACACACACCTTGTGGCAGTTGCAGTTTGAAGCATGTTGGTGCTCTCAAAACCCTGAGTAATCCATGTAGAGTGTGTCACTCTCCAGCACTGAATACACAACTTAGAGCTCCTTTCACCACAGACACGCAAACACATCCTTTGATGAAAGTCCTACTTCAGGTCCCTTGGAAATGTAAGGGTTTCATGGAGAACATGAAGTCAATCATGCTGTTGCACTCTACTACCAATAGAAATGACCTCTTGTACATGCCCGGCTGAGTTTCACTGCAAATTGCCCTTGTTTTCTGGTTTCTTGAATGTTCTCAACACATTAGGAGAAAGAGCGTGTTTGAGCAAGAGTGATGCAGTGTGCGTTGGCCTAGATTTCAAGTGACCTGGGAGACATACTCCTTATTTTTCCACATTGTGTAAGAAACATGAGGCTTGCAAGAGATTGAAAAAATGCATCCCAAAACGTACTCCAGCCGTGAAAGCACACGTTTCTACAAAGGCTTTGAAGGAGCAAGCAAAAGCCAATGGCTGAGGGTTCTTTCCAAAAGAAACACACACATTTCATCCTTCTGGAGTGAATTTTCATGCTGGAATTAATAAGCATTTGTACTGTGCAGGATGTAGCTACCTGCTCGGGGGTTGTGTCATAGAAGCACCTTTCCTGCAGGAGCTTATTGCAACGTTCATTGTTTGGCCAAGTTCTTTAGGGCTGGTTTTGGAAGGTCTTTCAGCTTTGTCCAAATCCGCTTCGTACGAAATTTTTCACAGCCTTGTTTCCAAGTGTCCACAAAGAGCTGCTGCTTGAAACTGTCCACATGCACATCTCCCATACTGGGGTGCTCGTTTCACTACCTGGATTTTGGTTTCCTCTTCTTTCTTTGAAATGACAAGCCTTCTTTCTGCATGCTACACACACCTTGTAGCAGTTTCAGTTTGCAGCATGTTGGTGCTCTTAAAACCCTGAGTAACCTGTGTAGAGTGTGTCACTCTCCAGCACTGAATACACAACTTAGAGCTCCTTTCACCACAGACACGCAAACACATCCTTTGGTGAAAGTCCTACCTCTTTTCACTTGGAAATGTAAGGGTTTCATGGAGAACATGAAGTCAATCATGCTTTTGCACTCTGCAACCAATAGGAATGAACTCTTGTACATACCCGTCTGAATTTCACTGCAAAATGCCCTTCTTTTCTGGTTTGTTGAAAGTTCACAACACATTAGGAGATAGAGCGTGTTTGAAGAAGACTGATGCAGTGTGCGTTTTCCTGGATTTCAAGTGATTTGGGAAACATACCCCTTGTTTTTCCACATTGTCTAAGAAACAACATGAGGCTTGCAAGAGATTGAAACAATGCATCCTAAAACGTATTCCAGCAGTAAAACACACGTTTCTACAAAGATTTGGAAGGAGCAAGCAAAAGAATAGTGGCTGAGTGTTCTTTCAGAGAGAAACATGCATTTCATCCTTCTGGAGTGAGTTTTCATGCTGGAATTAATAAGCATTTGTACTGTGCAGAATGTAGCTACCTGCTCGGGGGTTGTGTCATAGAAGCACCTTTCCTGCAGGAGCTTATTGCAACATTCATTGTTTGGCTAAGTTCTTTAGGGCTGGCTTTGGAAGGTCTTTCAGCTTTGTCCAAATCCGCTTCGTACGAAATTTTTCACAGCCTTGTTTCCAAGTGTCCACAAAGAGCTGCTGCTTGAAACTGTCCACTTGCACATCTCCCATACTGGTGTGCTCGTTTCAGTACCTGGATTTTGGTTTTCTCTTCTTTCTTTGAAATGACAAGCCTTCTTTCCGCATGCTACACACACCTTGTGGCAGTTGCAGTTTGAAGCATGTTGGTGCTCTCAAAACCCTGAGTAACCCGTGTAGAGTGTGTCACTCTCCAGCACTGAATACACAACTTAGAGCTCCTTTCACCACAGACACGCAAACACATCCTTTGATGAAAGTCCTACTTCAGGTCCCTTGGAAATGTAAGGGTTTCATGGAGAACATGAAGTCAATCATGCTGTTGCACTCTACTACCAATAGAAATGACCTCTTGTACATGCCCGACTGAGTTTCACTGCAAATTGCCCTTGTTTTCTGGTTTCTTGAATGTTCTCAACACATTAGGAGAAAGAGCGTGTTTGAGCAAGAGTGATGCAGTGTGCGTTGGCCTAGATTTCAAGTGACTTGGGAGACATACTCCTTATTTTTCCACATTGTGTAAGAAACATGAGGCTTGCAAGAGATTGAAAAAATGCATCCCAAAACGTACTCCAGCCGTGAAAGCACACGTTTCTACAAAGGCTTTGAAGGAGCAAGCAAAAGCCAATGGCTGAGGGTTCTTTCCAAAAGAAACACACACATTTCATCCTTCTGGAGTGAATTTTCATGCTGGAATTAATAAGCATTTGTACTGTGCAGGATGTAGCTACCTGCTCGGGGGTTGTGTCATAGAAGCACCTTTCCTGCAGGAGCTTATTGCAACGTTCATTGTTTGGCCAAGTTCTTTAGGGCTGGTTTTGCAAGGTCTTTCAGCTTTGTCCAAATCCGCTTCGTACGAAATTTTTCACAGCCTTGTTTCCAAGTGTCCACAAAGAGCTGCTGCTTGAAACTGTCCACATGCACATCTCCCATACTGGGGTGCTCGTTTCACTACCTGGATTTTGGTTTCCTCTTCTTTCTTTGAAATGACAAGCCTTCTTTCTGCATGCTACACACACCTTGTAGCAGTTTCAGTTTGCAGCATGTTGGTGCTCTTAAAACCCTGAGTAACCTGTGTAGAGTGTGTCACTCTCCAGCACTGAATACACAACTTAGAGCTCCTTTCACCACAGACACGCAAACACATCCTTTGGTGAAAGTCCTACCTCTTTTCACTTGGAAATGTAAGGGTTTCATGGAGAACATGAAGTCAATCATGCTTTTGCACTCTGCAACCAATAGGAATGAACTTTTGTACATACCCGTCTGAATTTCACTGCAAAATGCCCTTCTTTTCTGGTTTGTTGAAAGTTCACAACACATTAGGAGATAGAGCGTGTTTGAAGAAGACTGATGCAGTGTGCGTTTTCCTGGATTTCAAGTGATTTGGGAAACATACCCCTTGTTTTTCCACATTGTCTAAGAAACAACATGAGGCTTGCAAGAGATTGAAACAATGCATCCTAAAACGTATTCCAGCAGTAAAACACACGTTTCTACAAAGATTTGGAAGGAGCAAGCAAAAGAATAGTGGCTGAGTGTTCTTTCAGAGAGAAACATGCATTTCATCCTTCTGGAGTGAGTTTTCATGCTGGAATTAATAAGCATTTGTACTGTGCAGAATGTAGCTACCTGCTCGGGGGTTGTGTCATAGAAGCACCTTTCCTGCAGGAGCTTATTGCAACATTCATTGTTTGGCTAAGTTCTTTAGGGCTGGCTTTGGAAGGTCTTTCAGCTTTGTCCAAATCCGGTTCGTACGAAATTTTTCACAGCCTTGTTTCCAAGTGTCCACAAAGAGCTGCTGCTTGAAACTGTCCACTTGCACATCTCCCATACTGGTGTGCTCGTTTCAGTACCTGGATTTTGGTTTTCTCTTCTTTCTTTGAAATGACAAGCCTTCTTTCCGCATGCTACACACACCTTGTGGCAGTTGCAGTTTGAAGCATGTTGGTGCTCTCAAAACCCTGAGTAACCCGTGTAGAGTGTGTCACTCTCCAGCACTGAATACACAACTTAGAGCTCCTTTCACCACAGACACGCAAACACATCCTTTGATGAAAGTCCTACTTCAGGTCCCTTGGAAATGTAAGGGTTTCATGGAGAACATGAAGTCAATCATGCTGTTGCACTCTACTACCAATAGAAATGACCTCTTGTACATGCCCGGCTGAGTTTCACTGCAAATTGCCCTTGTTTTCTGGTTTCTTGAATGTTCTCAACACATTAGGAGAAAGAGCGTGTTTGAGCAAGAGTGATGCAGTGTGCGTTGGCCTAGATTTCAAGTGACTTGGGAGACATACTCCTTATTTTTCCACATTGTGTAAGAAACATGAGGCTTGCAAGAGATTGAAAAAATGCATCCCAAAACGTACTCCAGCCGTGAAAGCACACGTTTCTACAAAGGCTTTGAAGGAGCAAGCAAAAGCCAATGGCTGAGGGTTCTTTCCAAAAGAAACACACACATTTCATCCTTCTGGAGTGAATTTTCATGCTGGAATTAATAAGCATTTGTACTGTGCAGAATGTAGCTACCTGCTCGGGGGTTGTGTCATAGAAGCACCTTTCCTGCAGGAGCTTATTGCAACGTTCATTGTTTGGCCAAGTTCTTTAGGGCTGGTTTTGCAAGGTCTTTCAGCTTTGTCCAAATCCGCTTCGTACGAAATTTTTCACAGCCTTGTTTCCAAGTGTCCACAAAGAGCTGCTGCTTGAAACTGTCCACATGCACATCTCCCATACTGGGGTGCTCGTTTCACTACCTGGATTTTGGTTTCCTCTTCTTTCTTTGAAATGACAAGCCTTCTTTCTGCATGCTACACACACCTTGTAGCAGTTTCAGTTTGCAGCATGTTGGTGCTCTTAAAACCCTGAGTAACCTGTGTAGAGTGTGTCACTCTCCAGCACTGAATACACAACTTAGAGCTCCTTTCACCACAGACACGCAAACACATCCTTTGGTGAAAGTCCTACCTCTTTTCACTTGGAAATGTAAGGGTTTCATGGAGAACATGAAGTCAATCATGCTTTTGCACTCTGCAACCAATAGGAATGAACTTTTGTACATACCCGTCTGAATTTCACTGCAAAATGCCCTTCTTTTCTGGTTTGTTGAAAGTTCACAACACATTAGGAGATAGAGCGTGTTTGAAGAAGACTGATGCAGTGTGCGTTTTCCTGGATTTCAAGTGATTTGGGAAACATACCCCTTGTTTTTCCACATTGTCTAAGAAACAACATGAGGCTTGCAAGAGATTGAAACAATGCATCCTAAAACGTATTCCAGCAGTAAAACACACGTTTCTACAAAGATTTGGAAGGAGCAAGCAAAAGAATAGTGGCTGAGTGTTCTTTCAGAGAGAAACATGCATTTCATCCTTCTGGAGTGAGTTTTCATGCTGGAATTAATAAGCATTTGTACTGTGCAGAATGTAGCTACCTGCTCGGGGGTTGTGTCATAGAAGCACCTTTCCTGCAGGAGCTTATTGCAACATTCATTGTTTGGCTAAGTTCTTTAGGGCTGGCTTTGGAAGGTCTTTCAGCTTTGTCCAAATCCGGTTCGTACGAAATTTTTCACAGCCTTGTTTCCAAGTGTCCACAAAGAGCTGCTGCTTGAAACTGTCCACTTGCACATCTCCCATACTGGTGTGCTCGTTTCAGTACCTGGATTTTGGTTTTCTCTTCTTTCTTTGAAATGACAAGCCTTCTTTCCGCATGCTACACACACCTTGTGGCAGTTGCAGTTTGAAGCATGTTGGTGCTCTCAAAACCCTGAGTAACCCGTGTAGAGTGTGTCACTCTCCAGCACTGAATACACAACTTAGAGCTCCTTTCACCACAGACACGCAAACACATCCTTTGATGAAAGTCCTACTTCAGGTCCCTTGGAAATGTAAGGGTTTCATGGAGAACATGAAGTCAATCATGCTGTTGCACTCTACTACCAATAGAAATGACCTCTTGTACATGCCCGACTGAGTTTCACTGCAAATTGCCCTTGTTTTCTGGTTTCTTGAATGTTCTCAACACATTAGGAGAAAGAGCGTGTTTGAGCAAGAGTGATGCAGTGTGCGTTGGCCTAGATTTCAAGTGACTTGGGAGACATACTCCTTATTTTTCCACATTGTGTAAGAAACATGAGGCTTGCAAGAGATTGAAAAAATGCATCCCAAAACGTACTCCAGCCGTGAAAGCACACGTTTCTACAAAGGCTTTGAAGGAGCAAGCAAAAGCCAATGGCTGAGGGTTCTTTCCAAAAGAAACACACACATTTCATCCTTCTGGAGTGAATTTTCATGCTGGAATTAATAAGCATTTGTACTGTGCAGGATGTAGCTACCTGCTCGGGGGTTGTGTCATAGAAGCACCTTTCCTGCAGGAGCTTATTGCAACGTTCATTGTTTGGCCAAGTTCTTTAGGGCTGGTTTTGGAAGGTCTTTCAGCTTTGTCCAAATCCGCTTCGTACGAAATTTTTCACAGCCTTGTTTCCAAGTGTCCACAAAGAGCTGCTGCTTGAAACTGTCCACATGCACATCTCCCATACTGGGGTGCTCGTTTCACTACCTGGATTTTGGTTTCCTCTTCTTTCTTTGAAATGACAAGCCTTCTTTCTGCATGCTACACACACCTTGTAGCAGTTTCAGTTTGCAGCATGTTGGTGCTCTTAAAACCCTGAGTAATCTGTGTAGAGTGTGTCACTCTCCAGCACTGAATACACAACTTAGAGCTCCTTTCACCACAGACACGCAAACACATCCTTTGGTGAAAGTCCTACCTCTTTTCACTTGGAAATGTAAGGGTTTCATGGAGAACATGAAGTCAATCATGCTTTTGCACTCTGCAACCAATAGGAATGAACTTTTGTACATACCCGTCTGAATTTCACTGCAAAATGCCCTTCTTTTCTGGTTTGTTGAAAGTTCACAACACATTAGGAGATAGAGCGTGTTTGAAGAAGACTGATGCAGTGTGCGTTTTCCTGGATTTCAAGTGATTTGGGAAACATACCCCTTGTTTTTCCACATTGTCTAAGAAACAACATGAGGCTTGCAAGAGATTGAAACAATGCATCCTAAAACGTATTCCAGCAGTAAAACACACGTTTCTACAAAGATTTGGAAGGAGCAAGCAAAAGAATAGTGGCTGAGTGTTCTTTCAGAGAGAAACATGCATTTCATCCTTCTGGAGTGAGTTTTCATGCTGGAATTAATAAGCATTTGTACTGTGCAGAATGTAGCTACCTGCTCGGGGGTTGTGTCATAGAAGCACCTTTCCTGCAGGAGCTTATTGCAACGTTCATTGTTTGGCCAAGTTCTTTAGGGCTGGTTTTGGAAGGTCTTTCAGCTTTGTCCAAATCCGCTTCGTACGAAATTTTTCACAGCCTTGTTTCCAAGTGTCCACAAAGAGCTGCTGCTTGAAACTGTCCACATGCACATCTCCCATACTGGGGTGCTCGTTTCACTACCTGGATTTTGGTTTCCTCTTCTTTCTTTGAAATGACAAGCCTTCTTTCTGCATGCTACACACACCTTGTAGCAGTTTCAGTTTGCAGCATGTTGGTGCTCTTAAAACCCTGAGTAATCTGTGTAGAGTGTGTCACTCTCCAGCACTGAATACACAACTTAGAGCTCCTTTCACCACAGACACGCAAACACATCCTTTGGTGAAAGTCCTACCTCTTTTCACTTGGAAATGTAAGGGTTTCATGGAGAACATGAAGTCAATCATGCTTTTGCACTCTGCAACCAATAGGAATGAACTTTTGTACATACCCGTCTGAATTTCACTGCAAAATGCCCTTCTTTTCTGGTTTGTTGAAAGTTCACAACACATTAGGAGATAGAGCGTGTTTGAAGAAGACTGATGCAGTGTGCGTTTTCCTGGATTTCAAGTGATTTGGGAAACATACCCCTTGTTTTTCCACATTGTCTAAGAAACAACATGAGGCTTGCAAGAGATTGAAACAATGCATCCTAAAACGTATTCCAGCAGTAAAACACACGTTTCTACAAAGATTTGGAAGGAGCAAGCAAAAGAATAGTGGCTGAGTGTTCTTTCAGAGAGAAACATGCATTTCATCCTTCTGGAGTGAGTTTTCATGCTGGAATTAATAAGCATTTGTACTGTGCAGAATGTAGCTACCTGCTCGGGGGTTGTGTCATAGAAGCACCTTTCCTGCAGGAGCTTATTGCAACATTCATTGTTTGGCTAAGTTCTTTAGGGCTGGCTTTGGAAGGTCTTTCAGCTTTGTCCAAATCCGGTTCGTACGAAATTTTTCACAGCCTTGTTTCCAAGTGTCCACAAAGAGCTGCTGCTTGAAACTGTCCACTTGCACATCTCCCATACTGGTGTGCTCGTTTCAGTACCTGGATTTTGGTTTTCTCTTCTTTCTTTGAAATGACAAGCCTTCTTTCCGCATGCTACACACACCTTGTGGCAGTTGCAGTTTGAAGCATGTTGGTGCTCTCAAAACCCTGAGTAACCCGTGTAGAGTGTGTCACTCTCCAGCACTGAATACACAACTTAGAGCTCCTTTCACCACAGACACGCAAACACATCCTTTGATGAAAGTCCTACTTCAGGTCCCTTGGAAATGTAAGGGTTTCATGGAGAACATGAAGTCAATCATGCTGTTGCACTCTACTACCAATAGAAATGACCTCTTGTACATGCCCGGCTGAGTTTCACTGCAAATTGCCCTTGTTTTCTGGTTTCTTGAATGTTCTCAACACATTAGGAGAAAGAGCGTGTTTGAGCAAGAGTGATGCAGTGTGCGTTGGCCTAGATTTCAAGTGACTTGGGAGACATACTCCTTATTTTTCCACATTGTGTAAGAAACATGAGGCTTGCAAGAGATTGAAAAAATGCATCCCAAAACGTACTCCAGCCGTGAAAGCACACGTTTCTACAAAGGCTTTGAAGGAGCAAGCAAAAGCCAATGGCTGAGGGTTCTTTCCAAAAGAAACACACACATTTCATCCTTCTGGAGTGAATTTTCATGCTGGAATTAATAAGCATTTGTACTGTGCAGAATGTAGCTACCTGCTCGGGGGTTGTGTCATAGAAGCACCTTTCCTGCAGGAGCTTATTGCAACGTTCATTGTTTGGCCAAGTTCTTTAGGGCTGGTTTTGCAAGGTCTTTCAGCTTTGTCCAAATCCGCTTCGTACGAAATTTTTCACAGCCTTGTTTCCAAGTGTCCACAAAGAGCTGCTGCTTGAAACTGTCCACATGCACATCTCCCATACTGGGGTGCTCGTTTCACTACCTGGATTTTGGTTTCCTCTTATTTCTTTGAAATGACAAGCCTTCTTTCTGCATGCTACACACACCTTGTAGCAGTTTCAGTTTGCAGCATGTTGGTGCTCTTAAAACCCTGAGTAATCTGTGTAGAGTGTGTCACTCTCCAGCACTGAATACACAACTTAGAGCTCCTTTCACCACAGACACGCAAACACATCCTTTGGTGAAAGTCCTACCTCTTTTCACTTGGAAATGTAAGGGTTTCATGGAGAACATGAAGTCAATCATGCTTTTGCACTCTGCAACCAATAGGAATGAACTTTTGTACATACCCGTCTGAATTTCACTGCAAAATGCCCTTCTTTTCTGGTTTGTTGAAAGTTCACAACACATTAGGAGATAGAGCGTGTTTGAAGAAGACTGATGCAGTGTGCGTTTTCCTGGATTTCAAGTGATTTGGGAAACATACCCCTTGTTTTTCCACATTGTCTAAGAAACAACATGAGGCTTGCAAGAGATTGAAACAATGCATCCTAAAACGTATTCCAGCAGTAAAACACACGTTTCTACAAAGATTTGGAAGGAGCAAGCAAAAGAATAGTGGCTGAGTGTTCTTTCAGAGAGAAACATGCATTTCATCCTTCTGGAGTGAGTTTTCATGCTGGAATTAATAAGCATTTGTACTGTGCAGAATGTAGCTACCTGCTCGGGGGTTGTGTCATAGAAGCACCTTTCCTGCAGGAGCTTATTGCAACATTCATTGTTTGGCTAAGTTCTTTAGGGCTGGCTTTGGAAGGTCTTTCAGCTTTGTCCAAATCCGGTTCGTACGAAATTTTTCACAGCCTTGTTTCCAAGTGTCCACAAAGAGCTGCTGCTTGAAACTGTCCACTTGCACATCTCCCATACTGGTGTGCTCGTTTCAGTACCTGGATTTTGGTTTTCTCTTCTTTCTTTGAAATGACAAGCCTTCTTTCCGCATGCTACACACACCTTGTGGCAGTTGCAGTTTGAAGCATGTTGGTGCTCTCAAAACCCTGAGTAACCCGTGTAGAGTGTGTCACTCTCCAGCACTGAATACACAACTTAGAGCTCCTTTCACCACAGACACGCAAACACATCCTTTGATGAAAGTCCTACTTCAGGTCCCTTGGAAATGTAAGGGTTTCATGGAGAACATGAAGTCAATCATGCTGTTGCACTCTACTACCAATAGAAATGACCTCTTGTACATGCCCGACTGAGTTTCACTGCAAATTGCCCTTGTTTTCTGGTTTCTTGAATGTTCTCAACACATTAGGAGAAAGAGCGTGTTTGAGCAAGAGTGATGCAGTGTGCGTTGGCCTAGATTTCAAGTGACTTGGGAGACATACTCCTTATTTTTCCACATTGTGTAAGAAACATGAGGCTTGCAAGAGATTGAAAAAATGCATCCCAAAACGTACTCCAGCCGTGAAAGCACACGTTTCTACAAAGGCTTTGAAGGAGCAAGCAAAAGCCAATGGCTGAGGGTTCTTTCCAAAAGAAACACACACATTTCATCCTTCTGGAGTGAATTTTCATGCTGGAATTAATAAGCATTTGTACTGTGCAGGATGTAGCTACCTGCTCGGGGGTTGTGTCATAGAAGCACCTTTCCTGCAGGAGCTTATTGCAACGTTCATTGTTTGGCCAAGTTCTTTAGGGCTGGTTTTGGAAGGTCTTTCAGCTTTGTCCAAATCCGCTTCGTACGAAATTTTTCACAGCCTTGTTTCCAAGTGTCCACAAAGAGCTGCTGCTTGAAACTGTCCACATGCACATCTCCCATACTGGGGTGCTCGTTTCACTACCTGGATTTTGGTTTCCTCTTCTTTCTTTGAAATGACAAGCCTTCTTTCTGCATGCTACACACACCTTGTAGCAGTTTCAGTTTGCAGCATGTTGGTGCTCTTAAAACCCTGAGTAACCTGTGTAGAGTGTGTCACTCTCCAGCACTGAATACACAACTTAGAGCTCCTTTCACCACAGACACGCAAACACATCCTTTGGTGAAAGTCCTACCTCTTTTCACTTGGAAATGTAAGGGTTTCATGGAGAACATGAAGTCAATCATGCTTTTGCACTCTGCAACCAATAGGAATGAACTTTTGTACATACCCGTCTGAATTTCACTGCAAAATGCCCTTCTTTTCTGGTTTGTTGAAAGTTCACAACACATTAGGAGATAGAGCGTGTTTGAAGAAGACTGATGCAGTGTGCGTTTTCCTGGATTTCAAGTGATTTGGGAAACATACCCCTTGTTTTTCCACATTGTCTAAGAAACAACATGAGGCTTGCAAGAGATTGAAACAATGCATCCTAAAACGTATTCCAGCAGTAAAACACACGTTTCTACAAAGATTTGGAAGGAGCAAGCAAAAGAATAGTGGCTGAGTGTTCTTTCAGAGAGAAACATGCATTTCATCCTTCTGGAGTGAGTTTTCATGCTGGAATTAATAAGCATTTGTACTGTGCAGAATGTAGCTACCTGCTCGGGGGTTGTGTCATAGAAGCACCTTTCCTGCAGGAGCTTATTGCAACATTCATTGTTTGGCTAAGTTCTTTAGGGCTGGCTTTGGAAGGTCTTTCAGCTTTGTCCAAATCCGGTTCGTACGAAATTTTTCACAGCCTTGTTTCCAAGTGTCCACAAAGAGCTGCTGCTTGAAACTGTCCACTTGCACATCTCCCATACTGGTGTGCTCGTTTCAGTACCTGGATTTTGGTTTTCTCTTCTTTCTTTGAATTGACAAGCCTTCTTTCCGCATGCTACACACACTTTGTGGCAGTTGCAGTTTGAAGCATGTTGGTGCTCTCAAAACCCTGAGTAACCCGTGTAGAGTGTGTCACTCTCCAGCACTGAATACACAACTTAGAGCTCCTTTCACCACAGACACGCAAACACATCCTTTGATGAAAGTCCTACTTCAGGTCCCTTGGAAATGTAAGGGTTTCATGGAGAACATGAAGTCAATCATGCTGTTGCACTCTACTACCAATAGAAATGACCTCTTGTACATGCCCGGCTGAGTTTCACTGCAAATTGCCCTTGTTTTCTGGTTTCTTGAATGTTCTCAACACATTAGGAGAAAGAGCGTGTTTGAGCAAGAGTGATGCAGTGTGCGTTGGCCTAGATTTCAAGTGACTTGGGAGACATACTCCTTATTTTTCCACATTGTGTAAGAAACATGAGGCTTGCAAGAGATTGAAAAAATGCATCCCAAAACGTACTCCAGCCGTGAAAGCACACGTTTCTACAAAGGCTTTGAAGGAGCAAGCAAAAGCCAATGGCTGAGGGTTCTTTCCAAAAGAAACACACACATTTCATCCTTCTGGAGTGAATTTTCATGCTGGAATTAATAAGCATTTGTACTGTGCAGGATGTAGCTACCTGCTCGGGGGTTGTGTCATAGAAGCACCTTTCCTGCAGGAGCTTATTGCAACGTTCATTGTTTGGCCAAGTTCTTTAGGGCTGGTTTTGGAAGGTCTTTCAGCTTTGTCCAAATCCGCTTCGTACGAAATTTTTCACAGCCTTGTTTCCAAGTGTCCACAAAGAGCTGCTGCTTGAAACTGTCCACATGCACATCTCCCATACTGGGGTGCTCGTTTCACTACCTGGATTTTGGTTTCCTCTTCTTTCTTTGAAATGACAAGCCTTCTTTCTGCATGCTACACACACCTTGTAGCAGTTTCAGTTTGCAGCATGTTGGTGCTCTTAAAACCCTGAGTAACCTGTGTAGAGTGTGTCACTCTCCAGCACTGAATACACAACTTAGAGCTCCTTTCACCACAGACACGCAAACACATCCTTTGGTGAAAGTCCTACCTCTTTTCACTTGGAAATGTAAGGGTTTCATGGAGAACATGAAGTCAATCATGCTTTTGCACTCTGCAACCAATAGGAATGAACTTTTGTACATACCCGTCTGAATTTCACTGCAAAATGCCCTTCTTTTCTGGTTTGTTGAAAGTTCACAACACATTAGGAGATAGAGCGTGTTTGAAGAAGACTGATGCAGTGTGCGTTTTCCTGGATTTCAAGTGATTTGGGAAACATACCCCTTGTTTTTCCACATCGTCTAAGAAACAACATGAGGCTTGCAAGAGATTGAAACAATGCATCCTAAAACGTATTCCAGCAGTACAACACACTTTTCTACAAAGATTTGGAAGGAGCAAGCAAAAGAATAGTGGCTGAGTGTTCTTTCAGAGAGAAACATGCATTTCATCCTTCTGGAGTGAGTTTTCATGCTGGAATTAATAAGCATTTGTACTGTGCAGAATGTAGCTACCTGCTCGGGGGTTGTGTCATAGAAGCACCTTTCCTGCAGGAGCTTATTGCAACATTCATTGTTTGGCTAAGTTCTTTAGGGCTGGCTTTGGAAGGTCTTTCAGCTTTGTCCAAATCCGGTTCGTACGAAATTTTTCACAGCCTTGTTTCCAAGTGTCCACAAAGAGCTGCTGCTTGAAACTGTCCACTTGCACATCTCCCATACTGGTGTGCTCGTTTCAGTACCTGGATTTTGGTTTTCTCTTCTTTCTTTGAAATGACAAGCCTTCTTTCCGCATGCTACACACACCTTGTGGCAGTTGCAGTTTGAAGCATGTTGGTGCTCTCAAAACCCTGAGTAACCCGTGTAGAGTGTGTCACTCTCCAGCACTGAATACACAACTTAGAGCTCCTTTCACCACAGACACGCAAACACATCCTTTGATGAAAGTCCTACTTCAGGTCCCTTGGAAATGTAAGGGTTTCATGGAGAACATGAAGTCAATCATGCTGTTGCACTCTACTACCAATAGAAATGACCTCTTGTACATGCCCGGCTGAGTTTCACTGCAAATTGCCCTTGTTTTCTGGTTTCTTGAATGTTCTCAACACATTAGGAGAAAGAGCGTGTTTGAGCAAGAGTGATGCAGTGTGCGTTGGCCTAGATTTCAAGTGACTTGGGAGACATACTCCTTATTTTTCCACATTGTGTAAGAAACATGAGGCTTGCAAGAGATTGAAAAAATGCATCCCAAAACGTACTCCAGCCGTGAAAGCACACGTTTCTACAAAGGCTTTGAAGGAGCAAGCAAAAGCCAATGGCTGAGGGTTCTTTCCAAAAGAAACACACACATTTCATCCTTCTGGAGTGAATTTTCATGCTGGAATTAATAAGCATTTGTACTGTGCAGGATGTAGCTACCTGCTCGGGGGTTGTGTCATAGAAGCACCTTTCCTGCAGGAGCTTATTGCAACGTTCATTGTTTGGCCAAGTTCTTTAGGGCTGGTTTTGCAAGGTCTTTCAGCTTTGTCCAAATCCGCTTCGTACGAAATTTTTCACAGCCTTGTTTCCAAGTGTCCACAAAGAGCTGCTGCTTGAAACTGTCCACATGCACATCTCCCATACTGGGGTGCTCGTTTCACTACCTGGATTTTGGTTTCCTCTTCTTTCTTTGAAATGACAAGCCTTCTTTCTGCATGCTACACACACCTTGTAGCAGTTTCAGTTTGCAGCATGTTGGTGCTCTTAAAACCCTGAGTAACCTGTGTAGAGTGTGTCACTCTCCAGCACTGAATACACAACTTAGAGCTCCTTTCACCACAGACACGCAAACACATCCTTTGGTGAAAGTCCTACCTCTTTTCACTTGGAAATGTAAGGGTTTCATGGAGAACATGAAGTCAATCATGCTTTTGCACTCTGCAACCAATAGGAATGAACTTTTGTACATACCCGTCTGAATTTCACTGCAAAATGCCCTTCTTTTCTGGTTTGTTGAAAGTTCACAACACATTAGGAGATAGAGCGTGTTTGAAGAAGACTGATGCAGTGTGCGTTTTCCTGGATTTCAAGTGATTTGGGAAACATACCCCTTGTTTTTCCACATTGTCTAAGAAACAACATGAGGCTTGCAAGAGATTGAAACAATGCATCCTAAAACGTATTCCAGCAGTAAAACACACGTTTCTACAAAGATTTGGAAGGAGCAAGCAAAAGAATAGTGGCTGAGTGTTCTTTCAGAGAGAAACATGCATTTCATCCTTCTGGAGTGAGTTTTCATGCTGGAATTAATAAGCATTTGTACTGTGCAGAATGTAGCTACCTGCTCGGGGGTTGTGTCATAGAAGCACCTTTCCTGCAGGAGCTTATTGCAACATTCATTGTTTGGCTAAGTTCTTTAGGGCTGGCTTTGGAAGGTCTTTCAGCTTTGTCCAAATCCGGTTCGTACGAAATTTTTCACAGCCTTGTTTCCAAGTGTCCACAAAGAGCTGCTGCTTGAAACTGTCCACTTGCACATCTCCCATACTGGTGTGCTCGTTTCAGTACCTGGATTTTGGTTTTCTCTTCTTTCTTTGAAATGACAAGCCTTCTTTCCGCATGCTACACACACCTTGTGGCAGTTGCAGTTTGAAGCATGTTGGTGCTCTCAAAACCCTGAGTAATCCATGTAGAGTGTGTCACTCTCCAGCACTGAATACACAACTTAGAGCTCCTTTCACCACAGACACGCAAACACATCCTTTGATGAAAGTCCTACTTCAGGTCCCTTGGAAATGTAAGGGTTTCATGGAGAACATGAAGTCAATCATGCTGTTGCACTCTACTACCAATAGAAATGACCTCTTGTACATGCCCGGCTGAGTTTCACTGCAAATTGCCCTTGTTTTCTGGTTTCTTGAATGTTCTCAACACATTAGGAGAAAGAGCGTGTTTGAGCAAGAGTGATGCAGTGTGCGTTGGCCTAGATTTCAAGTGACTTGGGAGACATACTCCTTATTTTTCCACATTGTGCAAGAAACATGAGGCTTGCAAGAGATTGAAAAAATGCATCCCAAAACGTACTCCAGCCGTGAAAGCACACGTTTCTACAAAGGCTTTGAAGGAGCAAGCAAAAGCCAATGGCTGAGGGTTCTTTCCAAAAGAAACACACACATTTCATCCTTCTGGAGTGAATTTTCATGCTGGAATTAATAAGCATTTGTACTGTGCAGGATGTAGCTACCTGCTCGGGGGTTGTGTCATAGAAGCACCTTTCCTGCAGGAGCTTATTGCAACGTTCATTGTTTGGCCAAGTTCTTTAGGGCTGGTTTTGCGAGGTCTTTCAGCTTTGTCCAAATCCGCTTCGTACGAAATTTTTCACAGCCTTGTTTCCAAGTGTCCACAAAGAGCTGCTGCTTGAAACTGTCCACATGCACATCTCCCATACTGGGGTGCTCGTTTCACTACCTGGATTTTGGTTTCCTCTTCTTTCTTTGAAATGACAAGCCTTCTTTCTGCATGCTACACACACCTTGTAGCAGTTTCAGTTTGCAGCATGTTGGTGCTCTTAAAACCCTGAGTAACCTGTGTAGAGTGTGTCACTCTCCAGCACTGAATACACAACTTAGAGCTCCTTTCACCACAGACACGCAAACACATCCTTTGGTGAAAGTCCTACCTCTTTTCACTTGGAAATGTAAGGGTTTCATGGAGAACATGAAGTCAATCATGCTTTTGCACTCTGCAACCAATAGGAATGAACTCTTGTACATACCCGTCTGAATTTCACTGCAAAATGCCCTTCTTTTCTGGTTTGTTGAAAGTTCACAACACATTAGGAGATAGAGCGTGTTTGAAGAAGACTGATGCAGTGTGCGTTTTCCTGGATTTCAAGTGATTTGGGAAACATACCCCTTGTTTTTCCACATTGTCTAAGAAACAACATGAGGCTTGCAAGAGATTGAAACAATGCATCCTAAAACGTATTCCAGCAGTAAAACACACGTTTCTACAAAGATTTGGAAGGAGCAAGCAAAAGAATAGTGGCTGAGTGTTCTTTCAGAGAGAAACATGCATTTCATCCTTCTGGAGTGAGTTTTCATGCTGGAATTAATAAGCATTTGTACTGTGCAGAATGTAGCTACCTGCTCGGGGGTTGTGTCATAGAAGCACCTTTCCTGCAGGAGCTTATTGCAACATTCATTGTTTGGCTAAGTTCTTTAGGGCTGGCTTTGGAAGGTCTTTCAGCTTTGTCCAAATCCGGTTCGTACGAAATTTTTCACAGCCTTGTTTCCAAGTGTCCACAAAGAGCTGCTGCTTGAAACTGTCCACTTGCACATCTCCCATACTGGTGTGCTCGTTTCAGTACCTGGATTTTGGTTTTCTCTTCTTTCTTTGAAATGACAAGCCTTCTTTCCGCATGCTACACACACCTTGTGGCAGCTGCAGTTTGAAGCATGTTGGTGCTCTCAAAACCCTGAGTAACCCGTGTAGAGTGTGTCACTCTCCAGCACTGAATACACAACTTAGAGCTCCTTTCACCACAGACACGCAAACACATCCTTTGATGAAAGTCCTACTTCAGGTCCCTTGGAAATGTAAGGGTTTCATGGAGAACATGAAGTCAATCATGCTGTTGCACTCTACTACCAATAGAAATGACCTCTTGTACATGCCCGGCTGAGTTTCACTGCAAATTGCCCTTGTTTTCTGGTTTCTTGAATGTTCTCAACACATTAGGAGAAAGAGCGTGTTTGAGCAAGAGTGATGCAGTGTGCGTTGGCCTAGATTTCAAGTGACTTGGGAGACATACTCCTTATTTTTCCACATTGTGTAAGAAACATGAGGCTTGCAAGAGATTGAAAAAATGCATCCCAAAACGTACTCCAGCCGTGAAAGCATACGTTTCTACAAAGGCTTTGAAGGAGCAAGCAAAAGCCAATGGCTGAGGGTTCTTTCCAAAAGAAACACACACATTTCATCCTTCTGGAGTGAATTTTCATGCTGTAATTAATAAGCATTTGTACTGTGCAGGATGTAGCTACCTGCTCGGGGGTTGTGTCATAGAAGCACCTTTCCTGCAGGAGCTTATTGCAGCGTTCATTGTTTGGCCAAGTTCTTTAGGGCTGGTTTTGCGAGGTCTTTCAGCTTTGTCCAAATCCGCTTCGTACGAAATTTTTCACAGCCTTGTTTCCAAGTGTCCACAAAGAGCTGCTGCTTGAAACTGTCCACATGCACATCTCCCATACTGGGGTGCTCGTTTCACTACCTGGATTTTGGTTTCCTCTTCTTTCTTTGAAATGACAAGCCTTCTTTCTGCATGCTACACACACCTTGTAGCAGTTTCAGTTTGCAGCATGTTGGTGCTCTTAAAACCCTGAGTAACCTGTGTAGAGTGTGTCACTCTCCAGCACTGAATACACAACTTAGAGCTCCTTTCACCACAGACACGCAAACACATCCTTTGGTGAAAGTCCTACCTCTTTTCACTTGGAAATGTAAGGGTTTCATGGAGAACATGAAGTCAATCATGCTTTTGCACTCTGCAACCAATAGGAATGAACTCTTGTACATACCCGTCTGAATTTCACTGCAAAATGCCCTTCTTTTCTGGTTTGTTGAAAGTTCACAACACATTAGGAGATAGAGCGTGTTTGAAGAAGACTGATGCAGTGTGCGTTTTCCTGGATTTCAAGTGATTTGGGAAACATACCCCTTGTTTTTCCACATTGTCTAAGAAACAACATGAGGCTTGCAAGAGATTGAAACAATGCATCCTAAAACGTATTCCAGCAGTAAAACACACGTTTCTACAAAGATTTGGAAGGAGCAAGCAAAAGAATAGTGGCTGAGTGTTCTTTCAGAGAGAAACATGCATTTCATCCTTCTGGAGTGAGTTTTCATGCTGGAATTAATAAGCATTTGTACTGTGCAGAATGTAGCTACCTGCTCGGGGGTTGTGTCATAGAAGCACCTTTCCTGCAGGAGCTTATTGCAACATTCATTGTTTGGCTAAGTTCTTTAGGGCTGGCTTTGGAAGGTCTTTCAGCTTTGTCCAAATCCGGTTCGTACGAAATTTTTCACAGCCTTGTTTCCAAGTGTCCACAAAGAGCTGCTGCTTGAAACTGTCCACTTGCACATCTCCCATACTGGTGTGCTCGTTTCAGTACCTGGATTTTGGTTTTCTCTTCTTTCTTTGAAATGACAAGCCTTCTTTCCGCATGCTACACACACCTTGTGGCAGTTGCAGTTTGAAGCATGTTGGTGCTCTCAAAACCCTGAGTAATCCATGTAGAGTGTGTCACTCTCCAGCACTGAATACACAACTTAGAGCTCCTTTCACCACAGACACGCAAACACATCCTTTGATGAAAGTCCTACTTCAGGTCCCTTGGAAATGTAAGGGTTTCATGGAGAACATGAAGTCAATCATGCTGTTGCACTCTACTACCAATAGAAATGACCTCTTGTACATGCCCGACTGAGTTTCACTGCAAATTGCCCTTGTTTTCTGGTTTCTTGAATGTTCTCAACACATTAGGAGAAAGAGCGTGTTTGAGCAAGAGTGATGCAGTGTGCGTTGGCCTAGATTTCAAGTGACTTGGGAGACATACTCCTTATTTTTCCACATTGTGTAAGAAACATGAGGCTTGCAAGAGATTGAAAAAATGCATCCCAAAACGTACTCCAGCCGTGAAAGCACACGTTTCTACAAAGGCTTTGAAGGAGCAAGCAAAAGCCAATGGCTGAGGGTACGTTCCAAAAGAAACACACACATTTCATCCTTCTGGAGTGAATTTTCATGCTGGAATTAATAAGCATTTGTACTGTGCAGGATGTAGCTACCTGCTCGGGGGTTGTGTCATAGAAGCACCTTTCCTGCAGGAGCTTATTGCAACGTTCATTGTTTGGCCAAGTTCTTTAGGGCTGGTTTTGCAAGGTCTTTCAGCTTTGTCCAAATCCGCTTCGTACGAAATTTTTCACAGCCTTGTTTCCAAGTGTCCACAAAGAGCTGCTGCTTGAAACTGTCCACATGCACATCTCCCATACTGGGGTGCTCGTTTCACTACCTGGATTTTGGTTTCCTCTTCTTTCTTTGAAATGACAAGCCTTCTTTCTGCATGCTACACACACCTTGTAGCAGTTTCAGTTTGCAGCATGTTGGTGCTCTTAAAACCCTGAGTAACCTGTGTAGAGTGTGTCACTCTCCAGCACTGAATACACAACTTAGAGCTCCTTTCACCACAGACACGCAAACACATCCTTTGGTGAAAGTCCTACCTCTTTTCACTTGGAAATGTAAGGGTTTCATGGAGAACATGAAGTCAATCATGCTTTTGCACTCTGCAACCAATAGGAATGAACTCTTGTACATACCCGTCTGAATTTCACTGCAAAATGCCCTTCTTTTCTGGTTTGTTGAAAGTTCACAACACATTAGGAGATAGAGCGTGTTTGAAGAAGACTGATGCAGTGTGCGTTTTCCTGGATTTCAAGTGATTTGGGAAACATACCCCTTGTTTTTCCACATTGTCTAAGAAACAACATGAGGCTTGCAAGAGATTGAAACAATGCATCCTAAAACGTATTCCAGCAGTAAAACACACGTTTCTACAAAGATTTGGAAGGAGCAAGCAAAAGAATAGTGGCTGAGTGTTCTTTCAGAGAGAAACATGCATTTCATCCTTCTGGAGTGAGTTTTCATGCTGGAATTAATAAGCATTTGTACTGTGCAGAATGTAGCTACCTGCTCGGGGGTTGTGTCATAGAAGCACCTTTCCTGCAGGAGCTTATTGCAACATTCATTGTTTGGCTAAGTTCTTTAGGGCTGGCTTTGGAAGGTCTTTCAGCTTTGTCCAAATCCGCTTCGTACGAAATTTTTCACAGCCTTGTTTCCAAGTGTCCACAAAGAGCTGCTGCTTGAAACTGTCCACTTGCACATCTCCCATACTGGTGTGCTCGTTTCAGTACCTGGATTTTGGTTTTCTCTTCTTTCTTTGAAATGACAAGCCTTCTTTCCGCATGCTACACACACCTTGTGGCAGTTGCAGTTTGAAGCATGTTGGTGCTCTCAAAACCCTGAGTAACCCGTGTAGAGTGTGTCACTCTCCAGCACTGAATACACAACTTAGAGCTCCTTTCACCACAGACACGCAAACACATCCTTTGATGAAAGTCCTACTTCAGGTCCCTTGGAAATGTAAGGGTTTCATGGAGAACATGAAGTCAATCATGCTGTTGCACTCTACTACCAATAGAAATGACCTCTTGTACATGCCCGACTGAGTTTCACTGCAAATTGCCCTTGTTTTCTGGTTTCTTGAATGTTCTCAACACATTAGGAGAAAGAGCGTGTTTGAGCAAGAGTGATGCAGTGTGCGTTGGCCTAGATTTCAAGTGACTTGGGAGACATACTCCTTATTTTTCCACATTGTGTAAGAAACATGAGGCTTGCAAGAGATTGAAAAAATGCATCCCAAAACGTACTCCAGCCGTGAAAGCACACGTTTCTACAAAGGCTTTGAAGGAGCAAGCAAAAGCCAATGGCTGAGGGTTCTTTCCAAAAGAAACACACACATTTCATCCTTCTGGAGTGAATTTTCATGCTGGAATTAATAAGCATTTGTACTGTGCAGGATGTAGCTACCTGCTCGGGGGTTGTGTCATAGAAGCACCTTTCCTGCAGGAGCTTATTGCAACGTTCATTGTTTGGCCAAGTTCTTTAGGGCTGGTTTTGGAAGGTCTTTCAGCTTTGTCCAAATCCGCTTCGTACGAAATTTTTCACAGCCTTGTTTCCAAGTGTCCACAAAGAGCTGCTGCTTGAAACTGTCCACATGCACATCTCCCATACTGGGGTGCTCGTTTCACTACCTGGATTTTGGTTTCCTCTTCTTTCTTTGAAATGACAAGCCTTCTTTCTGCATGCTACACACACCTTGTAGCAGTTTCAGTTTGCAGCATGTTGGTGCTCTTAAAACCCTGAGTAACCTGTGTAGAGTGTGTCACTCTCCAGCACTGAATACACAACTTAGAGCTCCTTTCACCACAGACACGCAAACACATCCTTTGGTGAAAGTCCTACCTCTTTTCACTTGGAAATGTAAGGGTTTCATGGAGAACATGAAGTCAATCATGCTTTTGCACTCTGCAACCAATAGGAATGAACTTTTGTACATACCCGTCTGAATTTCACTGCAAAATGCCCTTCTTTTCTGGTTTGTTGAAAGTTCACAACACATTAGGAGATAGAGCGTGTTTGAAGAAGACTGATGCAGTGTGCGTTTTCCTGGATTTCAAGTGATTTGGGAAACATACCCCTTGTTTTTCCACATTGTCTAAGAAACAACATGAGGCTTGCAAGAGATTGAAACAATGCATCCTAAAACGTATTCCAGCAGTAAAACACACGTTTCTACAAAGATTTGGAAGGAGCAAGCAAAAGAATAGTGGCTGAGTGTTCTTTCAGAGAGAAACATGCATTTCATCCTTCTGGAGTGAGTTTTCATGCTGGAATTAATAAGCATTTGTACTGTGCAGAATGTAGCTACCTGCTCGGGGGTTGTGTCATAGAAGCACCTTTCCTGCAGGAGCTTATTGCAACATTCATTGTTTGGCTAAGTTCTTTAGGGCTGGCTTTGGAAGGTCTTTCAGCTTTGTCCAAATCCGGTTCGTACGAAATTTTTCACAGCCTTGTTTCCAAGTGTCCACAAAGAGCTGCTGCTTGAAACTGTCCACTTGCACATCTCCCATACTGGTGTGCTCGTTTCAGTACCTGGATTTTGGTTTTCTCTTCTTTCTTTGAAATGACAAGCCTTCTTTCCGCATGCTACACACACCTTGTGGCAGTTGCAGTTTGAAGCATGTTGGTGCTCTCAAAACCCTGAGTAACCCGTGTAGAGTGTGTCACTCTCCAGCACTGAATACACAACTTAGAGCTCCTTTCACCACAGACACGCAAACACATCCTTTGATGAAAGTCCTACTTCAGGTCCCTTGGAAATGTAAGGGTTTCATGGAGAACATGAAGTCAATCATGCTGTTGCACTCTACTACCAATAGAAATGACCTCTTGTACATGCCCGGCTGAGTTTCACTGCAAATTGCCCTTGTTTTCTGGTTTCTTGAATGTTCTCAACACATTAGGAGAAAGAGCGTGTTTGAGCAAGAGTGATGCAGTGTGCGTTGGCCTAGATTTCAAGTGACTTGGGAGACATACTCCTTATTTTTCCACATTGTGTAAGAAACATGAGGCTTGCAAGAGATTGAAAAAATGCATCCCAAAACGTACTCCAGCCGTGAAAGCACACGTTTCTACAAAGGCTTTGAAGGAGCAAGCAAAAGCCAATGGCTGAGGGTTCTTTCCAAAAGAAACACACACATTTCATCCTTCTGGAGTGAATTTTCATGCTGGAATTAATAAGCATTTGTACTGTGCAGAATGTAGCTACCTGCTCGGGGGTTGTGTCATAGAAGCACCTTTCCTGCAGGAGCTTATTGCAACGTTCATTGTTTGGCCAAGTTCTTTAGGGCTGGTTTTGCAAGGTCTTTCAGCTTTGTCCAAATCCGCTTCGTACGAAATTTTTCACAGCCTTGTTTCCAAGTGTCCACAAAGAGCTGCTGCTTGAAACTGTCCACATGCACATCTCCCATACTGGGGTGCTCGTTTCACTACCTGGATTTTGGTTTCCTCTTCTTTCTTTGAAATGACAAGCCTTCTTTCTGCATGCTACACACACCTTGTAGCAGTTTCAGTTTGCAGCATGTTGGTGCTCTTAAAACCCTGAGTAACCTGTGTAGAGTGTGTCACTCTCCAGCACTGAATACACAACTTAGAGCTCCTTTCACCACAGACACGCAAACACATCCTTTGGTGAAAGTCCTACCTCTTTTCACTTGGAAATGTAAGGGTTTCATGGAGAACATGAAGTCAATCATGCTTTTGCACTCTGCAACCAATAGGAATGAACTTTTGTACATACCCGTCTGAATTTCACTGCAAAATGCCCTTCTTTTCTGGTTTGTTGAAAGTTCACAACACATTAGGAGATAGAGCGTGTTTGAAGAAGACTGATGCAGTGTGCGTTTTCCTGGATTTCAAGTGATTTGGGAAACATACCCCTTGTTTTTCCACATTGTCTAAGAAACAACATGAGGCTTGCAAGAGATTGAAACAATGCATCCTAAAACGTATTCCAGCAGTAAAACACACGTTTCTACAAAGATTTGGAAGGAGCAAGCAAAAGAATAGTGGCTGAGTGTTCTTTCAGAGAGAAACATGCATTTCATCCTTCTGGAGTGAGTTTTCATGCTGGAATTAATAAGCATTTGTACTGTGCAGAATGTAGCTACCTGCTCGGGGGTTGTGTCATAGAAGCACCTTTCCTGCAGGAGCTTATTGCAACATTCATTGTTTGGCTAAGTTCTTTAGGGCTGGCTTTGGAAGGTCTTTCAGCTTTGTCCAAATCCGGTTCGTACGAAATTTTTCACAGCCTTGTTTCCAAGTGTCCACAAAGAGCTGCTGCTTGAAACTGTCCACTTGCACATCTCCCATACTGGTGTGCTCGTTTCAGTACCTGGATTTTGGTTTTCTCTTCTTTCTTTGAAATGACAAGCCTTCTTTCCGCATGCTACACACACCTTGTGGCAGTTGCAGTTTGAAGCATGTTGGTGCTCTCAAAACCCTGAGTAACCCGTGTAGAGTGTGTCACTCTCCAGCACTGAATACACAACTTAGAGCTCCTTTCACCACAGGCACGCAAACACATCCTTTGATGAAAGTCCTACTTCAGGTCCCTTGGAAATGTAAGGGTTTCATGGAGAACATGAAGTCAATCATGCTGTTGCACTCTACTACCAATAGAAATGACCTCTTGTACATGCCCGGCTGAGTTTCACTGCAAATTGCCCTTGTTTTCTGGTTTCTTGAATGTTCTCAACACATTAGGAGAAAGAGCGTGTTTGAGCAAGAGTGATGCAGTGTGCGTTGGCCTAGATTTCAAGTGACTTGGGAGACATACTCCTTATTTTTCCACATTGTGTAAGAAACATGAGGCTTGCAAGAGATTGAAAAAATGCATCCCAAAACGTACTCCAGCCGTGAAAGCACACGTTTCTACAAAGGCTTTGAAGGAGCAAGCAAAAGCCAATGGCTGAGGGTTCTTTCCAAAAGAAACACACACATTTCATCCTTCTGGAGTGAATTTTCATGCTGGAATTAATAAGCATTTGTACTGTGCAGAATGTAGCTACCTGCTCGGGGGTTGTGTCATAGAAGCACCTTTCCTGCAGGAGCTTATTGCAACGTTCATTGTTTGGCCAAGTTCTTTAGGGCTGGTTTTGCAAGGTCTTTCAGCTTTGTCCAAATCCGCTTCGTACGAAATTTTTCACAGCCTTGTTTCCAAGTGTCCACAAAGAGCTGCTGCTTGAAACTGTCCACATGCACATCTCCCATACTGGGGTGCTCGTTTCACTACCTGGATTTTGGTTTCCTCTTCTTTCTTTGAAATGACAAGCCTTCTTTCTGCATGCTACACACACCTTGTAGCAGTTTCAGTTTGCAGCATGTTGGTGCTCTTAAAACCCTGAGTAATCTGTGTAGAGTGTGTCACTCTCCAGCACTGAATACACAACTTAGAGCTCCTTTCACCACAGACACGCAAACACATCCTTTGGTGAAAGTCCTACCTCTTTTCACTTGGAAATGTAAGGGTTTCATGGAGAACATGAAGTCAATCATGCTTTTGCACTCTGCAACCAATAGGAATGAACTTTTGTACATACCCGTCTGAATTTCACTGCAAAATGCCCTTCTTTTCTGGTTTGTTGAAAGTTCACAACACATTAGGAGATAGAGCGTGTTTGAAGAAGACTGATGCAGTGTGCGTTTTCCTGGATTTCAAGTGATTTGGGAAACATACCCCTTGTTTTTCCACATTGTCTAAGAAACAACATGAGGCTTGCAAGAGATTGAAACAATGCATCCTAAAACGTATTCCAGCAGTAAAACACACGTTTCTACAAAGATTTGGAAGGAGCAAGCAAAAGAATAGTGGCTGAGTGTTCTTTCAGAGAGAAACATGCATTTCATCCTTCTGGAGTGAGTTTTCATGCTGGAATTAATAAGCATTTGTACTGTGCAGAATGTAGCTACCTGCTCGGGGGTTGTGTCATAGAAGCACCTTTCCTGCAGGAGCTTATTGCAACATTCATTGTTTGGCTAAGTTCTTTAGGGCTGGCTTTGGAAGGTCTTTCAGCTTTGTCCAAATCCGGTTCGTACGAAATTTTTCACAGCCTTGTTTCCAAGTGTCCACAAAGAGCTGCTGCTTGAAACTGTCCACTTGCACATCTCCCATACTGGTGTGCTCGTTTCAGTACCTGGATTTTGGTTTTCTCTTCTTTCTTTGAAATGACAAGCCTTCTTTCCGCATGCTACACACACCTTGTGGCAGTTGCAGTTTGAAGCATGTTGGTGCTCTCAAAACCCTGAGTAACCCGTGTAGAGTGTGTCACTCTCCAGCACTGAATACACAACTTAGAGCTCCTTTCACCACAGACACGCAAACACATCCTTTGATGAAAGTCCTACTTCAGGTCCCTTGGAAATGTAAGGGTTTCATGGAGAACATGAAGTCAATCATGCTGTTGCACTCTACTACCAATAGAAATGACCTCTTGTACATGCCCGACTGAGTTTCACTGCAAATTGCCCTTGTTTTCTGGTTTCTTGAATGTTCTCAACACATTAGGAGAAAGAGCGTGTTTGAGCAAGAGTGATGCAGTGTGCGTTGGCCTAGATTTCAAGTGACTTGGGAGACATACTCCTTATTTTTCCACATTGTGTAAGAAACATGAGGCTTGCAAGAGATTGAAAAAATGCATCCCAAAACGTACTCCAGCCGTGAAAGCACACGTTTCTACAAAGGCTTTGAAGGAGCAAGCAAAAGCCAATGGCTGAGGGTTCTTTCCAAAAGAAACACACACATTTCATCCTTCTGGAGTGAATTTTCATGCTGGAATTAATAAGCATTTGTACTGTGCAGGATGTAGCTACCTGCTCGGGGGTTGTGTCATAGAAGCACCTTTCCTGCAGGAGCTTATTGCAACGTTCATTGTTTGGCCAAGTTCTTTAGGGCTGGTTTTGGAAGGTCTTTCAGCTTTGTCCAAATCCGCTTCGTACGAAATTTTTCACAGCCTTGTTTCCAAGTGTCCACAAAGAGCTGCTGCTTGAAACTGTCCACATGCACATCTCCCATACTGGGGTGCTCGTTTCACTACCTGGATTTTGGTTTCCTCTTCTTTCTTTGAAATGACAAGCCTTCTTTCTGCATGCTACACACACCTTGTAGCAGTTTCAGTTTGCAGCATGTTGGTGCTCTTAAAACCCTGAGTAACCTGTGTAGAGTGTGTCACTCTCCAGCACTGAATACACAACTTAGAGCTCCTTTCACCACAGACACGCAAACACATCCTTTGGTGAAAGTCCTACCTCTTTTCACTTGGAAATGTAAGGGTTTCATGGAGAACATGAAGTCAATCATGCTTTTGCACTCTGCAACCAATAGGAATGAACTTTTGTACATACCCGTCTGAATTTCACTGCAAAATGCCCTTCTTTTCTGGTTTGTTGAAAGTTCACAACACATTAGGAGATAGAGCGTGTTTGAAGAAGACTGATGCAGTGTGCGTTTTCCTGGATTTCAAGTGATTTGGGAAACATACCCCTTGTTTTTCCACATTGTCTAAGAAACAACATGAGGCTTGCAAGAGATTGAAACAATGCATCCTAAAACGTATTCCAGCAGTAAAACACACATTTCTACAAAGATTTGGAAGGAGCAAGCAAAAGAATAGTGGCTGAGTGTTCTTTCAGAGAGAAACATGCATTTCATCCTTCTGGAGTGAGTTTTCATGCTGGAATTAATAAGCATTTGTACTGTGCAGAATGTAGCTACCTGCTCGGGGGTTGTGTCATAGAAGCACCTTTCCTGCAGGAGCTTATTGCAACATTCATTGTTTGGCTAAGTTCTTTAGGGCTGGCTTTGGAAGGTCTTTCAGCTTTGTCCAAATCCGGTTCGTACGAAATTTTTCACAGCCTTGTTTCCAAGTGTCCACAAAGAGCTGCTGCTTGAAACTGTCCACTTGCACATCTCCCATACTGGTGTGCTCGTTTCAGTACCTGGATTTTGGTTTTCTCTTCTTTCTTTGAAATGACAAGCCTTCTTTCCGCATGCTACACACACCTTGTGGCAGTTGCAGTTTGAAGCATGTTGGTGCTCTCAAAACCCTGAGTAACCCGTGTAGAGTGTGTCACTCTCCAGCACTGAATACACAACTTAGAGCTCCTTTCACCACAGACACGCAAACACATCCTTTGATGAAAGTCCTACTTCAGGTCCCTTGGAAATGTAAGGGTTTCATGGAGAACATGAAGTCAATCATGCTGTTGCACTCTACTACCAATAGAAATGACCTCTTGTACATGCCCGACTGAGTTTCACTGCAAATTGCCCTTGTTTTCTGGTTTCTTGAATGTTCTCAACACATTAGGAGAAAGAGCGTGTTTGAGCAAGAGTGATGCAGTGTGCGTTGGCCTAGATTTCAAGTGACTTGGGAGACATACTCCTTATTTTTCCACATTGTGTAAGAAACATGAGGCTTGCAAGAGATTGAAAAAATGCATCCCAAAACGTACTCCAGCCGTGAAAGCACACGTTTCTACAAAGGCTTTGAAGGAGCAAGCAAAAGCCAATGGCTGAGGGTTCTTTCCAAAAGAAACACACACATTTCATCCTTCTGGAGTGAATTTTCATGCTGGAATTAATAAGCATTTGTACTGTGCAGGATGTAGCTACCTGCTCGGGGGTTGTGTCATAGAAGCACCTTTCCTGCAGGAGCTTATTGAAACGTTCATTGTTTGGCCAAGTTCTTTAGGGCTGGTTTTGGAAGGTCTTTCAGCTTTGTCCAAATCCGCTTCGTACGAAATTTTTCACAGCCTTGTTTCCAAGTGTCCACAAAGAGCTGCTGCTTGAAACTGTCCACATGCACATCTCCCATACTGGGGTGCTCGTTTCACTACCTGGATTTTGGTTTCCTCTTCTTTCTTTGAAATGACAAGCCTTCTTTCTGCATGCTACACACACCTTGTAGCAGTTTCAGTTTGCAGCATGTTGGTGCTCTTAAAACCCTGAGTAACCTGTGTAGAGTGTGTCACTCTCCAGCACTGAATACACAACTTAGAGCTCCTTTCACCACAGACACGCAAACACATCCTTTGGTGAAAGTCCTACCTCTTTTCACTTGGAAATGTAAGGGTTTCATGGAGAACATGAAGTCAATCATGCTTTTGCACTCTGCAACCAATAGGAATGAACTTTTGTACATACCCGTCTGAATTTCACTGCAAAATGCCCTTCTTTTCTGGTTTGTTGAAAGTTCACAACACATTAGGAGATAGAGCGTGTTTGAAGAAGACTGATGCAGTGTGCGTTTTCCTGGATTTCAAGTGATTTGGGAAACATACCCCTTGTTTTTCCACATTGTCTAAGAAACAACATGAGGCTTGCAAGAGATTGAAACAATGCATCCTAAAACGTATTCCAGCAGTAAAACACACGTTTCTACAAAGATTTGGAAGGAGCAAGCAAAAGAATAGTGGCTGAGTGTTCTTTCAGAGAGAAACATGCATTTCATCCTTCTGGAGTGAGTTTTCATGCTGGAATTAATAAGCATTTGTACTGTGCAGAATGTAGCTACCTGCTCGGGGGTTGTGTCATAGAAGCACCTTTCCTGCAGGAGCTTATTGCAACATTCATTGTTTGGCTAAGTTCTTTAGGGCTGGCTTTGGAAGGTCTTTCAGCTTTGTCCAAATCCGGTTCGTACGAAATTTTTCACAGCCTTGTTTCCAAGTGTCCACAAAGAGCTGCTGCTTGAAACTGTCCACTTGCACATCTCCCATACTGGTGTGCTCGTTTCAGTACCTGGATTTTGGTTTTCTCTTCTTTCTTTGAAATGACAAGCCTTCTTTCCGCATGCTACACACACCTTGTGGTAGTTGCAGTTTGAAGCATGTTGGTGCTCTCAAAACCCTGAGTAATCCATGTAGAGTGTGTCACTCTCCAGCACTGAATACACAACTTAGAGCTCCTTTCACCACAGACACGCAAACACATCCTTTGATGAAAGTCCTACTTCAGGTCCCTTGGAAATGTAAGGGTTTCATGGAGAACATGAAGTCAATCATGCTGTTGCACTCTACTACCAATAGAAATGACCTCTTGTACATGCCCGGCTGAGTTTCACTGCAAATTGCCCTTGTTTTCTGGTTTCTTGAATGTTCTCAACACATTAGGAGAAAGAGCGTGTTTGAGCAAGAGTGATGCAGTGTGCGTTGGCCTAGATTTCAAGTGACCTGGGAGACATACTCCTTATTTTTCCACATTGTGTAAGAAACATGAGGCTTGCAAGAGATTGAAAAAATGCATCCCAAAACGTACTCCAGCCGTGAAAGCACACGTTTCTACAAAGGCTTTGAAGGAGCAAGCAAAAGCCAATGGCTGAGGGTTCTTTCCAAAAGAAACACACACATTTCATCCTTCTGGAGTGAATTTTCATGCTGGAATTAATAAGCATTTGTACTGTGCAGGATGTAGCTACCTGCTCGGGGGTTGTGTCATAGAAGCACCTTTCCTGCAGGAGCTTATTGCAACGTTCATTGTTTGGCCAAGTTCTTTAGGGCTGGTTTTGCAAGGTCTTTCAGCTTTGTCCAAATCCGCTTCGTACGAAATTTTTCACAGCCTTGTTTCCAAGTGTCCACAAAGAGCTGCTGCTTGAAACTGTCCACATGCACATCTCCCATACTGGGGTGCTCGTTTCACTACCTGGATTTTGGTTTCCTCTTCTTTCTTTGAAATGACAAGCCTTCTTTCTGCATGCTACACACACCTTGTAGCAGTTTCAGTTTGCAGCATGTTGGTGCTCTTAAAACCCTGAGTAACCTGTGTAGAGTGTGTCACTCTCCAGCACTGAATACACAACTTAGAGCTCCTTTCACCACAGACACGCAAACACATCCTTTGGTGAAAGTCCTACCTCTTTTCACTTGGAAATGTAAGGGTTTCATGGAGAACATGAAGTCAATCATGCTTTTGCACTCTGCAACCAATAGGAATGAACTTTTGTACATACCCGTCTGAATTTCACTGCAAAATGCCCTTCTTTTCTGGTTTGTTGAAAGTTCACAACACATTAGGAGATAGAGCGTGTTTGAAGAAGACTGATGCAGTGTGCGTTTTCCTGGATTTCAAGTGATTTGGGAAACATACCCCTTGTTTTTCCACATTGTCTAAGAAACAACATGAGGCTTGCAAGAGATTGAAACAATGCATCCTAAAACGTATTCCAGCAGTAAAACACACATTTCTACAAAGATTTGGAAGGAGCAAGCAAAAGAATAGTGGCTGAGTGTTCTTTCAGAGAGAAACATGCATTTCATCCTTCTGGAGTGAGTTTTCATGCTGGAATTAATAAGCATTTGTACTGTGCAGAATGTAGCTACCTGCTCGGGGGTTGTGTCATAGAAGCACCTTTCCTGCAGGAGCTTATTGCAACATTCATTGTTTGGCTAAGTTCTTTAGGGCTGGCTTTGGAAGGTCTTTCAGCTTTGTCCAAATCCGGTTCGTACGAAATTTTTCACAGCCTTGTTTCCAAGTGTCCACAAAGAGCTGCTGCTTGAAACTGTCCACTTGCACATCTCCCATACTGGTGTGCTCGTTTCAGTACCTGGATTTTGGTTTTCTCTTCTTTCTTTGAAATGACAAGCCTTCTTTCCGCATGCTACACACACCTTGTGGCAGTTGCAGTTTGAAGCATGTTGGTGCTCTCAAAACCCTGAGTAACCCGTGTAGAGTGTGTCACTCTCCAGCACTGAATACACAACTTAGAGCTCCTTTCACCACAGACACGCAAACACATCCTTTGATGAAAGTCCTACTTCAGGTCCCTTGGAAATGTAAGGGTTTCATGGAGAACATGAAGTCAATCATGCTGTTGCACTCTACTACCAATAGAAATGACCTCTTGTACATGCCCGGCTGAGTTTCACTGCAAATTGCCCTTGTTTTCTGGTTTCTTGAATGTTCTCAACACATTAGGAGAAAGAGCGTGTTTGAGCAAGAGTGATGCAGTGTGCGTTGGCCTAGATTTCAAGTGACCTGGGAGACATACTCCTTATTTTTCCACATTGTGTAAGAAACATGAGGCTTGCAAGAGATTGAAAAAATGCATCCCAAAACGTACTCCAGCCGTGAAAGCACACGTTTCTACAAAGGCTTTGAAGGAGCAAGCAAAAGCCAATGGCTGAGGGTTCTTTCCAAAAGAAACACACACATTTCATCCTTCTGGAGTGAATTTTCATGCTGGAATTAATAAGCATTTGTACTGTGCAGGATGTAGCTACCTGCTCGGGGGTTGTGTCATAGAAGCACCTTTCCTGCAGGAGCTTATTGCAACGTTCATTGTTTGGCCAAGTTCTTTAGGGCTGGTTTTGCAAGGTCTTTCAGCTTTGTCCAAATCCGCTTCGTACGAAATTTTTCACAGCCTTGTTTCCAAGTGTCCACAAAGAGCTGCTGCTTGAAACTGTCCACATGCACATCTCCCATACTGGGGTGCTCGTTTCACTACCTGGATTTTGGTTTCCTCTTCTTTCTTTGAAATGACAAGCCTTCTTTCTGCATGCTACACACACCTTGTAGCAGTTTCAGTTTGCAGCATGTTGGTGCTCTTAAAACCCTGAGTAACCTGTGTAGAGTGTGTCACTCTCCAGCACTGAATACACAACTTAGAGCTCCTTTCACCACAGACACGCAAACACATCCTTTGGTGAAAGTCCTACCTCTTTTCACTTGGAAATGTAAGGGTTTCATGGAGAACATGAAGTCAATCATGCTTTTGCACTCTGCAACCAATAGGAATGAACTCTTGTACATACCCGTCTGAATTTCACTGCAAAATGCCCTTCTTTTCTGGTTTGTTGAAAGTTCACAACACATTAGGAGATAGAGCGTGTTTGAAGAAGACTGATGCAGTGTGCGTTTTCCTGGATTTCAAGTGATTTGGGAAACATACCCCTTGTTTTTCCACTTTGTCTAAGAAACAACATGAGGCTTGCAAGAGATTGAAACAATGCATCCTAAAACGTATTACAGCAGTAAAACACACGTTTCTACAAAGATTTGGAAGGAGCAAGCAAAAGAATAGTGGCTGAGTGTTCTTTCAGAGAGAAACATGCATTTCATCCTTCTGGAGTGAGTTTTCATGCTGGAATTAATAAGCATTTGTACTGTGCAGAATGTAGCTACCTGCTCGGGGGTTGTGTCATAGAAGCACCTTTCCTGCAGGAGCTTATTGCAACATTCATTGTTTGGCTAAGTTCTTTAGGGCTGGCTTTGGAAGGTCTTTCAGCTTTGTCCAAATCCGCTTCGTACGAAATTTTTCACAGCCTTGTTTCCAAGTGTCCACAAAGAGCTGCTGCTTGAAACTGTCCACTTGCACATCTCCCATACTGGTGTGCTCGTTTCAGTACCTGGATTTTGGTTTTCTCTTCTTTCTTTGAAATGACAAGCCTTCTTTCCGCATGCTACACACACCTTGTGGCAGTTGCAGTTTGAAGCATGTTGGTGCTCTCAAAACCCTGAGTAACCCGTGTAGAGTGTGTCACTCTCCAGCACTGAATACACAACTTAGAGCTCCTTTCACCACAGACACGCAAACACATCCTTTGATGAAAGTCCTACTTCAGGTCCCTTGGAAATGTAAGGGTTTCATGGAGAACATGAAGTCAATCATGCTGTTGCACTCTACTACCAATAGAAATGACCTCTTGTACATGCCCGGCTGAGTTTCACTGCAAATTGCCCTTGTTTTCTGGTTTCTTGAATGTTCTCAACACATTAGGAGAAAGAGCGTGTTTGAGCAAGAGTGATGCAGTGTGCGTTGGCCTAGATTTCAAGTGACCTGGGAGACATACTCCTTATTTTTCCACATTGTGTAAGAAACATGAGGCTTGCAAGAGATTGAAAAAATGCATCCCAAAACGTACTCCAGCCGTGAAAGCACACGTTTCTACAAAGGCTTTGAAGGAGCAAGCAAAAGCCAATGGCTGAGGGTTCTTTCCAAAAGAAACACACACATTTCATCCTTCTGGAGTGAATTTTCATGCTGGAATTAATAAGCATTTGTACTGTGCAGGATGTAGCTACCTGCTCGGGGGTTGTGTCATAGAAGCACCTTTCCTGCAGGAGCTTATTGCAACGTTCATTGTTTGGCCAAGTTCTTTAGGGCTGGTTTTGCAAGGTCTTTCAGCTTTGTCCAAATCCGCTTCGTACGAAATTTTTCACAGCCTTGTTTCCAAGTGTCCACAAAGAGCTGCTGCTTGAAACTGTCCACATGCACATCTCCCATACTGGGGTGCTCGTTTCACTACCTGGATTTTGGTTTCCTCTTCTTTCTTTGAAATGACAAGCCTTCTTTCTGCATGCTACACACACCTTGTAGCAGTTTCAGTTTGCAGCATGTTGGTGCTCTTAAAACCCTGAGTAACCTGTGTAGAGTGTGTCACTCTCCAGCACTGAATACACAACTTAGAGCTCCTTTCACCACAGACACGCAAACACATCCTTTGGTGAAAGTCCTACCTCTTTTCACTTGGAAATGTAAGGGTTTCATGGAGAACATGAAGTCAATCATGCTTTTGCACTCTGCAACCAATAGGAATGAACTCTTGTACATACCCGTCTGAATTTCACTGCAAAATGCCCTTCTTTTCTGGTTTGTTGAAAGTTCACAACACATTAGGAGATAGAGCGTGTTTGAAGAAGACTGATGCAGTGTGCGTTTTCCTGGATTTCAAGTGATTTGGGAAACATACCCCTTGTTTTTCCACATTGTCTAAGAAACAACATGAGGCTTGCAAGAGATTGAAACAATGCATCCTAAAACGTATTCCAGCAGTAAAACACACGTTTCTACAAAGATTTGGAAGGAGCAAGCAAAAGAATAGTGGCTGAGTGTTCTTTCAGAGAGAAACATGCATTTCATCCTTCTGGAGTGAGTTTTCATGCTGGAATTAATAAGCATTTGTACTGTGCAGAATGTAGCTACCTGCTCGGGGGTTGTGTCATAGAAGCACCTTTCCTGCAGGAGCTTATTGCAACATTCATTGTTTGGCTAAGTTCTTTAGGGCTGGCTTTGGAAGGTCTTTCAGCTTTGTCCAAATCCGCTTCGTACGAAATTTTTCACAGCCTTGTTTCCAAGTGTCCACAAAGAGCTGCTGCTTGAAACTGTCCACTTGCACATCTCCCATACTGGTGTGCTCGTTTCAGTACCTGGATTTTGGTTTTCTCTTCTTTCTTTGAAATGACAAGCCTTCTTTCCACATGCTACACACACCTTGTGGCAGTTGCAGTTTGAAGCATGTTGGTGCTCTCAAAACCCTGAGTAATCCATGTAGAGTGTGTCACTCTCCAGCACTGAATACACAACTTAGAGCTCCTTTCACCACAGACACGCAAACACATCCTTTGATGAAAGTCCTACTTCAGGTCCCTTGGAAATGTAAGGGTTTCATGGAGAACATGAAGTCAATCATGCTGTTGCACTCTACTACCAATAGAAATGACCTCTTGTACATGCCCGGCTGAGTTTCACTGCAAATTGCCCTTGTTTTCTGGTTTCTTGAATGTTCTCAACACATTAGGAGAAAGAGCGTGTTTGAGCAAGAGTGATGCAGTGTGCGTTGGCCTAGATTTCAAGTGACCTGGGAGACATACTCCTTATTTTTCCACATTGTGTAAGAAACATGAGGCTTGCAAGAGATTGAAAAAATGCATCCCAAAACGTACTCCAGCCGTGAAAGCACACGTTTCTACAAAGGCTTTGAAGGAGCAAGCAAAAGCCAATGGCTGAGGGTTCTTTCCAAAAGAAACACACACATTTCATCCTTCTGGAGTGAATTTTCATGCTGGAATTAATAAGCATTTGTACTGTGCAGGATGTAGCTACCTGCTCGGGGGTTGTGTCATAGAAGCACCTTTCCTGCAGGAGCTTATTGCAACGTTCATTGTTTGGCCAAGTTCTTTAGGGCTGGTTTTGCAAGGTCTTTCAGCTTTGTCCAAATCCGCTTCGTACGAAATTTTTCACAGCCTTGTTTCCAAGTGTCCACAAAGAGCTGCTGCTTGAAACTGTCCACATGCACATCTCCCATACTGGGGTGCTCGTTTCACTACCTGGATTTTGGTTTCCTCTTCTTTCTTTGAAATGACAAGCCTTCTTTCTGCATGCTACACACACCTTGTAGCAGTTTCAGTTTGCAGCATGTTGGTGCTCTTAAAACCCTGAGTAACCTGTGTAGAGTGTGTCACTCTCCAGCACTGAATACACAACTTAGAGCTCCTTTCACCACAGACACGCAAACACATCCTTTGGTGAAAGTCCTACCTCTTTTCACTTGGAAATGTAAGGGTTTCATGGAGAACATGAAGTCAATCATGCTTTTGCACTCTGCAACCAATAGGAATGAACTCTTGTACATACCCGTCTGAATTTCACTGCAAAATGCCCTTCTTTTCTGGTTTGTTGAAAGTTCACAACACATTAGGAGATAGAGCGTGTTTGAAGAAGACTGATGCAGTGTGCGTTTTCCTGGATTTCAAGTGATTTGGGAAACATACCCCTTGTTTTTCCACATTGTCTAAGAAACAACATGAGGCTTGCAAGAGATTGAAACAATGCATCCTAAAACGTATTCCAGCAGTAAAACACACGTTTCTACAAAGATTTGGAAGGAGCAAGCAAAAGAATAGTGGCTGAGTGTTCTTTCAGAGAGAAACATGCATTTCATCCTTCTGGAGTGAGTTTTCATGCTGGAATTAATAAGCATTTGTACTGTGCAGAATGTAGCTACCTGCTCGGGGGTTGTGTCATAGAAGCACCTTTCCTGCAGGAGCTTATTGCAACATTCATTGTTTGGCTAAGTTCTTTAGGGCTGGCTTTGGAAGGTCTTTCAGCTTTGTCCAAATCCGCTTCGTACGAAATTTTTCACAGCCTTGTTTCCAAGTGTCCACAAAGAGCTGCTGCTTGAAACTGTCCACTTGCACATCTCCCATACTGGTGTGCTCGTTTCAGTACCTGGATTTTGGTTTTCTCTTCTTTCTTTGAAATGACAAGCCTTCTTTCCGCATGCTACACACACCTTGTGGCAGTTGCAGTTTGAAGCATGTTGGTGCTCTCAAAACTCTGAGTAATCCATGTAGAGTGTGTCACTCTCCAGCACTGAATACACAACTTAGAGCTCCTTTCACCACAGACACGCAAACACATCCTTTGATGAAAGTCCTACTTCAGGTCCCTTGGAAATGTAAGGGTTTCATGGAGAACATGAAGTCAATCATGCTGTTGAACTCTACTACCAATAGAAATGACCTCTTGTACATGCCCGGCTGAGTTTCACTGCAAATTGCCCTTGTTTTCTGGTTTCTTGAATGTTCTCAACACATTAGGAGAAAGAGCGTGTTTGAGCAAGAGTGATGCAGTGTGCGCTGGCCTAGATTTCAAGTGACCTGGGAGACATACTCCTTATTTTTCCACATTGTGTAAGAAACATGAGGCTTGCAAGAGATTGAAAAAATGCATCCCAAAACGTACTCCAGCCGTGAAAGCACACGTTTCTACAAAGGCTTTGAAGGAGCAAGCAAAAGCCAATGGCTGAGGGTTCTTTCCAAAAGAAACACACACATTTCATCCTTCTGGAGTGAATTTTCATGCTGGAATTAATAAGCATTTGTACTGTGCAGGATGTAGCTACCTGCTCGGGGGTTGTGTCATAGAAGCACCTTTCCTGCAGGAGCTTATTGCAACGTTCATTGTTTGGCCAAGTTCTTTAGGGCTGGTTTTGGAAGGTCTTTCAGCTTTGTCCAAATCCGCTTCGTACGAAATTTTTCATAGCCTTGTTTCCAAGTGTCCACAAAGAGCTGCTGCTTGAAACTGTCCACATGCACATCTCCCATACTGGGGTGCTCGTTTCACTACCTGGATTTTGGTTTCCTCTTCTTTCTTTGAAATGACAAGCCTTCTTTCTGCATGCTACACACACCTTGTAGCAGTTTCAGTTTGCAGCATGTTGGTGCTCTTAAAACCCTGAGTAACCTGTGTAGAGTGTGTCACTCTCCAGCACTGAATACACAACTTAGAGCTCCTTTCACCACAGACACGCAAACACATCCTTTGGTGAAAGTCCTACCTCTTTTCACTTGGAAATGTAAGGGTTTCATGGAGAACATGAAGTCAATCATGCTTTTGCACTCTGCAACCAATAGGAATGAACTCTTGTACATACCCGTCTGAATTTCACTGCAAAATGCCCTTCTTTTCTGGTTTGTTGAAAGTTCACAACACATTAGGAGATAGAGCGTGTTTGAAGAAGACTGATGCAGTGTGCGTTTTCCTGGATTTCAAGTGATTTGGGAAACATACCCCTTGTTTTTCCACATTGTCTAAGAAACAACATGAGGCTTGCAAGAGATTGAAACAATGCATCCTAAAACGTATTCCAGCAGTAAAACACACGTTTCTACAAAGATTTGGAAGGAGCAAGCAAAAGAAGAGTGGCTGAGTGTTCTTTCAGAGAGAAACATGCATTTCATCCTTCTGGAGTGAGTTTTCATGCTGGAATTAATAAGCATTTGTACTGTGCAGAATGTAGCTACCTGCTCGGGGGTTGTGTCATAGAAGCACCTTTCCTGCAGGAGCTTATTGCAACATTCATTGTTTGGCTAAGTTCTTTAGGGCTGGCTTTGGAAGGTCTTTCAGCTTTGTCCAAATCCGCTTCGTACTAAATTTTTCACAGCCTTGTTTCCTAGTGTCCACAAAGAGCTGCTGCTTGAAACTGTCCACTTGCACATCTCCCATACTGGTGTGCTCGTTTCAGTACCTGGATTTTGGTTTTCTCTTCTTTCTTTGAAATGACAAGCCTTCTTTCCGCATGCTACACACACCTTGTGGCAGTTGCAGTTTGAAGCATGTTGGTGCTCTCAAAACCCTGAGTAATCCATGTAGAGTGTGTCACTCTCCAGCACTGAATACACAACTTAGAGCTCCTTTCACCACAGACACGCAAACACATCCTTTGATGAAAGTCCTACTTCAGGTCCCTTGGAAATGTAAGGGTTTCATGGAGAACATGAAGTCAATCATGCTGTTGCACTCTACTACCAATAGAAATGACCTCTTGTACATGCCCGGCTGAGTTTCACTGCAAATTGCCCTTGTTTTCTGGTTTCTTGAATGTTCTCAACACATTAGGAGAAAGAGCGTTTTTGAGCAAGAGTGATGCAGTGTGCGTTGGCCTAGATTTCAAGTGACCTGGGAGACAACTCCTTATTTTTCCACATTGTGTAAGAAACATGAGGCTTGCAAGAGATTGAAAAAATGCATCCCAAAACGTACTCCAGCCGTGAAAGCACACGTTTCTACAAAGGCTTTGAAGGAGCAAGCAAAAGCCAATGGCTGAGGGTTCTTTCCAAAAGAAACACACACATTTCATCCTTCTGGAGTGAATTTTCATGCTGGAATTAATAAGCATTTGTACTGTGCAGGATGTAGCTACCTGCTCGGGGGTTGTGTCATAGAAGCACCTTTCCTGCAGGAGCTTATTGCAACGTTCATTGTTTGGCCAAGTTCTTTAGGGCTGGTTTTGGAAGGTCTTTCAGCTTTGTCCAAATCCGCTTCGTACGAAATTTTTCACAGCCTTGTTTCCAAGTGTCCACAAAGAGCTGCTGCTTGAAACTGTCCACATGCACATCTCCCATACTGGGGTGCTCGTTTCACTACCTGGATTTTGGTTTCCTCTTCTTTCTTTGAAATGACAAGCCTTCTTTCTGCATGCTACACACACCTTGTAGCAGTTTCAGTTTTCAGAATGTTGGTGCTCTTAAAACCCTGAGTAACCTGTGTAGAGTGTGTCACTCTCCAGCACTGAATACACAACTTAGAGCTCCTTTCACCACAGACACGCAAACACATCCTTTGGTGAAAGTCCTACCTCTTTTCACTTGGAAATGTAAGGGTTTCATGGAGAACATGAAGTCAATCATGCTTTTGCACTCTGCAACCAATAGGAATGAACTCTTGTACATACCCGTCTGAATTTCACTGCAAAATGCCCTTCTTTTCTGGTTTGTTGAAAGTTCACAACACATTAGGAGATAGAGCGTGTTTGAAGAAGACTGATGCAGTGTGCGTTTTCCTGGATTTCAAGTGATTTGGGAAACATACCCCTTGTTTTTCCACATTGTCTAAGAAACAACATGAGGCTTGCAAGAGATTGAAACAATGCATCCTAAAACGTATTCCAGCAGTAAAACACACGTTTCTACAAAGATTTGGAAGGAGCAAGCAAAAGAATAGTGGCTGAGTGTTCTTTCAGAGAGAAACATGCATTTCATCCTTCTGGAGTGAGTTTTCATGCTGGAATTAATAAGCATTTGTACTGTGCAGAATGTAGCTACCTGCTCGGGGGTTGTGTCATAGAAGCACCTTTCCTGCAGGAGCTTATTGCAACATTCATTGTTTGGCTAAGTTCTTTAGGGCTGGCTTTGGAAGGTCTTTCAGCTTTGTCCAAATCCGGTTCGTACGAAATTTTTCACAGCCTTGTTTCCAAGTGTCCACAAAGAGCTGCTGCTTGAAACTGTCCACTTGCACATCTCCCATACTGGTGTGCTCGTTTCAGTACCTGGATTTTGGTTTTCTCTTCTTTCTTTGAAATGACAAGCCTTCTTTCTGCATGCTACACACACCTTGTGGCAGTTGCAGTTTGAAGCATGTTGGTGCTCTCAAAACCCTGAGTAATCCATGTAGAGTGTGTCACTCTCCAGCACTGAATACACAACTTAGAGCTCCTTTCACCACAGACACGCAAACACATCCTTTGATGAAAGTCCTACTTCAGGTCCCTTGGAAATGTAAGGGTTTCATGGAGAACATGAAGTCAATCATGCTGTTGCACTCTACTACCAATAGAAATGACCTCTTGTACATGCCCGGCTGAGTTTCACTGCAAATTGCCCTTGTTTTCTGGTTTCTTGAATGTTCTCAACACATTAGGAGAAAGAGCGTGTTTGAGCAAGAGTGATGCAGTGTGCGTTGGCCTAGATTTCAAGTGACTTGGGAGACATACTCCTTATTTTTCCACATTGTGTAAGAAACATGAGGCTTGCAAGAGATTGAAAAAATGCATCCCAAAACGTACTCCAGCCGTGAAAGCACACGTTTCTACAAAGGCTTTGAAGGAGCAAGCAAAAGCCAATGGCTGAGGGTTCTTTCCAAAAGAAACACACACATTTCATCCTTCTGGAGTGAATTTTCATGCTGGAATTAATAAGCATTTGTACTGTGCAGGATGTAGCTACCTGCTCGGGGGTTGTGTCATAGAAGCACCTTTCCTGCAGGAGCTTATTGCAACGTTCATTGTTTGGCCAAGTTCTTTAGGGCTGGTTTTGGAAGGTCTTTCAGCTTTGTCCAAATCCGCTTCGTACGAAATTTTTCACAGCCTTGTTTCCAAGTGTCCACAAAGAGCTGCTGCTTGAAACTGTCCACATGCACATCTCCCATACTGGGGTGCTCGTTTCACTACCTGGATTTTGGTTTCCTCTTCTTTCTTTGAAATGACAAGCCTTCTTTCTGCATGCTACACACACCTTGTAGCAGTTTCAGTTTGCAGCATGTTGGTGCTCTTAAAACCCTGAGTAACCTGTGTAGAGTGTGTCACTCTCCAGCACTGAATACACAACTTAGAGCTCCTTTCACCACAGACACGCAAACACATCCTTTGGTGAAAGTCCTACCTCTTTTCACTTGGAAATGTAAGGGTTTCATGGAGAACATGAAGTCAATCATGCTTTTGCACTCTGCAACCAATAGGAATGAACTCTTGTACATACCCGTCTGAATTTCACTGCAAAATGCCCTTCTTTTCTGGTTTGTTGAAAGTTCACAACACATTAGGAGATAGAGCGTGTTTGAAGAAGACTGATGCAGTGTGCGTTTTCCTGGATTTCAAGTGATTTGGGAAACATACCCCTTGTTTTTCCACATTGTCTAAGAAACAACATGAGGCTTGCAAGAGATTGAAACAATGCATCCTAAAACGTATTCCAGCAGTAAAACACACGTTTCTACAAAGATTTGGAAGGAGCAAGCAAAAGAATAGTGGCTGAGTGTTCTTTCAGAGAGAAACATGCATTTCATCCTTCTGGAGTGAGTTTTCATGCTGGAATTAATAAGCATTTGTACTGTGCAGAATGTAGCTACCTGCTCGGGGGTTGTGTCATAGAAGCACCTTTCCTGCAGGAGCTTATTGCAACATTCATTGTTTGGCTAAGTTCTTTAGGGCTGGCTTTGGAAGGTCTTTCAGCTTTGTCCAAATCCGCTTCGTACGAAATTTTTCACAGCCTTGTTTCCAAGTGTCCACAAAGAGCTGCTGCTTGAAACTGTCCACTTGCACATCTCCCATACTGGTGTGCTCGTTTCAGTACCTGGATTTTGGTTTTCTCTTCTTTCTTTGAAATGACAAGCCTTCTTTCCGCATGCTACACACACCTTGTGGCAGTTGCAGTTTGAAGCATGTTGGTGCTCTCAAAACCCTGAGTAATCCATGTAGAGTGTGTCACTCTCCAGCACTGAATACACAACTTAGAGCTCCTTTCACCACAGACACGCAAACACATCCTTTGATGAAAGTCCTACTTCAGGTCCCTTGGAAATGTAAGGGTTTCATGGAGAACATGAAGTCAATCATGCTGTTGCACTCTACTACCAATAGAAATGACCTCTTGTACATGCCCGGCTGAGTTTCACTGCAAATTGCCCTTGTTTTCTGGTTTCTTGAATGTTCTCAACACATTAGGAGAAAGAGCGTGTTTGAGCAAGAGTGATGCAGTGTGCGTTGGCCTAGATTTCAAGTGACCTGGGAGACATACTCCTTATTTTTCCACATTGTGTAAGAAACATGAGGCTTGCAAGAGATTGAAAAAATGCATCCCAAAACGTACTCCAGCCGTGAAAGCACACGTTTCTACAAAGGCTTTGAAGGAGCAAGCAAAAGCCAATGGCTGAGGGTTCTTTCCAAAAGAAACACACACATTTCATCCTTCTGGAGTGAATTTTCATGCTGGAATTAATAAGCATTTGTACTGTGCAGGATGTAGCTACCTGCTCGGGGGTTGTGTCATAGAAGCACCTTTCCTGCAGGAGCTTATTGCAACGTTCATTGTTTGGCCAAGTTCTTTAGGGCTGGTTTTGCAAGGTCTTTCAGCTTTGTCCAAATCCGCTTCGTACGAAATTTTTCACAGCCTTGTTTCCAAGTGTCCACAAAGAGCTGCTGCTTGAAACTGTCCACATGCACATCTCCCATACTGGGGTGCTCGTTTCACTACCTGGATTTTGGTTTCCTCTTCTTTCTTTGAAATGACAAGCCTTCTTTCTGCATGCTACACACACCTTGTAGCAGTTTCAGTTTGCAGCATGTTGGTGCTCTTAAAACCCTGAGTAACCTGTGTAGAGTGTGTCACTCTCCAGCACTGAATACACAACTTAGAGCTCCTTTCACCACAGACACGCAAACACATCCTTTGGTGAAAGTCCTACCTCTTTTCACTTGGAAATGTAAGGGTTTCATGGAGAACATGAAGTCAATCATGCTTTTGCACTCTGCAACCAATAGGAATGAACTCTTGTACATACCCGTCTGAATTTCACTGCAAAATGCCCTTCTTTTCTGGTTTGTTGAAAGTTCACAACACATTAGGTGATAGAGCGTGTTTGAAGAAGACTGATGCAGTGTGCGTTTTCCTGGATTTCAAGTGATTTGGGAAACATACCCCTTGTTTTTCCACATTGTCTAAGAAACAACATGAGGCTTGCAAGAGATTGAAACAATGCATCCTAAAACGTATTCCAGCAGTAAAACACACGTTTCTACAAAGATTTGGAAGGAGCAAGCAAAAGAATAGTGGCTGAGTGTTCTTTCAGAGAGAAACATGCATTTCATCCTTCTGGAGTGAGTTTTCATGCTGGAATTAATAAGCATTTGTACTGTGCAGAATGTAGCTACCTGCTCGGGGGTTGTGTCATAGAAGCACCTTTCCTGCAGGAGCTTATTGCAACATTCATTGTTTGGCTAAGTTCTTTAGGGCTGGCTTTGGAAGGTCTTTCAGCTTTGTCCAAATCCGCTTCGTACGAAATTTTTCACAGCCTTGTTTCCAAGTGTCCACAAAGAGCTGCTGCTTGAAACTGTCCACTTGCACATCTCCCATACTGGTGTGCTCGTTTCAGTACCTGGATTTTGGTTTTCTCTTCTTTCTTTGAAATGACAAGCCTTCTTTCCGCATGCTACACACACCTTGTGGCAGTTGCAGTTTGAAGCATGTTGGTGCTCTCAAAACCCTGAGTAATCCATGTAGAGTGTGTCACTCTCCAGCACTGAATACACAACTTAGAGCTCCTTTCACCACAGACACGCAAACACATCCTTTGATGAAAGTCCTACTTCAGGTCCCTTGGAAATGTAAGGGTTTCATGGAGAACATGAAGTCAATCATGCTGTTGCACTCTACTACCAATAGAAATGACCTCTTGTACATGCCCGGCTGAGTTTCACTGCAAATTGCCCTTGTTTTCTGGTTTCTTGAATGTTCTCAACACATTAGGAGAAAGAGCGTGTTTGAGCAAGAGTGATGCAGTGTGCGTTGGCCTAGATTTCAAGTGACCTGGGAGACATACTCCTTATTTTTCCACATTGTGTAAGAAACATGAGGCTTGCAAGAGATTGAAAAAATGCATCCCAAAACGTACTCCAGCCGTGAAAGCACACGTTTCTACAAAGGCTTTGAAGGAGCAAGCAAAAGCCAATGGCTGAGGGTTCTTTCCAAAAGAAACACACACATTTCATCCTTCTGGAGTGAATTTTCATGCTGGAATTAATAAGCATTTGTACTGTGCAGGATGTAGCTACCTGCTCGGGGGTTGTGTCATAGAAGCACCTTTCCTGCAGGAGCTTATTGCAACGTTCATTGTTTGGCCAAGTTCTTTAGGGCTGGTTTTGGAAGGTCTTTCAGCTTTGTCCAAATCCGCTTCGTACGAAATTTTTCACAGCCTTGTTTCCAAGTGTCCACAAAGAGCTGCTGCTTGAAACTGTCCACATGCACATCTCCCATACTGGGGTGCTCGTTTCACTACCTGGATTTTGGTTTCCTCTTCTTTCTTTGAAATGACAAGCCTTCTTTCTGCATGCTACACACACCTTGTAGCAGTTTCAGTTTGCAGCATGTTGGTGCTCTTAAAACCCTGAGTAACCTGTGTAGAGTGTGTCACTCTCCAGCACTGAATACACAACTTAGAGCTCCTTTCACCACAGACACGCAAACACATCCTTTGGTGAAAGTCCTACCTCTTTTCACTTGGAAATGTAAGGGTTTCATGGAGAACATGAAGTCAATCATGCTTTTGCACTCTGCAACCAATAGGAATGAACTCTTGTACATACCCGTCTGAATTTCACTGCAAAATGCCCTTCTTTTCTGGTTTGTTGAAAGTTCACAACACATTAGGAGATAGAGCGTGTTTGAAGAAGACTGATGCAGTGTGCGTTTTCCTGGATTTCAAGTGATTTGGGAAACATACCCCTTGTTTTTCCACATTGTCTAAGAAACAACATGAGGCTTGCAAGAGATTGAAACAATGCATCCTAAAACGTATTCCAGCAGTAAAACACACGTTTCTACAAAGATTTGGAAGGAGCAAGCAAAAGAATAGTGGCTGAGTGTTCTTTCAGAGAGAAACATGCATTTCATCCTTCTGGAGTGAGTTTTCATGCTGGAATTAATAAGCATTTGTACTGTGCAGAATGTAGCTACCTGCTCGGGGGTTGTGTCATAGAAGCACCTTTCCTGCAGGAGCTTATTGCAACATTCATTGTTTGGCTAAGTTCTTTAGGGCTGGCTTTGGAAGGTCTTTCAGCTTTGTCCAAATCCGCTTCGTACGAAATTTTTCACAGCCTTGTTTCCTAGTGTCCACAAAGAGCTGCTGCTTGAAACTGTCCACTTGCACATCTCCCATACTGGTGTGCTCGTTTCAGTACCTGGATTTTGGTTTTCTCTTCTTTCTTTGAAATGACAAGCCTTCTTTCCGCATGCTACACACACCTTGTGGCAGTTGCAGTTTGAAGCATGTTGGTGCTCTCAAAACCCTGAGTAATCCATGTAGAGTGTGTCACTCTCCAGCACTGAATACACAACTTAGAGCTCCTTTCACCACAGACACGCAAACACATCCTTTGATGAAAGTCCTACTTCAGGTCCCTTGGAAATGTAAGGGTTTCATGGAGAACATGAAGTCAATCATGCTGTTGCACTCTACTACCAATAGAAATGACCTCTTGTACATGCCCGGCTGAGTTTCACTGCAAATTGCCCTTGTTTTCTGGTTTCTTGAGTGTTCTCAACACATTAGGAGAAAGAGCGTGTTTGAGCAAGAGTGATGCAGTGTGCGTTGGCCTAGATTTCAAGTGACCTGGGAGACATACTCCTTATTTTTCCACATTGTGTAAGAAACATGAGGCTTGCAAGAGATTGAAAAAATGCATCCCAAAACGTACTCCAGCCGTGAAAGCACACGTTTCTACAAAGGCTTTGAAGGAGCAAGCAAAAGCCAATGGCTGAGGGTTCTTTCCAAAAGAAACACACACATTTCATCCTTCTGGAGTGAATTTTCATGCTGGAATTAATAAGCATTTGTACTGTGCAGGATGTAGCTACCTGCTCGGGGGTTGTGTCATAGAAGCACCTTTCCTGCAGGAGCTTATTGCAACGTTCATTGTTTGGCCAAGTTCTTTAGGGCTGGTTTTGCAAGGTCTTTCAGCTTTGTCCAAATCCGCTTCGTACGAAATTTTTCACAGCCTTGTTTCCAAGTGTCCACAAAGAGCTGCTGCTTGAAACTGTCCACATGCACATCTCCCATACTGGGGTGCTCGTTTCACTACCTGGATTTTGGTTTCCTCTTCTTTCTTTGAAATGACAAGCCTTCTTTCTGCATGCTACACACACCTTGTAGCAGTTTCAGTTTGCAGCATGTTGGTGCTCTTAAAACCCTGAGTAACCTGTGTAGAGTGTGTCACTCTCCAGCACTGAATACACAACTTAGAGCTCCTTTCACCACAGACACGCAAACACATCCTTTGGTGAAAGTCCTACCTCTTTTCACTTGGAAATGTAAGGGTTTCATGGAGAACATGAAGTCAATCATGCTTTTGCACTCTGCAACCAATAGGAATGAACTCTTGTACATACCCGTCTGAATTTCACTGCAAAATGCCCTTCTTTTCTGGTTTGTTGAAAGTTCACAACACATTAGGAGATAGAGCGTGTTTGAAGAAGACTGATGCAGTGTGCGTTTTCCTGGATTTCAAGTGATTTGGGAAACATACCCCTTGTTTTTCCACATTGTCTAAGAAACAACATGAGGCTTGCAAGAGATTGAAACAATGCATCCTAAAACGTATTCCAGCAGTAAAACACACGTTTCTACAAAGATTTGGAAGGAGCAAGCAAAAGAATAGTGGCTGAGTGTTCTTTCAGAGAGAAACATGCATTTCATCCTTCTGGAGTGAGTTTTCATGCTGGAATTAATAAGCATTTGTACTGTGCAGAATGTAGCTACCTGCTCGGGGGTTGTGTCATAGAAGCACCTTTCCTGCAGGAGCTTATTGCAACATTCATTGTTTGGCTAAGTTCTTTAGGGCTGGCTTTGGAAGGTCTTTCAGCTTTGTCCAAATCCGCTTCGTACGAAATTTTTCACAGCCTTGTTTCCTAGTGTCCACAAAGAGCTGCTGCTTGAAACTGTCCACTTGCACATCTCCCATACTGGTGTGCTCGTTTCAGTACCTGGATTTTGGTTTTCTCTTCTTTCTTTGAAATGACAAGCCTTCTTTCCGCATGCTACACACACCTTGTGGCAGTTGCAGTTTGAAGCATGTTGGTGCTCTCAAAACCCTGAGTAATCCATGTAGAGTGTGTCACTCTCCAGCACTGAATACACAACTTAGAGCTCCTTTCACCACAGACACGCAAACACATCCTTTGATGAAAGTCCTACTTCAGGTCCCTTGGAAATGTAAGGGTTTCATGGAGAACATGAAGTCAATCATGCTGTTGCACTCTACTACCAATAGAAATGACCTCTTGTACATGCCCGGCTGAGTTTCACTGCAAATTGCCCTTGTTTTCTGGTTTCTTGAGTGTTCTCAACACATTAGGAGAAAGAGCGTGTTTGAGCAAGAGTGATGCAGTGTGCGTTGGCCTAGATTTCAAGTGACCTGGGAGACATACTCCTTATTTTTCCACATTGTGTAAGAAACATGAGGCTTGCAAGAGATTGAAAAAATGCATCCCAAAACGTACTCCAGCCGTGAAAGCACACGTTTCTACAAAGGCTTTGAAGGAGCAAGCAAAAGCCAATGGCTGAGGGTTCTTTCCAAAAGAAACACACACATTTCATCCTTCTGGAGTGAATTTTCATGCTGGAATTAATAAGCATTTGTACTGTGCAGGATGTAGCTACCTGCTCGGGGGTTGTGTCATAGAAGCACCTTTCCTGCAGGAGCTTATTGCAACGTTCATTGTTTGGCCAAGTTCTTTAGGGCTGGTTTTGCAAGGTCTTTCAGCTTTGTCCAAATCCGCTTCGTACGAAATTTTTCACAGCCTTGTTTCCAAGTGTCCACAAAGAGCTGCTGCTTGAAACTGTCCACATGCACATCTCCCATACTGGGGTGCTCGTTTCACTACCTGGATTTTGGTTTCCTCTTCTTTCTTTGAAATGACAAGCCTTCTTTCTGCATGCTACACACACCTTGTAGCAGTTTCAGTTTGCAGCATGTTGGTGCTCTTAAAACCCTGAGTAACCTGTGTAGAGTGTGTCACTCTCCAGCACTGAATACACAACTTAGAGCTCCTTTCACCACAGACACGCAAACACATCCTTTGGTGAAAGTCCTACCTCTTTTCACTTGGAAATGTAAGGGTTTCATGGAGAACATGAAGTCAATCATGCTTTTGCACTCTGCAACCAATAGGAATGAACTCTTGTACATACCCGTCTGAATTTCACTGCAAAATGCCCTTCTTTTCTGGTTTGTTGAAAGTTCACAACACATTAGGAGATAGAGCGTGTTTGAAGAAGACTGATGCAGTGTGCGTTTTCCTGGATTTCAAGTGATTTGGGAAACATACCCCTTGTTTTTCCACTTTGTCTAAGAAACAACATGAGGCTTGCAAGAGATTGAAACAATGCATCCTAAAACGTATTCCAGCAGTAAAACACACGTTTCTACAAAGATTTGGAAGGAGCAAGCAAAAGAATAGTGGCTGAGTGTTCTTTCAGAGAGAAACATGCATTTCATCCTTCTGGAGTGAGTTTTCATGCTGGAATTAATAAGCATTTGTACTGTGCAGAATGTAGCTACCTGCTCGGGGGTTGTGTCATAGAAGCACCTTTCCTGCAGGAGCTTATTGCAACATTCATTGTTTGGCTAAGTTCTTTAGGGCTGGCTTTGGAAGGTCTTTCAGCTTTGTCCAAATCCGCTTCGTACGAAATTTTTCACAGCCTTGTTTCCAAGTGTCCACAAAGAGCTGCTGCTTGAAACTGTCCACTTGCACATCTCCCATACTGGTGTGCTCGTTTCAGTACCTGGATTTTGGTTTTCTCTTCTTTCTTTGAAATGACAAGCCTTCTTTCCGCATGCTACACACACCTTGTGGCAGTTGCAGTTTGAAGCATGTTGGTGCTCTCAAAACCCTGAGTAATCCATGTAGAGTGTGTCACTCTCCAGCACTGAATACACAACTTAGAGCTCCTTTCACCACAGACACGCAAACACATCCTTTGATGAAAGTCCTACTTCAGGTCCCTTGGAAATGTAAGGGTTTCATGGAGAACATGAAGTCAATCATGCTGTTGCACTCTACTACCAATAGAAATGACCTCTTGTACATGCCCGGCTGAGTTTCACTGCAAATTGCCCTTGTTTTCTGGTTTCTTGAATGTTCTCAACACATTAGGAGAAAGAGCGTGTTTGAGCAAGAGTGATGCAGTGTGCGTTGGCCTAGATTTCAAGTGACCTGGGAGACATACTCCTTATTTTTCCACATTGTGTAAGAAACATGAGGCTTGCAAGAGATTGAAAAAATGCATCCCAAAACGTACTCCAGCCGTGAAAGCACACGTTTCTACAAAGGCTTTGAAGGAGCAAGCAAAAGCCAATGGCTGAGGGTTCTTTCCAAAAGAAACACACACATTTCATCCTTCTGGAGTGAATTTTCATGCTGGAATTAATAAGCATTTGTACTGTGCAGGATGTAGCTACCTGCTCGGGGGTTGTGTCATAGAAGCACCTTTCCTGCAGGAGCTTATTGCAACGTTCATTGTTTGGCCAAGTTCTTTAGGGCTGGTTTTGCAAGGTCTTTCAGCTTTGTCCAAATCCGCTTCGTACGAAATTTTTCACAGCCTTGTTTCCAAGTGTCCACAAAGAGCTGCTGCTTGAAACTGTCCACATGCACATCTCCCATACTGGGGTGCTCGTTTCACTACCTGGATTTTGGTTTCCTCTTCTTTCTTTGAAATGACAAGCCTTCTTTCTGCATGCTACACACACCTTGTAGCAGTTTCAGTTTGCAGCATGTTGGTGCTCTTAAAACCCTGAGTAACCTGTGTAGAGTGTGTCACTCTCCAGCACTGAATACACAACTTAGAGCTCCTTTCACCACAGACACGCAAACACATCCTTTGGTGAAAGTCCTACCTCTTTTCACTTGGAAATGTAAGGGTTTCATGGAGAACATGAAGTCAATCATGCTTTTGCACTCTGCAACCAATAGGAATGAACTCTTGTACATACCCGTCTGAATTTCACTGCAAAATGCCCTTCTTTTCTGGTTTGTTGAAAGTTCACAACACATTAGGAGATAGAGCGTGTTTGAAGAAGACTGATGCAGTGTGCGTTTTCCTGGATTTCAAGTGATTTGGGAAACATACCCCTTGTTTTTCCACTTTGTCTAAGAAACAACATGAGGCTTGCAAGAGATTGAAACAATGCATCCTAAAACGTATTCCAGCAGTAAAACACACGTTTCTACAAAGATTTGGAAGGAGCAAGCAAAAGAATAGTGGCTGAGTGTTCTTTCAGAGAGAAACATGCATTTCATCCTTCTGGAGTGAGTTTTCATGCTGGAATTAATAAGCATTTGTACTGTGCAGAATGTAGCTACCTGCTCGGGGGTTGTGTCATAGAAGCACCTTTCCTGCAGGAGCTTATTGCAACATTCATTGTTTGGCTAAGTTCTTTAGGGCTGGCTTTGGAAGGTCTTTCAGCTTTGTCCAAATCCGCTTCGTACGAAATTTTTCACAGCCTTGTTTCCAAGTGTCCACAAAGAGCTGCTGCTTGAAACTGTCCACTTGCACATCTCCCATACGGGTGTGCTCGTTTCAGTACCTGGATTTTGGTTTTCTCTTCTTTCTTTGAAATGACAAGCCTTCTTTCCGCATGCTACACACACCTTGTGGCAGTTGCAGTTTGAAGCATGTTGGTGCTCTCAAAACCCTGAGTAATCCATGTAGAGTGTGTCACTCTCCAGCACTGAATACACAACTTAGAGCTCCTTTCACCACAGACACGCAAACACATCCTTTGATGAAAGTCCTACTTCAGGTCCCTTGGAAATGTAAGGGTTTCATGGAGAACATGAAGTCAATCATGCTGTTGCACTCTACTACCAATAGAAATGACCTCTTGTACATGCCCGGCTGAGTTTCACTGCAAATTGCCCTTGTTTTCTGGTTTCTTGAGTGTTCTCAACACATTAGGAGAAAGAGCGTGTTTGAGCAAGAGTGATGCAGTGTGCGTTGGCCTAGATTTCAAGTGACCTGGGAGACATACTCCTTATTTTTCCACATTGTGTAAGAAACATGAGGCTTGCAAGAGATTGAAAAAATGCATCCCAAAACGTACTCCAGCCGTGAAAGCACACGTTTCTACAAAGGCTTTGAAGGAGCAAGCAAAAGCCAATGGCTGAGGGTTCTTTCCAAAAGAAACACACACATTTCATCCTTCTGGAGTGAATTTTCATGCTGGAATTAATAAGCATTTGTACTGTGCAGGATGTAGCTACCTGCTCGGGGGTTGTGTCATAGAAGCACCTTTCCTGCAGGAGCTTATTGCAACGTTCATTGTTTGGCCAAGTTCTTTAGGGCTGGTTTTGCAAGGTCTTTCAGCTTTGTCCAAATCCGCTTCGTACGAAATTTTTCACAGCCTTGTTTCCAAGTGTCCACAAAGAGCTGCTGCTTGAAACTGTCCACATGCACATCTCCCATACTGGGGTGCTCGTTTCACTACCTGGATTTTGGTTTCCTCTTCTTTCTTTGAAATGACAAGCCTTCTTTCTGCATGCTACACACACCTTGTAGCAGTTTCAGTTTGCAGCATGTTGGTGCTCTTAAAACCCTGAGTAACCTGTGTAGAGTGTGTCACTCTCCAGCACTGAATACACAACTTAGAGCTCCTTTCACCACAGACACGCAAACACATCCTTTGGTGAAAGTCCTACCTCTTTTCACTTGGAAATGTAAGGGTTTCATGGAGAACATGAAGTCAATCATGCTTTTGCACTCTGCAACCAATAGGAATGAACTCTTGTACATACCCGTCTGAATTTCACTGCAAAATGCCCTTCTTTTCTGGTTTGTTGAAAGTTCACAACACATTAGGAGATAGAGCGTGTTTGAAGAAGACTGATGCAGTGTGCGTTTTCCTGGATTTCAAGTGATTTGGGAAACATACCCCTTGTTTTTCCACATTGTCTAAGAAACAACATGAGGCTTGCAAGAGATTGAAACAATGCATCCTAAAACGTATTCCAGCAGTAAAACACACGTTTCTACAAAGATTTGGAAGGAGCAAGCAAAAGAATAGTGGCTGAGTGTTCTTTCAGAGAGAAACATGCATTTCATCCTTCTGGAGTGAGTTTTCATGCTGGAATTAATAAGCATTTGTACTGTGCAGAATGTAGCTACCTGCTCGGGGGTTGTGTCATAGAAGCACCTTTCCTGCAGGAGCTTATTGCAACATTCATTGTTTGGCTAAGTTCTTTAGGGCTGGCTTTGGAAGGTCTTTCAGCTTTGTCCAAATCCGCTTCGTACGAAATTTTTCACAGCCTTGTTTCCAAGTGTCCACAAAGAGCTGCTGCTTGAAACTGTCCACTTGCACATCTCCCATACGGGTGTGCTCGTTTCAGTACCTGGATTTTGGTTTTCTCTTCTTTCTTTGAAATGACAAGCCTTCTTTCCGCATGCTACACACACCTTGTGGCAGTTGCAGTTTGAAGCATGTTGGTGCTCTCAAAACCCTGAGTAATCCATGTAGAGTGTGTCACTCTCCAGCACTGAATACACAACTTAGAGCTCCTTTCACCACAGACACGCAAACACATCCTTTGATGAAAGTCCTACTTCAGGTCCCTTGGAAATGTAAGGGTTTCATGGAGAACATGAAGTCAATCATGCTGTTGCACTCTACTACCAATAGAAATGACCTCTTGTACATGCCCGGCTGAGTTTCACTGCAAATTGCCCTTGTTTTCTGGTTTCTTGAGTGTTCTCAACACATTAGGAGAAAGAGCGTGTTTGAGCAAGAGTGATGCAGTGTGCGTTGGCCTAGATTTCAAGTGACCTGGGAGACATACTCCTTATTTTTCCACATTGTGTAAGAAACATGAGGCTTGCAAGAGATTGAAAAAATGCATCCCAAAACGTACTCCAGCCGTGAAAGCACACGTTTCTACAAAGGCTTTGAAGGAGCAAGCAAAAGCCAATGGCTGAGGGTTCTTTCCAAAAGAAACACACACATTTCATCCTTCTGGAGTGAATTTTCATGCTGGAATTAATAAGCATTTGTACTGTGCAGGATGTAGCTACCTGCTCGGGGGTTGTGTCATAGAAGCACCTTTCCTGCAGGAGCTTATTGCAACGTTCATTGTTTGGCCAAGTTCTTTAGGGCTGGTTTTGCAAGGTCTTTCAGCTTTGTCCAAATCCGCTTCGTACGAAATTTTTCACAGCCTTGTTTCCAAGTGTCCACAAAGAGCTGCTGCTTGAAACTGTCCACATGCACATCTCCCATACTGGGGTGCTCGTTTCACTACCTGGATTTTGGTTTCCTCTTCTTTCTTTGAAATGACAAGCCTTCTTTCTGCATGCTACACACACCTTGTAGCAGTTTCAGTTTGCAGCATGTTGGTGCTCTTAAAACCCTGAGTAACCTGTGTAGAGTGTGTCACTCTCCAGCACTGAATACACAACTTAGAGCTCCTTTCACCACAGACACGCAAACACATCCTTTGGTGAAAGTCCTACCTCTTTTCACTTGGAAATGTAAGGGTTTCATGGAGAACATGAAGTCAATCATGCTTTTGCACTCTGCAACCAATAGGAATGAACTCTTGTACATACCCGTCTGAATTTCACTGCAAAATGCCCTTCTTTTCTGGTTTGTTGAAAGTTCACAACACATTAGGAGATAGAGCGTGTTTGAAGAAGACTGATGCAGTGTGCGTTTTCCTGGATTTCAAGTGATTTGGGAAACATACCCCTTGTTTTTCCACATTGTCTAAGAAACAACATGAGGCTTGCAAGAGATTGAAACAATGCATCCTAAAACGTATTCCAGCAGTAAAACACACGTTTCTACAAAGATTTGGAAGGAGCAAGCAAAAGAATAGTGGCTGAGTGTTCTTTCAGAGAGAAACATGCATTTCATCCTTCTGGAGTGAGTTTTCATGCTGGAATTAATAAGCATTTGTACTGTGCAGAATGTAGCTACCTGCTCGGGGGTTGTGTCATAGAAGCACCTTTCCTGCAGGAGCTTATTGCAACATTCATTGTTTGGCTAAGTTCTTTAGGGCTGGCTTTGGAAGGTCTTTCAGCTTTGTCCAAATCCGCTTCGTACGAAATTTTTCACAGCCTTGTTTCCAAGTGTCCACAAAGAGCTGCTGCTTGAAACTGTCCACTTGCACATCTCCCATACTGGTGTGCTCGTTTCAGTACCTGGATTTTGGTTTTCTCTTCTTTCTTTGAAATGACAAGCCTTCTTTCCGCATGCTACACACACCTTGTGGCAGTTGCAGTTTGAAGCATGTTGGTGCTCTCAAAACCCTGAGTAATCCATGTAGAGTGTGTCACTCTCCAGCACTGAATACACAACTTAGAGCTCCTTTCACCACAGACACGCAAACACATCCTTTGATGAAAGTCCTACTTCAGGTCCCTTGGAAATGTAAGGGTTTCATGGAGAACATGAAGTCAATCATGCTGTTGCACTCTACTACCAATAGAAATGACCTCTTGTACATGCCCGGCTGAGTTTCACTGCAAATTGCCCTTGTTTTCTGGTTTCTTGAATGTTCTCAACACATTAGGAGAAAGAGCGTGTTTGAGCAAGAGTGATGCAGTGTGCGTTGGCCTAGATTTCAAGTGACCTGGGAGACATACTCCTTATTTTTCCACATTGTGTAAGAAACATGAGGCTTGCAAGAGATTGAAAAAATGCATCCCAAAACGTACTCCAGCCGTGAAAGCACACGTTTCTACAAAGGCTTTGAAGGAGCAAGCAAAAGCCAATGGCTGAGGGTTCTTTCCAAAAGAAACACACACATTTCATCCTTCTGGAGTGAATTTTCATGCTGGAATTAATAAGCATTTGTACTGTGCAGGATGTAGCTACCTGCTCGGGGGTTGTGTCATAGAAGCACCTTTCCTGCAGGAGCTTATTGCAACGTTCATTGTTTGGCCAAGTTCTTTAGGGCTGGTTTTGCAAGGTCTTTCAGCTTTGTCCAAATCCGCTTCGTACGAAATTTTTCACAGCCTTGTTTCCAAGTGTCCACAAAGAGCTGCTGCTTGAAACTGTCCACATGCACATCTCCCATACTGGGGTGCTCGTTTCACTACCTGGATTTTGGTTTCCTCTTCTTTCTTTGAAATGACAAGCCTTCTTTCTGCATGCTACACACACCTTGTAGCAGTTTCAGTTTGCAGCATGTTGGTGCTCTTAAAACCCTGAGTAACCTGTGTAGAGTGTGTCACTCTCCAGCACTGAATACACAACTTAGAGCTCCTTTCACCACAGACACGCAAACACATCCTTTGGTGAAAGTCCTACCTCTTTTCACTTGGAAATGTAAGGGTTTCATGGAGAACATGAAGTCAATCATGCTTTTGCACTCTGCAACCAATAGGAATGAACTCTTGTACATACCCGTCTGAATTTCACTGCAAAATGCCCTTCTTTTCTGGTTTGTTGAAAGTTCACAACACATTAGGAGATAGAGCGTGTTTGAAGAAGACTGATGCAGTGTGCGTTTTCCTGGATTTCAAGTGATTTGGGAAACATACCCCTTGTTTTTCCACATTGTCTAAGAAACAACATGAGGCTTGCAAGAGATTGAAACAATGCATCCTAAAACGTATTCCAGCAGTAAAACACACGTTTCTACAAAGATTTGGAAGGAGCAAGCAAAAGAATAGTGGCTGAGTGTTCTTTCAGAGAGAAACATGCATTTCATCCTTCTGGAGTGAGTTTTCATGCTGGAATTAATAAGCATTTGTACTGTGCAGAATGTAGCTACCTGCTCGGGGGTTGTGTCATAGAAGCACCTTTCCTGCAGGAGCTTATTGCAACATTCATTGTTTGGCTAAGTTCTTTAGGGCTGGCTTTGGAAGGTCTTTCAGCTTTGTCCAAATCCGGTTCGTACGAAATTTTTCACAGCCTTGTTTCCAAGTGTCCACAAAGAGCTGCTGCTTGAAACTGTCCACTTGCACATCTCCCATACTGGTGTGCTCGTTTCAGTACCTGGATTTTGGTTTTCTCTTCTTTCTTTGAAATGACAAGCCTTCTTTCCGCATGCTACACACACCTTGTGGCAGTTGCAGTTTGAAGCATGTTGGTGCTCTCAAAACCCTGAGTAATCCATGTAGAGTGTGTCACTCTCCAGCACTGAATACACAACTTAGAGCTCCTTTCACCACAGACACGCAAACACATCCTTTGATGAAAGTCCTACTTCAGGTCCCTTGGAAATGTAAGGGTTTCATGGAGAACATGAAGTCAATCATGCTGTTGCACTCTACTACCAATAGAAATGACCTCTTGTACATGCCCGGCTGAGTTTCACTGCAAATTGCCCTTGTTTTCTGGTTTCTTGAATGTTCTCAACACATTAGGAGAAAGAGCGTGTTTGAGCAAGAGTGATGCAGTGTGCGTTGGCCTAGATTTCAAGTGACCTGGGAGACATACTCCTTATTTTTCCACATTGTGTAAGAAACATGAGGCTTGCAAGAGATTGAAAAAATGCATCCCAAAACGTACTCCAGCCGTGAAAGCACACGTTTCTACAAAGGCTTTGAAGGAGCAAGCAAAAGCCAATGGCTGAGGGTTCTTTCCAAAAGAAACACACACATTTCATCCTTCTGGAGTGAATTTTCATGCTGGAATTAATAAGCATTTGTACTGTGCAGGATGTAGCTACCTGCTCGGGGGTTGTGTCATAGAAGCACCTTTCCTGCAGGAGCTTATTGCAACGTTCATTGTTTGGCCAAGTTCTTTAGGGCTGGTTTTGCAAGGTCTTTCAGCTTTGTCCAAATCCGCTTCGTACGAAATTTTTCACAGCCTTGTTTCCAAGTGTCCACAAAGAGCTGCTGCTTGAAACTGTCCACATGCACATCTCCCATACTGGGGTGCTCGTTTCACTACCTGGATTTTGGTTTCCTCTTCTTTCTTTGAAATGACAAGCCTTCTTTCTGCATGCTACACACACCTTGTAGCAGTTTCAGTTTGCAGCATGTTGGTGCTCTTAAAACCCTGAGTAACCTGTGTAGAGTGTGTCACTCTCCAGCACTGAATACACAACTTAGAGCTCCTTTCACCACAGACACGCAAACACATCCTTTGGTGAAAGTCCTACCTCTTTTCACTTGGAAATGTAAGGGTTTCATGGAGAACATGAAGTCAATCATGCTTTTGCACTCTGCAACCAATAGGAATGAACTCTTGTACATACCCGTCTGAATTTCACTGCAAAATGCCCTTCTTTTCTGGTTTGTTGAAAGTTCACAACACATTAGGAGATAGAGCGTGTTTGAAGAAGACTGATGCAGTGTGCGTTTTCCTGGATTTCAAGTGATTTGGGAAACATACCCCTTGTTTTTCCACATTGTCTAAGAAACAACATGAGGCTTGCAAGAGATTGAAACAATGCATCCTAAAACGTATTCCAGCAGTAAAACACACGTTTCTACAAAGATTTGGAAGGAGCAAGCAAAAGAATAGTGGCTGAGTGTTCTTTCAGAGAGAAACATGCATTTCATCCTTCTGGAGTGAGTTTTCATGCTGGAATTAATAAGCATTTGTACTGTGCAGAATGTAGCTACCTGCTCGGGGGTTGTGTCATAGAAGCACCTTTCCTGCAGGAGCTTATTGCAACATTCATTGTTTGGCTAAGTTCTTTAGGGCTGGCTTTGGAAGGTCTTTCAGCTTTGTCCAAATCCGCTTCGTACGAAATTTTTCACAGCCTTGTTTCCAAGTGTCCACAAAGAGCTGCTGCTTGAAACTGTCCACTTGCACATCTCCCATACTGGTGTGCTCGTTTCAGTACCTGGATTTTGGTTTTCTCTTCTTTCTTTGAAATGACAAGCCTTCTTTCCGCATGCTACACACACCTTGTGGCAGTTGCAGTTTGAAGCATGTTGGTGCTCTCAAAACCCTGAGTAATCCATGTAGAGTGTGTCACTCTCCAGCACTGAATACACAACTTAGAGCTCCTTTCACCACAGACACGCAAACACATCCTTTGATGAAAGTCCTACTTCAGGTCCCTTGGAAATGTAAGGGTTTCATGGAGAACATGAAGTCAATCATGCTGTTGCACTCTACTACCAATAGAAATGACCTCTTGTACATGCCCGGCTGAGTTTCACTGCAAATTGCCCTTGTTTTCTGGTTTCTTGAATGTTCTCAACACATTAGGAGAAAGAGCGTGTTTGAGCAAGAGTGATGCAGTGTGCGTTGGCCTAGATTTCAAGTGACCTGGGAGACATACTCCTTATTTTTCCACATTGTGTAAGAAACATGAGGCTTGCAAGAGATTGAAAAAATGCATCCCAAAACGTACTCCAGCCGTGAAAGCACACGTTTCTACAAAGGCTTTGAAGGAGCAAGCAAAAGCCAATGGCTGAGGGTTCTTTCCAAAAGAAACACACACATTTCATCCTTCTGGAGTGAATTTTCATGCTGGAATTAATAAGCATTTGTACTGTGCAGGATGTAGCTACCTGCTCGGGGGTTGTGTCATAGAAGCACCTTTCCTGCAGGAGCTTATTGCAACGTTCATTGTTTGGCCAAGTTCTTTAGGGCTGGTTTTGCAAGGTCTTTCAGCTTTGTCCAAATCCGCTTCGTACGAAATTTTTCACAGCCTTGTTTCCAAGTGTCCACAAAGAGCTGCTGCTTGAAACTGTCCACATGCACATCTCCCATACTGGGGTGCTCGTTTCACTACCTGGATTTTGGTTTCCTCTTCTTTCTTTGAAATGACAAGCCTTCTTTCTGCATGCTACACACACCTTGTAGCAGTTTCAGTTTGCAGCATGTTGGTGCTCTTAAAACCCTGAGTAACCTGTGTAGAGTGTGTCACTCTCCAGCACTGAATACACAACTTAGAGCTCCTTTCACCACAGACACGCAAACACATCCTTTGGTGAAAGTCCTACCTCTTTTCACTTGGAAATGTAAGGGTTTCATGGAGAACATGAAGTCAATCATGCTTTTGCACTCTGCAACCAATAGGAATGAACTCTTGTACATACCCGTCTGAATTTCACTGCAAAATGCCCTTCTTTTCTGGTTTGTTGAAAGTTCACAACACATTAGGAGATAGAGCGTGTTTGAAGAAGACTGATGCAGTGTGCGTTTTCCTGGATTTCAAGTGATTTGGGAAACATACCCCTTGTTTTTCCACATTGTCTAAGAAACAACATGAGGCTTGCAAGAGATTGAAACAATGCATCCTAAAACGTATTCCAGCAGTAAAACACACGTTTCTACAAAGATTTGGAAGGAGCAAGCAAAAGAATAGTGGCTGAGTGTTCTTTCAGAGAGAAACATGCATTTCATCCTTCTGGAGTGAGTTTTCATGCTGGAATTAATAAGCATTTGTACTGTGCAGAATGTAGCTACCTGCTCGGGGGTTGTGTCATAGAAGCACCTTTCCTGCAGGAGCTTATTGCAACATTCATTGTTTGGCTAAGTTCTTTAGGGCTGGCTTTGGAAGGTCTTTCAGCTTTGTCCAAATCCGCTTCGTACGAAATTTTTCACAGCCTTGTTTCCAAGTGTCCACAAAGAGCTGCTGCTTGAAACTGTCCACTTGCACATCTCCCATACTGGTGTGCTCGTTTCAGTACCTGGATTTTGGTTTTCTCTTCTTTCTTTGAAATGACAAGCCTTCTTTCCGCATGCTACACACACCTTGTGGCAGTTGCAGTTTGAAGCATGTTGGTGCTCTCAAAACCCTGAGTAATCCATGTAGAGTGTGTCACTCTCCAGCACTGAATACACAACTTAGAGCTCCTTTCACCACAGACACGCAAACACATCCTTTGATGAAAGTCCTACTTCAGGTCCCTTGGAAATGTAAGGGTTTCATGGAGAACATGAAGTCAATCATGCTGTTGCACTCTACTACCAATAGAAATGACCTCTTGTACATGCCCGGCTGAGTTTCACTGCAAATTGCCCTTGTTTTCTGGTTTCTTGAATGTTCTCAACACATTAGGAGAAAGAGCGTGTTTGAGCAAGAGTGATGCAGTGTGCGTTGGCCTAGATTTCAAGTGACCTGGGAGACATACTCCTTATTTTTCCACATTGTGTAAGAAACATGAGGCTTGCAAGAGATTGAAAAAATGCATCCCAAAACGTACTCCAGCCGTGAAAGCACACGTTTCTACAAAGGCTTTGAAGGAGCAAGCAAAAGCCAATGGCTGAGGGTTCTTTCCAAAAGAAACACACACATTTCATCCTTCTGGAGTGAATTTTCATGCTGGAATTAATAAGCATTTGTACTGTGCAGGATGTAGCTACCTGCTCGGGGGTTGTGTCATAGAAGCACCTTTCCTGCAGGAGCTTATTGCAACGTTCATTGTTTGGCCAAGTTCTTTAGGGCTGGTTTTGCAAGGTCTTTCAGCTTTGTCCAAATCCGCTTCGTACGAAATTTTTCACAGCCTTGTTTCCAAGTGTCCACAAAGAGCTGCTGCTTGAAACTGTCCACATGCACATCTCCCATACTGGGGTGCTCGTTTCACTACCTGGATTTTGGTTTCCTCTTCTTTCTTTGAAATGACAAGCCTTCTTTCTGCATGCTACACACACCTTGTAGCAGTTTCAGTTTGCAGCATGTTGGTGCTCTTAAAACCCTGAGTAACCTGTGTAGAGTGTGTCACTCTCCAGCACTGAATACACAACTTAGAGCTCCTTTCACCACAGACACGCAAACACATCCTTTGGTGAAAGTCCTACCTCTTTTCACTTGGAAATGTAAGGGTTTCATGGAGAACATGAAGTCAATCATGCTTTTGCACTCTGCAACCAATAGGAATGAACTCTTGTACATACCCGTCTGAATTTCACTGCAAAATGCCCTTCTTTTCTGGTTTGTTGAAAGTTCACAACACATTAGGAGATAGAGCGTGTTTGAAGAAGACTGATGCAGTGTGCGTTTTCCTGGATTTCAAGTGATTTGGGAAACATACCCCTTGTTTTTCCACATTGTCTAAGAAACAACATGAGGCTTGCAAGAGATTGAAACAATGCATCCTAAAACGTATTCCAGCAGTAAAACACACGTTTCTACAAAGATTTGGAAGGAGCAAGCAAAAGAATAGTGGCTGAGTGTTCTTTCAGAGAGAAACATGCATTTCATCCTTCTGGAGTGAGTTTTCATGCTGGAATTAATAAGCATTTGTACTGTGCAGAATGTAGCTACCTGCTCGGGGGTTGTGTCATAGAAGCACCTTTCCTGCAGGAGCTTATTGCAACATTCATTGTTTGGCTAAGTTCTTTAGGGCTGGCTTTGGAAGGTCTTTCAGCTTTGTCCAAATCCGCTTCGTACGAAATTTTTCACAGCCTTGTTTCCAAGTGTCCACAAAGAGCTGCTGCTTGAAACTGTCCACTTGCACATCTCCCATACTGGTGTGCTCGTTTCAGTACCTGGATTTTGGTTTTCTCTTCTTTCTTTGAAATGACAAGCCTTCTTTCCGCATGCTACACACACCTTGTGGCAGTTGCAGTTTGAAGCATGTTGGTGCTCTCAAAACCCTGAGTAATCCATGTAGAGTGTGTCACTCTCCAGCACTGAATACACAACTTAGAGCTCCTTTCACCACAGACACGCAAACACATCCTTTGATGAAAGTCCTACTTCAGGTCCCTTGGAAATGTAAGGGTTTCATGGAGAACATGAAGTCAATCATGCTGTTGCACTCTACTACCAATAGAAATGACCTCTTGTACATGCCCGGCTGAGTTTCACTGCAAATTGCCCTTGTTTTCTGGTTTCTTGAATGTTCTCAACACATTAGGAGAAAGAGCGTGTTTGAGCAAGAGTGATGCAGTGTGCGTTGGCCTAGATTTCAAGTGACCTGGGAGACATACTCCTTATTTTTCCACATTGTGTAAGAAACATGAGGCTTGCAAGAGATTGAAAAAATGCATCCCAAAACGTACTCCAGCCGTGAAAGCACACGTTTCTACAAAGGCTTTGAAGGAGCAAGCAAAAGCCAATGGCTGAGGGTTCTTTCCAAAAGAAACACACACATTTCATCCTTCTGGAGTGAATTTTCATGCTGGAATTAATAAGCATTTGTACTGTGCAGGATGTAGCTACCTGCTCGGGGGTTGTGTCATAGAAGCACCTTTCCTGCAGGAGCTTATTGCAACGTTCATTGTTTGGCCAAGTTCTTTAGGGCTGGTTTTGCAAGGTCTTTCAGCTTTGTCCAAATCCGCTTCGTACGAAATTTTTCACAGCCTTGTTTCCAAGTGTCCACAAAGAGCTGCTGCTTGAAACTGTCCACATGCACATCTCCCATACTGGGGTGCTCGTTTCACTACCTGGATTTTGGTTTCCTCTTCTTTCTTTGAAATGACAAGCCTTCTTTCTGCATGCTACACACACCTTGTAGCAGTTTCAGTTTGCAGCATGTTGGTGCTCTTAAAACCCTGAGTAACCTGTGTAGAGTGTGTCACTCTCCAGCACTGAATACACAACTTAGAGCTCCTTTCACCACAGACACGCAAACACATCCTTTGGTGAAAGTCCTACCTCTTTTCACTTGGAAATGTAAGGGTTTCATGGAGAACATGAAGTCAATCATGCTTTTGCACTCTGCAACCAATAGGAATGAACTCTTGTACATACCCGTCTGAATTTCACTGCAAAATGCCCTTCTTTTCTGGTTTGTTGAAAGTTCACAACACATTAGGAGATAGAGCGTGTTTGAAGAAGACTGATGCAGTGTGCGTTTTCCTGGATTTCAAGTGATTTGGGAAACATACCCCTTGTTTTTCCACATTGTCTAAGAAACAACATGAGGCTTGCAAGAGATTGAAACAATGCATCCTAAAACGTATTCCAGCAGTAAAACACACGTTTCTACAAAGATTTGGAAGGAGCAAGCAAAAGAATAGTGGCTGAGTGTTCTTTCAGAGAGAAACATGCATTTCATCCTTCTGGAGTGAGTTTTCATGCTGGAATTAATAAGCATTTGTACTGTGCAGAATGTAGCTACCTGCTCGGGGGTTGTGTCATAGAAGCACCTTTCCTGCAGGAGCTTATTGCAACATTCATTGTTTGGCTAAGTTCTTTAGGGCTGGCTTTGGAAGGTCTTTCAGCTTTGTCCAAATCCGCTTCGTACGAAATTTTTCACAGCCTTGTTTCCAAGTGTCCACAAAGAGCTGCTGCTTGAAACTGTCCACTTGCACATCTCCCATACTGGTGTGCTCGTTTCAGTACCTGGATTTTGGTTTTCTCTTCTTTCTTTGAAATGACAAGCCTTCTTTCCGCATGCTACACACACCTTGTGGCAGTTGCAGTTTGAAGCATGTTGGTGCTCTCAAAACCCTGAGTAATCCATGTAGAGTGTGTCACTCTCCAGCACTGAATACACAACTTAGAGCTCCTTTCACCACAGACACGCAAACACATCCTTTGATGAAAGTCCTACTTCAGGTCCCTTGGAAATGTAAGGGTTTCATGGAGAACATGAAGTCAATCATGCTGTTGCACTCTACTACCAATAGAAATGACCTCTTGTACATGCCCGGCTGAGTTTCACTGCAAATTGCCCTTGTTTTCTGGTTTCTTGAATGTTCTCAACACATTAGGAGAAAGAGCGTGTTTGAGCAAGAGTGATGCAGTGTGCGTTGGCCTAGATTTCAAGTGACCTGGGAGACATACTCCTTATTTTTCCACATTGTGTAAGAAACATGAGGCTTGCAAGAGATTGAAAAAATGCATCCCAAAACGTACTCCAGCCGTGAAAGCACACGTTTCTACAAAGGCTTTGAAGGAGCAAGCAAAAGCCAATGGCTGAGGGTTCTTTCCAAAAGAAACACACACATTTCATCCTTCTGGAGTGAATTTTCATGCTGGAATTAATAAGCATTTGTACTGTGCAGGATGTAGCTACCTGCTCGGGGGTTGTGTCATAGAAGCACCTTTCCTGCAGGAGCTTATTGCAACGTTCATTGTTTGGCCAAGTTCTTTAGGGCTGGTTTTGCAAGGTCTTTCAGCTTTGTCCAAATCCGCTTCGTACGAAATTTTTCACAGCCTTGTTTCCAAGTGTCCACAAAGAGCTGCTGCTTGAAACTGTCCACATGCACATCTCCCATACTGGGGTGCTCGTTTCACTACCTGGATTTTGGTTTCCTCTTCTTTCTTTGAAATGACAAGCCTTCTTTCTGCATGCTACACACACCTTGTAGCAGTTTCAGTTTGCAGCATGTTGGTGCTCTTAAAACCCTGAGTAACCTGTGTAGAGTGTGTCACTCTCCAGCACTGAATACACAACTTAGAGCTCCTTTCACCACAGACACGCAAACACATCCTTTGGTGAAAGTCCTACCTCTTTTCACTTGGAAATGTAAGGGTTTCATGGAGAACATGAAGTCAATCATGCTTTTGCACTCTGCAACCAATAGGAATGAACTCTTGTACATACCCGTCTGAATTTCACTGCAAAATGCCCTTCTTTTCTGGTTTGTTGAAAGTTCACAACACATTAGGAGATAGAGCGTGTTTGAAGAAGACTGATGCAGTGTGCGTTTTCCTGGATTTCAAGTGATTTGGGAAACATACCCCTTGTTTTTCCACATTGTCTAAGAAACAACATGAGGCTTGCAAGAGATTGAAACAATGCATCCTAAAACGTATTCCAGCAGTAAAACACACGTTTCTACAAAGATTTGGAAGGAGCAAGCAAAAGAATAGTGGCTGAGTGTTCTTTCAGAGAGAAACATGCATTTCATCCTTCTGGAGTGAGTTTTCATGCTGGAATTAATAAGCATTTGTACTGTGCAGAATGTAGCTACCTGCTCGGGGGTTGTGTCATAGAAGCACCTTTCCCGCAGGAGCTTATTGCAACATTCATTGTTTGGCTAAGTTCTTTAGGGCTGGCTTTGGAAGGTCTTTCAGCTTTGTCCAAATCCGCTTCGTACGAAATTTTTCACAGCCTTGTTTCCAAGTGTCCACAAAGAGCTGCTGCTTGAAACTGTCCACTTGCACATCTCCCATACTGGTGTGCTCGTTTCAGTACCTGGATTTTGGTTTTCTCTTCTTTCTTTGAAATGACAAGCCTTCTTTCCGCATGCTACACACACCTTGTGGCAGTTGCAGTTTGAAGCATGTTGGTGCTCTCAAAACCCTGAGTAATCCATGTAGAGTGTGTCACTCTCCAGCACTGAATACACAACTTAGAGCTCCTTTCACCACAGACACGCAAACACATCCTTTGATGAAAGTCCTACTTCAGGTCCCTTGGAAATGTAAGGGTTTCATGGAGAACATGAAGTCAATCATGCTGTTGCACTCTACTACCAATAGAAATGACCTCTTGTACATGCCCGGCTGAGTTTCACTGCAAATTGCCCTTGTTTTCTGGTTTCTTGAATGTTCTCAACACATTAGGAGAAAGAGCGTGTTTGAGCAAGAGTGATGCAGTGTGCGTTGGCCTAGATTTCAAGTGACCTGGGAGACATACTCCTTATTTTTCCACATTGTGTAAGAAACATGAGGCTTGCAAGAGATTGAAAAAATGCATCCCAAAACGTACTCCAGCCGTGAAAGCACACGTTTCTACAAAGGCTTTGAAGGAGCAAGCAAAAGCCAATGGCTGAGGGTTCTTTCCAAAAGAAACACACACATTTCATCCTTCTGGAGTGAATTTTCATGCTGGAATTAATAAGCATTTGTACTGTGCAGGATGTAGCTACCTGCTCGGGGGTTGTGTCATAGAAGCACCTTTCCTGCAGGAGCTTATTGCAACGTTCATTGTTTGGCCAAGTTCTTTAGGGCTGGTTTTGCAAGGTCTTTCAGCTTTGTCCAAATCCGCTTCGTACGAAATTTTTCACAGCCTTGTTTCCAAGTGTCCACAAAGAGCTGCTGCTTGAAACTGTCCACATGCACATCTCCCATACTGGGGTGCTCGTTTCACTACCTGGATTTTGGTTTCCTCTTCTTTCTTTGAAATGACAAGCCTTCTTTCTGCATGCTACACACACCTTGTAGCAGTTTCAGTTTGCAGCATGTTGGTGCTCTTAAAACCCTGAGTAACCTGTGTAGAGTGTGTCACTCTCCAGCACTGAATACACAACTTAGAGCTCCTTTCACCACAGACACGCAAACACATCCTTTGGTGAAAGTCCTACCTCTTTTCACTTGGAAATGTAAGGGTTTCATGGAGAACATGAAGTCAATCATGCTTTTGCACTCTGCAACCAATAGGAATGAACTCTTGTACATACCCGTCTGAATTTCACTGCAAAATGCCCTTCTTTTCTGGTTTGTTGAAAGTTCACAACACATTAGGAGATAGAGCGTGTTTGAAGAAGACTGATGCAGTGTGCGTTTTCCTGGATTTCAAGTGATTTGGGAAACATACCCCTTGTTTTTCCACATTGTCTAAGAAACAACATGAGGCTTGCAAGAGATTGAAACAATGCATCCTAAAACGTATTCCAGCAGTAAAACACACGTTTCTACAAAGATTTGGAAGGAGCAAGCAAAAGAATAGTGGCTGAGTGTTCTTTCAGAGAGAAACATGCATTTCATCCTTCTGGAGTGAGTTTTCATGCTGGAATTAATAAGCATTTGTACTGTGCAGAATGTAGCTACCTGCTCGGGGGTTGTGTCATAGAAGCACCTTTCCCGCAGGAGCTTATTGCAACATTCATTGTTTGGCTAAGTTCTTTAGGGCTGGCTTTGGAAGGTCTTTCAGCTTTGTCCAAATCCGCTTCGTACGAAATTTTTCACAGCCTTGTTTCCAAGTGTCCACAAAGAGCTGCTGCTTGAAACTGTCCACTTGCACATCTCCCATACTGGTGTGCTCGTTTCAGTACCTGGATTTTGGTTTTCTCTTCTTTCTTTGAAATGACAAGCCTTCTTTCCGCATGCTACACACACCTTGTGGCAGTTGCAGTTTGAAGCATGTTGGTGCTCTCAAAACCCTGAGTAATCCATGTAGAGTGTGTCACTCTCCAGCACTGAATACACAACTTAGAGCTCCTTTCACCACAGACACGCAAACACATCCTTTGATGAAAGTCCTACTTCAGGTCCCTTGGAAATGTAAGGGTTTCATGGAGAACATGAAGTCAATCATGCTGTTGCACTCTACTACCAATAGAAATGACCTCTTGTACATGCCCGGCTGAGTTTCACTGCAAATTGCCCTTGTTTTCTGGTTTCTTGAATGTTCTCAACACATTAGGAGAAAGAGCGTGTTTGAGCAAGAGTGATGCAGTGTGCGTTGGCCTAGATTTCAAGTGACCTGGGAGACATACTCCTTATTTTTCCACATTGTGTAAGAAACATGAGGCTTGCAAGAGATTGAAAAAATGCATCCCAAAACGTACTCCAGCCGTGAAAGCACACGTTTCTACAAAGGCTTTGAAGGAGCAAGCAAAAGCCAATGGCTGAGGGTTCTTTCCAAAAGAAACACACACATTTCATCCTTCTGGAGTGAATTTTCATGCTGGAATTAATAAGCATTTGTACTGTGCAGGATGTAGCTACCTGCTCGGGGGTTGTGTCATAGAAGCACCTTTCCTGCAGGAGCTTATTGCAACGTTCATTGTTTGGCCAAGTTCTTTAGGGCTGGTTTTGCAAGGTCTTTCAGCTTTGTCCAAATCCGCTTCGTACGAAATTTTTCACAGCCTTGTTTCCAAGTGTCCACAAAGAGCTGCTGCTTGAAACTGTCCACATGCACATCTCCCATACTGGGGTGCTCGTTTCACTACCTGGATTTTGGTTTCCTCTTCTTTCTTTGAAATGACAAGCCTTCTTTCTGCATGCTACACACACCTTGTAGCAGTTTCAGTTTGCAGCATGTTGGTGCTCTTAAAACCCTGAGTAACCTGTGTAGAGTGTGTCACTCTCCAGCACTGAATACACAACTTAGAGCTCCTTTCACCACAGACACGCAAACACATCCTTTGGTGAAAGTCCTACCTCTTTTCACTTGGAAATGTAAGGGTTTCATGGAGAACATGAAGTCAATCATGCTTTTGCACTCTGCAACCAATAGGAATGAACTCTTGTACATACCCGTCTGAATTTCACTGCAAAATGCCCTTCTTTTCTGGTTTGTTGAAAGTTCACAACACATTAGGTGATAGAGCGTGTTTGAAGAAGACTGATGCAGTGTGCGTTTTCCTGGATTTCAAGTGATTTGGGAAACATACCCCTTGTTTTTCCACATTGTCTAAGAAACAACATGAGGCTTGCAAGAGATTGAAACAATGCATCCTAAAACGTATTCCAGCAGTAAAACACACGTTTCTACAAAGATTTGGAAGGAGCAAGCAAAAGAATAGTGGCTGAGTGTTCTTTCAGAGAGAAACATGCATTTCATCCTTCTGGAGTGAGTTTTCATGCTGGAATTAATAAGCATTTGTACTGTGCAGAATGTAGCTACCTGCTCGGGGGTTGTGTCATAGAAGCACCTTTCCCGCAGGAGCTTATTGCAACATTCATTGTTTGGCTAAGTTCTTTAGGGCTGGCTTTGGAAGGTCTTTCAGCTTTGTCCAAATCCGCTTCGTACGAAATTTTTCACAGCCTTGTTTCCAAGTGTCCACAAAGAGCTGCTGCTTGAAACTGTCCACTTGCACATCTCCCATACTGGTGTGCTCGTTTCAGTACCTGGATTTTGGTTTTCTCTTCTTTCTTTGAAATGACAAGCCTTCTTTCCGCATGCTACACACACCTTGTGGCAGTTGCAGTTTGAAGCATGTTGGTGCTCTCAAAACCCTGAGTAATCCATGTAGAGTGTGTCACTCTCCAGCACTGAATACACAACTTAGAGCTCCTTTCACCACAGACACGCAAACACATCCTTTGATGAAAGTCCTACTTCAGGTCCCTTGGAAATGTAAGGGTTTCATGGAGAACATGAAGTCAATCATGCTGTTGCACTCTACTACCAATAGAAATGACCTCTTGTACATGCCCGGCTGAGTTTCACTGCAAATTGCCCTTGTTTTCTGGTTTCTTGAATGTTCTCAACACATTAGGAGAAAGAGCGTGTTTGAGCAAGAGTGATGCAGTGTGCGTTGGCCTAGATTTCAAGTGACCTGGGAGACATACTCCTTATTTTTCCACATTGTGTAAGAAACATGAGGCTTGCAAGAGATTGAAAAAATGCATCCCAAAACGTACTCCAGCCGTGAAAGCACACGTTTCTACAAAGGCTTTGAAGGAGCAAGCAAAAGCCAATGGCTGAGGGTTCTTTCCAAAAGAAACACACACATTTCATCCTTCTGGAGTGAATTTTCATGCTGGAATTAATAAGCATTTGTACTGTGCAGGATGTAGCTACCTGCTCGGGGGTTGTGTCATAGAAGCACCTTTCCTGCAGGAGCTTATTGCAACGTTCATTGTTTGGCCAAGTTCTTTAGGGCTGGTTTTGCAAGGTCTTTCAGCTTTGTCCAAATCCGCTTCGTACGAAATTTTTCACAGCCTTGTTTCCAAGTGTCCACAAAGAGCTGCTGCTTGAAACTGTCCACATGCACATCTCCCATACTGGGGTGCTCGTTTCACTACCTGGATTTTGGTTTCCTCTTCTTTCTTTGAAATGACAAGCCTTCTTTCTGCATGCTACACACACCTTGTAGCAGTTTCAGTTTGCAGCATGTTGGTGCTCTTAAAACCCTGAGTAACCTGTGTAGAGTGTGTCACTCTCCAGCACTGAATACACAACTTAGAGCTCCTTTCACCACAGACACGCAAACACATCCTTTGGTGAAAGTCCTACCTCTTTTCACTTGGAAATGTAAGGGTTTCATGGAGAACATGAAGTCAATCATGCTTTTGCACTCTGCAACCAATAGGAATGAACTCTTGTACATACCCGTCTGAATTTCACTGCAAAATGCCCTTCTTTTCTGGTTTGTTGAAAGTTCACAACACATTAGGTGATAGAGCGTGTTTGAAGAAGACTGATGCAGTGTGCGTTTTCCTGGATTTCAAGTGATTTGGGAAACATACCCCTTGTTTTTCCACATTGTCTAAGAAACAACATGAGGCTTGCAAGAGATTGAAACAATGCATTCTAAAACGTATTCCAGCAGTAAAACACACGTTTCTACAAAGATTTGGAAGGAGCAAGCAAAAGAATAGTGGCTGAGTGTTCTTTCAGAGAGAAACATGCATTTCATCCTTCTGGAGTGAGTTTTCATGCTGGAATTAATAAGCATTTGTACTGTGCAGAATGTAGCTACCTGCTCGGGGGTTGTGTCATAGAAGCACCTTTCCCGCAGGAGCTTATTGCAACATTCATTGTTTGGCTAAGTTCTTTAGGGCTGGCTTTGGAAGGTCTTTCAGCTTTGTCCAAATCCGCTTCGTACGAAATTTTTCACAGCCTTGTTTCCAAGTGTCCACAAAGAGCTGCTGCTTGAAACTGTCCACTTGCACATCTCCCATACTGGTGTGCTCGTTTCAGTACCTGGATTTTGGTTTTCTCTTCTTTCTTTGAAATGACAAGCCTTCTTTCCGCATGCTACACACACCTTGTGGCAGTTGCAGTTTGAAGCATGTTGGTGCTCTCAAAACCCTGAGTAATCCATGTAGAGTGTGTCACTCTCCAGCACTGAATACACAACTTAGAGCTCCTTTCACCACAGACACGCAAACACATCCTTTGATGAAAGTCCTACTTCAGGTCCCTTGGAAATGTAAGGGTTTCATGGAGAACATGAAGTCAATCATGCTGTTGCACTCTACTACCAATAGAAATGACCTCTTGTACATGCCCGGCTGAGTTTCACTGCAAATTGCCCTTGTTTTCTGGTTTCTTGAATGTTCTCAACACATTAGGAGAAAGAGCGTGTTTGAGCAAGAGTGATGCAGTGTGCGTTGGCCTAGATGTCAAGTGACCTGGGAGACATACTCCTTATTTTTCCACATTGTGTAAGAAACATGAGGCTTGCAAGAGATTGAAAAAATGCATCCCAAAACGTACTCCAGCCGTGAAAGCACACGTTTCTACAAAGGCTTTGAAGGAGCAAGCAAAAGCCAATGGCTGAGGGTTCTTTCCAAAAGAAACACACACATTTCATCCTTCTGGAGTGAATTTTCATGCTGGAATTAATAAGCATTTGTACTGTGCAGGATGTAGCTACCTGCTCGGGGGTTGTGTCATAGAAGCACCTTTCCTGCAGGAGCTTATTGCAACGTTCATTGTTTGGCCAAGTTCTTTAGGGCTGGTTTTGCAAGGTCTTTCAGCTTTGTCCAAATCCGCTTCGTACGAAATTTTTCACAGCCTTGTTTCCAAGTGTCCACAAAGAGCTGCTGCTTGAAACTGTCCACATGCACATCTCCCATACTGGGGTGCTCGTTTCACTACCTGGATTTTGGTTTCCTCTTCTTTCTTTGAAATGACAAGCCTTCTTTCTGCATGCTACACACACCTTGTAGCAGTTTCAGTTTGCAGCATGTTGGTGCTCTTAAAACCCTGAGTAACCTGTGTAGAGTGTGTCACTCTCCAGCACTGAATACACAACTTAGAGCTCCTTTCACCACAGACACGCAAACACATCCTTTGGTGAAAGTCCTACCTCTTTTCACTTGGAAATGTAAGGGTTTCATGGAGAACATGAAGTCAATCATGCTTTTGCACTCTGCAACCAATAGGAATGAACTCTTGTACATACCCGTCTGAATTTCACTGCAAAATGCCCTTCTTTTCTGGTTTGTTGAAAGTTCACAACACATTAGGTGATAGAGCGTGTTTGAAGAAGACTGATGCAGTGTGCGTTTTCCTGGATTTCAAGTGATTTGGGAAACATACCCCTTGTTTTTCCACATTGTCTAAGAAACAACATGAGGCTTGCAAGAGATTGAAACAATGCATTCTAAAACGTATTCCAGCAGTAAAACACACGTTTCTACAAAGATTTGGAAGGAGCAAGCAAAAGAATAGTGGCTGAGTGTTCTTTCAGAGAGAAACATGCATTTCATCCTTCTGGAGTGAGTTTTCATGCTGGAATTAATAAGCATTTGTACTGTGCAGAATGTAGCTACCTGCTCGGGGGTTGTGTCATAGAAGCACCTTTCCCGCAGGAGCTTATTGCAACATTCATTGTTTGGCTAAGTTCTTTAGGGCTGGCTTTGGAAGGTCTTTCAGCTTTGTCCAAATCCGCTTCGTACGAAATTTTTCACAGCCTTGTTTCCAAGTGTCCACAAAGAGCTGCTGCTTGAAACTGTCCACTTGCACATCTCCCATACTGGTGTGCTCGTTTCAGTACCTGGATTTTGGTTTTCTCTTCTTTCTTTGAAATGACAAGCCTTCTTTCCGCATGCTACACACACCTTGTGGCAGTTGCAGTTTGAAGCATGTTGGTGCTCTCAAAACCCTGAGTAATCCATGTAGAGTGTGTCACTCTCCAGCACTGAATACACAACTTAGAGCTCCTTTCACCACAGACACGCAAACACATCCTTTGATGAAAGTCCTACTTCAGGTCCCTTGGAAATGTAAGGGTTTCATGGAGAACATGAAGTCAATCATGCTGTTGCACTCTACTACCAATAGAAATGACCTCTTGTACATGCCCGGCTGAGTTTCACTGCAAATTGCCCTTGTTTTCTGGTTTCTTGAATGTTCTCAACACATTAGGAGAAAGAGCGTGTTTGAGCAAGAGTGATGCAGTGTGCGTTGGCCTAGATGTCAAGTGACCTGGGAGACATACTCCTTATTTTTCCACATTGTGTAAGAAACATGAGGCTTGCAAGAGATTGAAAAAATGCATCCCAAAACGTACTCCAGCCGTGAAAGCACACGTTTCTACAAAGGCTTTGAAGGAGCAAGCAAAAGCCAATGGCTGAGGGTTCTTTCCAAAAGAAACACACACATTTCATCCTTCTGGAGTGAATTTTCATGCTGGAATTAATAAGCATTTGTACTGTGCAGGATGTAGCTACCTGCTCGGGGGTTGTGTCATAGAAGCACCTTTCCTGCAGGAGCTTATTGCAACGTTCATTGTTTGGCCAAGTTCTTTAGGGCTGGTTTTGCAAGGTCTTTCAGCTTTGTCCAAATCCGCTTCGTACGAAATTTTTCACAGCCTTGTTTCCAAGTGTCCACAAAGAGCTGCTGCTTGAAACTGTCCACATGCACATCTCCCATACTGGGGTGCTCGTTTCACTACCTGGATTTTGGTTTCCTCTTCTTTCTTTGAAATGACAAGCCTTCTTTCTGCATGCTACACACACCTTGTAGCAGTTTCAGTTTGCAGCATGTTGGTGCTCTTAAAACCCTGAGTAACCTGTGTAGAGTGTGTCACTCTCCAGCACTGAATACACAACTTAGAGCTCCTTTCACCACAGACACGCAAACACATCCTTTGGTGAAAGTCCTACCTCTTTTCACTTGGAAATGTAAGGGTTTCATGGAGAACATGAAGTCAATCATGCTTTTGCACTCTGCAACCAATAGGAATGAACTCTTGTACATACCCGTCTGAATTTCACTGCAAAATGCCCTTCTTTTCTGGTTTGTTGAAAGTTCACAACACATTAGGTGATAGAGCGTGTTTGAAGAAGACTGATGCAGTGTGCGTTTTCCTGGATTTCAAGTGATTTGGGAAACATACCCCTTGTTTTTCCACATTGTCTAAGAAACAACATGAGGCTTGCAAGAGATTGAAACAATGCATCCTAAAACGTATTCCAGCAGTAAAACACACGTTTCTACAAAGATTTGGAAGGAGCAAGCAAAAGAATAGTGGCTGAGTGTTCTTTCAGAGAGAAACATGCATTTCATCCTTCTGGAGTGAGTTTTCATGCTGGAATTAATAAGCATTTGTACTGTGCAGAATGTAGCTACCTGCTCGGGGGTTGTGTCATAGAAGCACCTTTCCTGCAGGAGCTTATTGCAACATTCATTGTTTGGCTAAGTTCTTTAGGGCTGGCTTTGGAAGGTCTTTCAGCTTTGTCCAAATCCGCTTCGTACGAAATTTTTCACAGCCTTGTTTCCAAGTGTCCACAAAGAGCTGCTGCTTGAAACTGTCCACTTGCACATCTCCCATACTGGTGTGCTCGTTTCAGTACCTGGATTTTGGTTTTCTCTTCTTTCTTTGAAATGACAAGCCTTCTTTTCGCATGCTACACACACCTTGTGGCAGTTGCAGTTTGAAGCATGTTGGTGCTCTCAAAACCCTGAGTAATCCATGTAGAGTGTGTCACTCTCCAGCACTGAATACACAACTTAGAGCTCCTTTCACCACAGACACGCAAACACATCCTTTGATGAAAGTCCTACTTCAGGTCCCTTGGAAATGTAAGGGTTTCATGGAGAACATGAAGTCAATCATGCTGTTGCACTCTACTACCAATAGAAATGACCTCTTGTACATGCCCGGCTGAGTTTCACTGCAAATTGCCCTTGTTTTCTGGTTTCTTGAATGTTCTCAACACATTAGGAGAAAGAGCGTGTTTGAGCAAGAGTGATGCAGTGTGCGTTGGCCTAGATGTCAAGTGACCTGGGAGACATACTCCTTATTTTTCCACATTGTGTAAGAAACATGAGGCTTGCAAGAGATTGAAAAAATGCATCCCAAAACGTACTCCAGCCGTGAAAGCACACGTTTCTACAAAGGCTTTGAAGGAGCAAGCAAAAGCCAATGGCTGAGGGTTCTTTCCAAAAGAAACACACACATTTCATCCTTCTGGAGTGAATTTTCATGCTGGAATTAATAAGCATTTGTACTGTGCAGGATGTAGCTACCTGCTCGGGGGTTGTGTCATAGAAGCACCTTTCCTGCAGGAGCTTATTGCAACGTTCATTGTTTGGCCAAGTTCTTTAGGGCTGGTTTTGCAAGGTCTTTCAGCTTTGTCCAAATCCGCTTCGTACGAAATTTTTCACAGCCTTGTTTCCAAGTGTCCACAAAGAGCTGCTGCTTGAAACTGTCCACATGCACATCTCCCATACTGGGGTGCTCGTTTCACTACCTGGATTTTGGTTTCCTCTTCTTTCTTTGAAATGACAAGCCTTCTTTCTGCATGCTACACACACCTTGTAGCAGTTTCAGTTTGCAGCATGTTGGTGCTCTTAAAACCCTGAGTAACCTGTGTAGAGTGTGTCACTCTCCAGCACTGAATACACAACTTAGAGCTCCTTTCACCACAGACACGCAAACACATCCTTTGGTGAAAGTCCTACCTCTTTTCACTTGGAAATGTAAGGGTTTCATGGAGAACATGAAGTCAATCATGCTTTTGCACTCTGCAACCAATAGGAATGAACTCTTGTACATACCCGTCTGAATTTCACTGCAAAATGCCCTTCTTTTCTGGTTTGTTGAAAGTTCACAACACATTAGGTGATAGAGCGTGTTTGAAGAAGACTGATGCAGTGTGCGTTTTCCTGGATTTCAAGTGATTTGGGAAACATACCCCTTGTTTTTCCACATTGTCTAAGAAACAACATGAGGCTTGCAAGAGATTGAAACAATGCATCCTAAAACGTATTCCAGCAGTAAAACACACGTTTCTACAAAGATTTGGAAGGAGCAAGCAAAAGAATAGTGGCTGAGTGTTCTTTCAGAGAGAAACATGCATTTCATCCTTCTGGAGTGAGTTTTCATGCTGGAATTAATAAGCATTTGTACTGTGCAGAATGTAGCTACCTGCTCGGGGGTTGTGTCATAGAAGCACCTTTCCTGCAGGAGCTTATTGCAACATTCATTGTTTGGCTAAGTTCTTTAGGGCTGGCTTTGGAAGGTCTTTCAGCTTTGTCCAAATCCGCTTCGTACGAAATTTTTCACAGCCTTGTTTCCAAGTGTCCACAAAGAGCTGCTGCTTGAAACTGTCCACTTGCACATCTCCCATACTGGTGTGCTCGTTTCAGTACCTGGATTTTGGTTTTCTCTTCTTTCTTTGAAATGACAAGCCTTCTTTCCGCATGCTACACACACCTTGTGGCAGTTGCAGTTTGAAGCATGTTGGTGCTCTCAAAACCCTGAGTAATCCATGTAGAGTGTGTCACTCTCCAGCACTGAATACACAACTTAGAGCTCCTTTCACCACAGACACGCAAACACATCCTTTGATGAAAGTCCTACTTCAGGTCCCTTGGAAATGTAAGGGTTTCATGGAGAACATGAAGTCAATCATGCTGTTGCACTCTACTACCAATAGAAATGACCTCTTGTACATGCCCGGCTGAGTTTCACTGCAAATTGCCCTTGTTTTCTGGTTTCTTGAATGTTCTCAACACATTAGGAGAAAGAGCGTGTTTGAGCAAGAGTGATGCAGTGTGCGTTGGCCTAGATGTCAAGTGACCTGGGAGACATACTCCTTATTTTTCCACATTGTGTAAGAAACATGAGGCTTGCAAGAGATTGAAAAAATGCATCCCAAAACGTACTCCAGCCGTGAAAGCACACGTTTCTACAAAGGCTTTGAAGGAGCAAGCAAAAGCCAATGGCTGAGGGTTCTTTCCAAAAGAAACACACACATTTCATCCTTCTGGAGTGAATTTTCATGCTGGAATTAATAAGCATTTGTACTGTGCAGGATGTAGCTACCTGCTCGGGGGTTGTGTCATAGAAGCACCTTTCCTGCAGGAGCTTATTGCAACGTTCATTGTTTGGCCAAGTTCTTTAGGGCTGGTTTTGCAAGGTCTTTCAGCTTTGTCCAAATCCGCTTCGTACGAAATTTTTCACAGCCTTGTTTCCAAGTGTCCACAAAGAGCTGCTGCTTGAAACTGTCCACATGCACATCTCCCATACTGGGGTGCTCGTTTCACTACCTGGATTTTGGTTTCCTCTTCTTTCTTTGAAATGACAAGCCTTCTTTCTGCATGCTACACACACCTTGTAGCAGTTTCAGTTTGCAGCATGTTGGTGCTCTTAAAACCCTGAGTAACCTGTGTAGAGTGTGTCACTCTCCAGCACTGAATACACAACTTAGAGCTCCTTTCACCACAGACACGCAAACACATCCTTTGGTGAAAGTCCTACCTCTTTTCACTTGGAAATGTAAGGGTTTCATGGAGAACATGAAGTCAATCATGCTTTTGCACTCTGCAACCAATAGGAATGAACTCTTGTACATACCCGTCTGAATTTCACTGCAAAATGCCCTTCTTTTCTGGTTTGTTGAAAGTTCACAACACATTAGGTGATAGAGCGTGTTTGAAGAAGACTGATGCAGTGTGCGTTTTCCTGGATTTCAAGTGATTTGGGAAACATACCCCTTGTTTTTCCACATTGTCTAAGAAACAACATGAGGCTTGCAAGAGATTGAAACAATGCATCCTAAAACGTATTCCAGCAGTAAAACACACGTTTCTACAAAGATTTGGAAGGAGCAAGCAAAAGAATAGTGGCTGAGTGTTCTTTCAGAGAGAAACATGCATTTCATCCTTCTGGAGTGAGATTTCATGCTGGAATTAATAAGCATTTGTACTGTGCAGAATGTAGCTACCTGCTCGGGGGTTGTGTCATAGAAGCACCTTTCCTGCAGGAGCTTATTGCAACATTCATTGTTTGGCTAAGTTCTTTAGGGCTGGCTTTGGAAGGTCTTTCAGCTTTGTCCAAATCCGCTTCGTACGAAATTTTTCACAGCCTTGTTTCCAAGTGTCCACAAAGAGCTGCTGCTTGAAACTGTCCACTTGCACATCTCCCATACTGGTGTGCTCGTTTCAGTACCTGGATTTTGGTTTTCTCTTCTTTCTTTGAAATGACAAGCCTTCTTTCCGCATGCTACACACACCTTGTGGCAGTTGCAGTTTGAAGCATGTTGGTGCTCTCAAAACCCTGAGTAATCCATGTAGAGTGTGTCACTCTCCAGCACTGAATACACAACTTAGAGCTCCTTTCACCACAGACACGCAAACACATCCTTTGATGAAAGTCCTACTTCAGGTCCCTTGGAAATGTAAGGGTTTCATGGAGAACATGAAGTCAATCATGCTGTTGCACTCTACTACCAATAGAAATGACCTCTTGTACATGCCCGGCTGAGTTTCACTGCAAATTGCCCTTGTTTTCTGGTTTCTTGAATGTTCTCAACACATTAGGAGAAAGAGCGTGTTTGAGCAAGAGTGATGCAGTGTGCGTTGGCCTAGATGTCAAGTGACCTGGGAGACATACTCCTTATTTTTCCACATTGTGTAAGAAACATGAGGCTTGCAAGAGATTGAAAAAATGCATCCCAAAACGTACTCCAGCCGTGAAAGCACACGTTTCTACAAAGGCTTTGAAGGAGCAAGCAAAAGCCAATGGCTGAGGGTTCTTTCCAAAAGAAACACACACATTTCATCCTTCTGGAGTGAATTTTCATGCTGGAATTAATAAGCATTTGTACTGTGCAGGATGTAGCTACCTGCTCGGGGGTTGTGTCATAGAAGCACCTTTCCTGCAGGAGCTTATTGCAACGTTCATTGTTTGGCCAAGTTCTTTAGGGCTGGTTTTGCAAGGTCTTTCAGCTTTGTCCAAATCCGCTTCGTACGAAATTTTTCACAGCCTTGTTTCCAAGTGTCCACAAAGAGCTGCTGCTTGAAACTGTCCACATGCACATCTCCCATACTGGGGTGCTCGTTTCACTACCTGGATTTTGGTTTCCTCTTCTTTCTTTGAAATGACAAGCCTTCTTTCTGCATGCTACACACACCTTGTAGCAGTTTCAGTTTGCAGCATGTTGGTGCTCTTAAAACCCTGAGTAACCTGTGTAGAGTGTGTCACTCTCCAGCACTGAATACACAGCTTAGAGCTCCTTTCACCACAGACACGCAAACACATCCTTTGGTGAAAGTCCTACCTCTTTTCACTTGGAAATGTAAGGGTTTCATGGAGAACATGAAGTCAATCATGCTTTTGCACTCTGCAACCAATAGGAATGAACTCTTGTACATACCCGTCTGAATTTCACTGCAAAATGCCCTTCTTTTCTGGTTTGTTGAAAGTTCACAACACATTAGGAGATAGAGCGTGTTTGAAGAAGACTGATGCAGTGTGCGTTTTCCTGGATTTCAAGTGATTTGGGAAACATACCCCTTGTTTTTCCACATTGTCTAAGAAACAACATGAGGCTTGCAAGAGATTGAAACAATGCATCCTAAAACGTATTCCAGCAGTAAAACACACGTTTCTACAAAGATTTGGAAGGAGCAAGCAAAAGAATAGTGGCTGAGTGTTCTTTCAGAGAGAAACATGCATTTCATCCTTCTGGAGTGAGTTTTCATGCTGGAATTAATAAGCATTTGTACTGTGCAGAATGTAGCTACCTGCTCGGGGGTTGTGTCATAGAAGCACCTTTCCTGCAGGAGCTTATTGCAACATTCATTGTTTGGCTAAGTTCTTTAGGGCTGGCTTTGGAAGGTCTTTCAGCTTTGTCCAAATCCGCTTCGTACGAAATTTTTCACAGCCTTGTTTCCAAGTGTCCACAAAGAGCTGCTGCTTGAAACTGTCCACTTGCACATCTCCCATACTGGTGTGCTCGTTTCAGTACCTGGATTTTGGTTTTCTCTTCTTTCTTTGAAATGACAAGCCTTCTTTCCGCATGCTACACACACCTTGTGGCAGTTGCAGTTTGAAGCATGTTGGTGCTCTCAAAACCCTGAGTAATCCATGTAGAGTGTGTCACTCTCCAGCACTGAATACACAACTTAGAGCTCCTTTCACCACAGACACGCAAACACATCCTTTGATGAAAGTCCTACTTCAGGTCCCTTGGAAATGTAAGGGTTTCATGGAGAACATGAAGTCAATCATGCTGTTGCACTCTACTACCAATAGAAATGACCTCTTGTACATGCCCGGCTGAGTTTCACTGCAAATTGCCCTTGTTTTCTGGTTTCTTGAATGTTCTCAACACATTAGGAGAAAGAGCGTGTTTGAGCAAGAGTGATGCAGTGTGCGTTGGCCTAGATTTCAAGTGACCTGGGAGACATACTCCTTATTTTTCCACATTGTGTAAGAAACATGAGGCTTGCAAGAGATTGAAAAAATGCATCCCAAAACGTACTCCAGCCGTGAAAGCACACGTTTCTACAAAGGCTTTGAAGGAGCAAGCAAAAGCCAATGGCTGAGGGTTCTTTCCAAAAGAAACACACACATTTCATCCTTCTGGAGTGAATTTTCATGCTGGAATTAATAAGCATTTGTACTGTGCAGGATGTAGCTACCTGCTCGGGGGTTGTGTCATAGAAGCACCTTTCCTGCAGGAGCTTATTGCAACGTTCATTGTTTGGCCAAGTTCTTTAGGGCTGGTTTTGCAAGGTCTTTCAGCTTTGTCCAAATCCGCTTCGTACGAAATTTTTCACAGCCTTGTTTCCAAGTGTCCACAAAGAGCTGCTGCTTGAAACTGTCCACATGCACATCTCCCATACTGGGGTGCTCGTTTCACTACCTGGATTTTGGTTTCCTCTTCTTTCTTTGAAATGACAAGCCTTCTTTCTGCATGCTACACACACCTTGTAGCAGTTTCAGTTTGCAGCATGTTGGTGCTCTTAAAACCCTGAGTAACCTGTGTAGAGTGTGTCACTCTCCAGCACTGAATACACAACTTAGAGCTCCTTTCACCACAGACACGCAAACACATCCTTTGGTGAAAGTCCTACCTCTTTTCACTTGGAAATGTAAGGGTTTCATGGAGAACATGAAGTCAATCATGCTTTTGCACTCTGCAACCAATAGGAATGAACTCTTGTACATACCCGTCTGAATTTCACTGCAAAATGCCCTTCTTTTCTGGTTTGTTGAAAGTTCACAACACATTAGGAGATAGAGCGTGTTTGAAGAAGACTGATGCAGTGTGCGTTTTCCTGGATTTCAAGTGATTTGGGAAACATACCCCTTGTTTTTCCACATTGTCTAAGAAACAACATGAGGCTTGCAAGAGATTGAAACAATGCATCCTAAAACGTATTCCAGCAGTAAAACACACGTTTCTACAAAGATTTGGAAGGAGCAAGCAAAAGAATAGTGGCTGAGTGTTCTTTCAGAGAGAAACATGCATTTCATCCTTCTGGAGTGAGTTTTCATGCTGGAATTAATAAGCATTTGTACTGTGCAGAATGTAGCTACCTGCTCGGGGGTTGTGTCATAGAAGCACCTTTCCTGCAGGAGCTTATTGCAACATTCATTGTTTGGCTAAGTTCTTTAGGGCTGGCTTTGGAAGGTCTTTCAGCTTTGTCCAAATCCGGTTCGTACGAAATTTTTCACAGCCTTGTTTCCAAGTGTCCACAAAGAGCTGCTGCTTGAAACTGTCCACTTGCACATCTCCCATACTGGTGTGCTCGTTTCAGTACCTGGATTTTGGTTTTCTCTTCTTTCTTTGAAATGACAAGCCTTCTTTCCGCATGCTACACACACCTTGTGGCAGTTGCAGTTTGAAGCATGTTGGTGCTCTCAAAACCCTGAGTAATCCATGTAGAGTGTGTCACTCTCCAGCACTGAATACACAACTTAGAGCTCCTTTCACCACAGACACGCAAACACATCCTTTGATGAAAGTCCTACTTCAGGTCCCTTGGAAATGTAAGGGTTTCATGGAGAACATGAAGTCAATCATGCTGTTGCACTCTACTACCAATAGAAATGACCTCTTGTACATGCCCGGCTGAGTTTCACTGCAAATTGCCCTTGTTTTCTGGTTTCTTGAATGTTCTCAACACATTAGGAGAAAGAGCGTGTTTGAGCAAGAGTGATGCAGTGTGCGTTGGCCTAGATTTCAAGTGACCTGGGAGACATACTCCTTATTTTTCCACATTGTGTAAGAAACATGAGGCTTGCAAGAGATTGAAAAAATGCATCCCAAAACGTACTCCAGCCGTGAAAGCACACGTTTCTACAAAGGCTTTGAAGGAGCAAGCAAAAGCCAATGGCTGAGGGTTCTTTCCAAAAGAAACACACACATTTCATCCTTCTGGAGTGAATTTTCATGCTGGAATTAATAAGCATTTGTACTGTGCAGGATGTAGCTACCTGCTCGGGGGTTGTGTCATAGAAGCACCTTTCCTGCAGGAGCTTATTGCAACGTTCATTGTTTGGCCAAGTTCTTTAGGGCTGGTTTTGCAAGGTCTTTCAGCTTTGTCCAAATCCGCTTCGTACGAAATTTTTCACAGCCTTGTTTCCAAGTGTCCACAAAGAGCTGCTGCTTGAAACTGTCCACATGCACATCTCCCATACTGGGGTGCTCGTTTCACTACCTGGATTTTGGTTTCCTCTTCTTTCTTTGAAATGACAAGCCTTCTTTCTGCATGCTACACACACCTTGTAGCAGTTTCAGTTTGCAGCATGTTGGTGCTCTTAAAACCCTGAGTAACCTGTGTAGAGTGTGTCACTCTCCAGCACTGAATACACAGCTTAGAGCTCCTTTCACCACAGACACGCAAACACATCCTTTGGTGAAAGTCCTACCTCTTTTCACTTGGAAATGTAAGGGTTTCATGGAGAACATGAAGTCAATCATGCTTTTGCACTCTGCAACCAATAGGAATGAACTCTTGTACATACCCGTCTGAATTTCACTGCAAAATGCCCTTCTTTTCTGGTTTGTTGAAAGTTCACAACACATTAGGAGATAGAGCGTGTTTGAAGAAGACTGATGCAGTGTGCGTTTTCCTGGATTTCAAGTGATTTGGGAAACATACCCCTTGTTTTTCCACATTGTCTAAGAAACAACATGAGGCTTGCAAGAGATTGAAACAATGCATCCTAAAACGTATTCCAGCAGTAAAACACACGTTTCTACAAAGATTTGGAAGGAGCAAGCAAAAGAATAGTGGCTGAGTGTTCTTTCAGAGAGAAACATGCATTTCATCCTTCTGGAGTGAGTTTTCATGCTGGAATTAATAAGCATTTGTACTGTGCAGAATGTAGCTACCTGCTCGGGGGTTGTGTCATAGAAGCACCTTTCCTGCAGGAGCTTATTGCAACATTCATTGTTTGGCTAAGTTCTTTAGGGCTGGCTTTGGAAGGTCTTTCAGCTTTGTCCAAATCCGCTTCGTACGAAATTTTTCACAGCCTTGTTTCCAAGTGTCCACAAAGAGCTGCTGCTTGAAACTGTCCACTTGCACATCTCCCATACTGGTGTGCTCGTTTCAGTACCTGGATTTTGGTTTTCTCTTCTTTCTTTGAAATGACAAGCCTTCTTTCCGCATGCTACACACACCTTGTGGCAGTTGCAGTTTGAAGCATGTTGGTGCTCTCAAAACCCTGAGTAATCCATGTAGAGTGTGTCACTCTCCAGCACTGAATACACAACTTAGAGCTCCTTTCACCACAGACACGCAAACACATCCTTTGATGAAAGTCCTACTTCAGGTCCCTTGGAAATGTAAGGGTTTCATGGAGAACATGAAGTCAATCATGCTGTTGCACTCTACTACCAATAGAAATGACCTCTTGTACATGCCCGGCTGAGTTTCACTGCAAATTGCCCTTGTTTTCTGGTTTCTTGAATGTTCTCAACACATTAGGAGAAAGAGCGTGTTTGAGCAAGAGTGATGCAGTGTGCGTTGGCCTAGATTTCAAGTGACCTGGGAGACATACTCCTTATTTTTCCACATTGTGTAAGAAACATGAGGCTTGCAAGAGATTGAAAAAATGCATCCCAAAACGTACTCCAGCCGTGAAAGCACACGTTTCTACAAAGGCTTTGAAGGAGCAAGCAAAAGCCAATGGCTGAGGGTTCTTTCCAAAAGAAACACACACATTTCATCCTTCTGGAGTGAATTTTCATGCTGGAATTAATAAGCATTTGTACTGTGCAGGATGTAGCTACCTGCTCGGGGGTTGTGTCATAGAAGCACCTTTCCTGCAGGAGCTTATTGCAACGTTCATTGTTTGGCCAAGTTCTTTAGGGCTGGTTTTGCAAGGTCTTTCAGCTTTGTCCAAATCCGCTTCGTACGAAATTTTTCACAGCCTTGTTTCCAAGTGTCCACAAAGAGCTGCTGCTTGAAACTGTCCACATGCACATCTCCCATACTGGGGTGCTCGTTTCACTACCTGGATTTTGGTTTCCTCTTCTTTCTTTGAAATGACAAGCCTTCTTTCTGCATGCTACACACACCTTGTAGCAGTTTCAGTTTGCAGCATGTTGGTGCTCTTAAAACCCTGAGTAACCTGTGTAGAGTGTGTCACTCTCCAGCACTGAATACACAACTTAGAGCTCCTTTCACCACAGACACGCAAACACATCCTTTGGTGAAAGTCCTACCTCTTTTCACTTGGAAATGTAAGGGTTTCATGGAGAACATGAAGTCAATCATGCTTTTGCACTCTGCAACCAATAGGAATGAACTCTTGTACATACCCGTCTGAATTTCACTGCAAAATGCCCTTCTTTTCTGGTTTGTTGAAAGTTCACAACACATTAGGAGATAGAGCGTGTTTGAAGAAGACTGATGCAGTGTGCGTTTTCCTGGATTTCAAGTGATTTGGGAAACATACCCCTTGTTTTTCCACATTGTCTAAGAAACAACATGAGGCTTGCAAGAGATTGAAACAATGCATCCTAAAACGTATTCCAGCAGTAAAACACACGTTTCTACAAAGATTTGGAAGGAGCAAGCAAAAGAATAGTGGCTGAGTGTTCTTTCAGAGAGAAACATGCATTTCATCCTTCTGGAGTGAGTTTTCATGCTGGAATTAATAAGCATTTGTACTGTGCAGAATGTAGCTACCTGCTCGGGGGTTGTGTCATAGAAGCACCTTTCCTGCAGGAGCTTATTGCAACATTCATTGTTTGGCTAAGTTCTTTAGGGCTGGCTTTGGAAGGTCTTTCAGCTTTGTCCAAATCCGGTTCGTACGAAATTTTTCACAGCCTTGTTTCCAAGTGTCCACAAAGAGCTGCTGCTTGAAACTGTCCACTTGCACATCTCCCATACTGGTGTGCTCGTTTCAGTACCTGGATTTTGGTTTTCTCTTCTTTCTTTGAAATGACAAGCCTTCTTTCCGCATGCTACACACACCTTGTGGCAGTTGCAGTTTGAAGCATGTTGGTGCTCTCAAAACCCTGAGTAATCCATGTAGAGTGTGTCACTCTCCAGCACTGAATACACAACTTAGAGCTCCTTTCACCACAGACACGCAAACACATCCTTTGATGAAAGTCCTACTTCAGGTCCCTTGGAAATGTAAGGGTTTCATGGAGAACATGAAGTCAATCATGCTGTTGCACTCTACTACCAATAGAAATGACCTCTTGTACATGCCCGGCTGAGTTTCACTGCAAATTGCCCTTGTTTTCTGGTTTCTTGAATGTTCTCAACACATTAGGAGAAAGAGCGTGTTTGAGCAAGAGTGATGCAGTGTGCGTTGGCCTAGATTTCAAGTGACCTGGGAGACATACTCCTTATTTTTCCACATTGTGTAAGAAACATGAGGCTTGCAAGAGATTGAAAAAATGCATCCCAAAACGTACTCCAGCCGTGAAAGCACACGTTTCTACAAAGGCTTTGAAGGAGCAAGCAAAAGCCAATGGCTGAGGGTTCTTTCCAAAAGAAACACACACATTTCATCCTTCTGGAGTGAATTTTCATGCTGGAATTAATAAGCATTTGTACTGTGCAGGATGTAGCTACCTGCTCGGGGGTTGTGTCATAGAAGCACCTTTCCTGCAGGAGCTTATTGCAACGTTCATTGTTTGGCCAAGTTCTTTAGGGCTGGTTTTGCAAGGTCTTTCAGCTTTGTCCAAATCCGCTTCGTACGAAATTTTTCACAGCCTTGTTTCCAAGTGTCCACAAAGAGCTGCTGCTTGAAACTGTCCACATGCACATCTCCCATACTGGGGTGCTCGTTTCACTACCTGGATTTTGGTTTCCTCTTCTTTCTTTGAAATGACAAGCCTTCTTTCTGCATGCTACACACACCTTGTAGCAGTTTCAGTTTGCAGCATGTTGGTGCTCTTAAAACCCTGAGTAACCTGTGTAGAGTGTGTCACTCTCCAGCACTGAATACACAGCTTAGAGCTCCTTTCACCACAGACACGCAAACACATCCTTTGGTGAAAGTCCTACCTCTTTTCACTTGGAAATGTAAGGGTTTCATGGAGAACATGAAGTCAATCATGCTTTTGCACTCTGCAACCAATAGGAATGAACTCTTGTACATACCCGTCTGAATTTCACTGCAAAATGCCCTTCTTTTCTGGTTTGTTGAAAGTTCACAACACATTAGGAGATAGAGCGTGTTTGAAGAAGACTGATGCAGTGTGCGTTTTCCTGGATTTCAAGTGATTTGGGAAACATACCCCTTGTTTTTCCACATTGTCTAAGAAACAACATGAGGCTTGCAAGAGATTGAAACAATGCATCCTGAAACGTATTCCAGCAGTAAAACACACGTTTCTACAAAGATTTGGAAGGAGCAAGCAAAAGAATAGTGGCTGAGTGTTCTTTCAGAGAGAAACATGCATTTCATCCTTCTGGAGTGAGTTTTCATGCTGGAATTAATAAGCATTTGTACTGTGCAGAATGTAGCTACCTGCTCGGGGGTTGTGTCATAGAAGCACCTTTCCTGCAGGAGCTTATTGCAACATTCATTGTTTGGCTAAGTTCTTTAGGGCTGGCTTTGGAAGGTCTTTCAGCTTTGTCCAAATCCGCTTCGTACGAAATTTTTCACAGCCTTGTTTCCAAGTGTCCACAAAGAGCTGCTGCTTGAAACTGTCCACTTGCACATCTCCCATACTGGTGTGCTCGTTTCAGTACCTGGATTTTGGTTTTCTCTTCTTTCTTTGAAATGACAAGCCTTCTTTCCGCATGCTACACACACCTTGTGGCAGTTGCAGTTTGAAGCATGTTGGTGCTCTCAAAACCCTGAGTAATCCATGTAGAGTGTGTCACTCTCCAGCACTGAATACACAACTTAGAGCTCCTTTCACCACAGACACGCAAACACATCCTTTGATGAAAGTCCTACTTCAGGTCCCTTGGAAATGTAAGGGTTTCATGGAGAACATGAAGTCAATCATGCTGTTGCACTCTACTACCAATAGGAATGACCTCTTGTACATGCCCGGCTGAGTTTCACTGCAAATTGCCCTTGTTTTCTGGTTTCTTGAATGTTCTCAACACATTAGGAGAAAGAGCGTGTTTGAGCAAGAGTGATGCAGTGTGCGTTGGCCTAGATGTCAAGTGACCTGGGAGACATACTCCTTATTTTTCCACATTGTGTAAGAAACATGAGGCTTGCAAGAGATTGAAAAAATGCATCCCAAAACGTACTCCAGCCGTGAAAGCACACGTTTCTACAAAGGCTTTGAAGGAGCAAGCAAAAGCCAATGGCTGAGGGTTCTTTCCAAAAGAAACACACACATTTCATCCTTCTGGAGTGAATTTTCATGCTGGAATTAATAAGCATTTGTACTGTGCAGGATGTAGCTACCTGCTCGGGGGTTGTGTCATAGAAGCACCTTTCCTGCAGGAGCTTATTGCAACGTTCATTGTTTGGCCAAGTTCTTTAGGGCTGGTTTTGCAAGGTCTTTCAGCTTTGTCCAAATCCGCTTCGTACGAAATTTTTCACAGCCTTGTTTCCAAGTGTCCACAAAGAGCTGCTGCTTGAAACTGTCCACATGCACATCTCCCATACTGGGGTGCTCGTTTCACTACCTGGATTTTGGTTTCCTCTTCTTTCTTTGAAATGACAAGCCTTCTTTCTGCATGCTACACACACCTTGTAGCAGTTTCAGTTTGCAGCATGTTGGTGCTCTTAAAACCCTGAGTAACCTGTGTAGAGTGTGTCACTCTCCAGCACTGAATACACAACTTAGAGCTCCTTTCACCACAGACACGCAAACACATCCTTTGGTGAAAGTCCTACCTCTTTTCACTTGGAAATGTAAGGGTTTCATGGAGAACATGAAGTCAATCATGCTTTTGCACTCTGCAACCAATAGGAATGAACTCTTGTACATACCCGTCTGAATTTCACTGCAAAATGCCCTTCTTTTCTGGTTTGTTGAAAGTTCACAACACATTAGGAGATAGAGCGTGTTTGAAGAAGACTGATGCAGTGTGCGTTTTCCTGGATTTCAAGTGATTTGGGAAACATACCCCTTGTTTTTCCACATTGTCTAAGAAACAACATGAGGCTTGCAAGAGATTGAAACAATGCATCCTGAAACGTATTCCAGCAGTAAAACACACGTTTCTACAAAGATTTGGAAGGAGCAAGCAAAAGAATAGTGGCTGAGTGTTCTTTCAGAGAGAAACATGCATTTCATCCTTCTGGAGTGAGTTTTCATGCTGGAATTAATAAGCATTTGTACTGTGCAGAATGTAGCTACCTGCTCGGGGGTTGTGTCATAGAAGCACCTTTCCTGCAGGAGCTTATTGCAACATTCATTGTTTGGCTAAGTTCTTTAGGGCTGGCTTTGGAAGGTCTTTCAGCTTTGTCCAAATCCGCTTCGTACGAAATTTTTCACAGCCTTGTTTCCAAGTGTCCACAAAGAGCTGCTGCTTGAAACTGTCCACTTGCACATCTCCCATACTGGTGTGCTCGTTTCAGTACCTGGATTTTGGTTTTCTCTTCTTTCTTTGAAATGACAAGCCTTCTTTCCGCATGCTACACACACCTTGTGGCAGTTGCAGTTTGAAGCATGTTGGTGCTCTCAAAACCCTGAGTAATCCATGTAGAGTGTGTCACTCTCCAGCACTGAATACACAACTTAGAGCTCCTTTCACCACAGACACGCAAACACATCCTTTGATGAAAGTCCTACTTCAGGTCCCTTGGAAATGTAAGGGTTTCATGGAGAACATGAAGTCAATCATGCTGTTGCACTCTACTACCAATAGGAATGACCTCTTGTACATGCCCGGCTGAGTTTCACTGCAAATTGCCCTTGTTTTCTGGTTTCTTGAATGTTCTCAACACATTAGGAGAAAGAGCGTGTTTGAGCAAGAGTGATGCAGTGTGCGTTGGCCTAGATGTCAAGTGACCTGGGAGACATACTCCTTATTTTTCCACATTGTGTAAGAAACATGAGGCTTGCAAGAGATTGAAAAAATGCATCCCAAAACGTACTCCAGCCGTGAAAGCACACGTTTCTACAAAGGCTTTGAAGGAGCAAGCAAAAGCCAATGGCTGAGGGTTCTTTCCAAAAGAAACACACACATTTCATCCTTCTGGAGTGAATTTTCATGCTGGAATTAATAAGCATTTGTACTGTGCAGGATGTAGCTACCTGCTCGGGGGTTGTGTCATAGAAGCACCTTTCCTGCAGGAGCTTATTGCAACGTTCATTGTTTGGCCAAGTTCTTTAGGGCTGGTTTTGCAAGGTCTTTCAGCTTTGTCCAAATCCGCTTCGTACGAAATTTTTCACAGCCTTGTTTCCAAGTGTCCACAAAGAGCTGCTGCTTGAAACTGTCCACATGCACATCTCCCATACTGGGGTGCTCGTTTCACTACCTGGATTTTGGTTTCCTCTTCTTTCTTTGAAATGACAAGCCTTCTTTCTGCATGCTACACACACCTTGTAGCAGTTTCAGTTTGCAGCATGTTGGTGCTCTTAAAACCCTGAGTAACCTGTGTAGAGTGTGTCACTCTCCAGCACTGAATACACAACTTAGAGCTCCTTTCACCACAGACACGCAAACACATCCTTTGGTGAAAGTCCTACCTCTTTTCACTTGGAAATGTAAGGGTTTCATGGAGAACATGAAGTCAATCATGCTTTTGCACTCTGCAACCAATAGGAATGAACTCTTGTACATACCCGTCTGAATTTCACTGCAAAATGCCCTTCTTTTCTGGTTTGTTGAAAGTTCACAACACATTAGGAGATAGAGCGTGTTTGAAGAAGACTGATGCAGTGTGCGTTTTCCTGGATTTCAAGTGATTTGGGAAACATACCCCTTGTTTTTCCACATTGTCTAAGAAACAACATGAGGCTTGCAAGAGATTGAAACAATGCATCCTGAAACGTATTCCAGCAGTAAAACACACGTTTCTACAAAGATTTGGAAGGAGCAAGCAAAAGAATAGTGGCTGAGTGTTCTTTCAGAGAGAAACATGCATTTCATCCTTCTGGAGTGAGTTTTCATGCTGGAATTAATAAGCATTTGTACTGTGCAGGATGTAGCTACCTGCTCGGGGGTTGTGTCATAGAAGCACCTTTCCTGCAGGAGCTTATTGCAACATTCATTGTTTGGCTAAGTTCTTTAGGGCTGGCTTTGGAAGGTCTTTCAGCTTTGTCCAAATCCGCTTCGTACGAAATTTTTCACAGCCTTGTTTCCAAGTGTCCACAAAGAGCTGCTGCTTGAAACTGTCCACTTGCACATCTCCCATACTGGTGTGCTCGTTTCAGTACCTGGATTTTGGTTTTCTCTTCTTTCTTTGAAATGACAAGCCTTCTTTCCGCATGCTACACACACCTTGTGGCAGTTGCAGTTTGAAGCATGTTGGTGCTCTCAAAACCCTGAGTAATCCATGTAGAGTGTGTCACTCTCCAGCACTGAATACACAACTTAGAGCTCCTTTCACCACAGACACGCAAACACATCCTTTGATGAAAGTCCTACTTCAGGTCCCTTGGAAATGTAAGGGTTTCATGGAGAACATGAAGTCAATCATGCTGTTGCACTCTACTACCAATAGGAATGACCTCTTGTACATGCCCGGCTGAGTTTCACTGCAAATTGCCCTTGTTTTCTGGTTTCTTGAATGTTCTCAACACATTAGGAGAAAGAGCGTGTTTGAGCAAGAGTGATGCAGTGTGCGTTGGCCTAGATGTCAAGTGACCTGGGAGACATACTCCTTATTTTTCCACATTGTGTAAGAAACATGAGGCTTGCAAGAGATTGAAAAAATGCATCCCAAAACGTACTCCAGCCGTGAAAGCACACGTTTCTACAAAGGCTTTGAAGGAGCAAGCAAAAGCCAATGGCTGAGGGTTCTTTCCAAAAGAAACACACACATTTCATCCTTCTGGAGTGAATTTTCATGCTGGAATTAATAAGCATTTGTACTGTGCAGGATGTAGCTACCTGCTCGGGGGTTGTGTCATAGAAGCACCTTTCCTGCAGGAGCTTATTGCAACGTTCATTGTTTGGCCAAGTTCTTTAGGGCTGGTTTTGCAAGGTCTTTCAGCTTTGTCCAAATCCGCTTCGTACGAAATTTTTCACAGCCTTGTTTCCAAGTGTCCACAAAGAGCTGCTGCTTGAAACTGTCCACATGCACATCTCCCATACTGGGGTGCTCGTTTCACTACCTGGATTTTGGTTTCCTCTTCTTTCTTTGAAATGACAAGCCTTCTTTCTGCATGCTACACACACCTTGTAGCAGTTTCAGTTTGCAGCATGTTGGTGCTCTTAAAACCCTGAGTAACCTGTGTAGAGTGTGTCACTCTCCAGCACTGAATACACAACTTAGAGCTCCTTTCACCACAGACACGCAAACACATCCTTTGGTGAAAGTCCTACCTCTTTTCACTTGGAAATGTAAGGGTTTCATGGAGAACATGAAGTCAATCATGCTTTTGCACTCTGCAACCAATAGGAATGAACTCTTGTACATACCCGTCTGAATTTCACTGCAAAATGCCCTTCTTTTCTGGTTTGTTGAAAGTTCACAACACATTAGGAGATAGAGCGTGTTTGAAGAAGACTGATGCAGTGTGCGTTTTCCTGGATTTCAAGTGATTTGGGAAACATACCCCTTGTTTTTCCACATTGTCTAAGAAACAACATGAGGCTTGCAAGAGATTGAAACAATGCATCCTGAAACGTATTCCAGCAGTAAAACACACGTTTCTACAAAGATTTGGAAGGAGCAAGCAAAAGAATAGTGGCTGAGTGTTCTTTCAGAGAGAAACATGCATTTCATCCTTCTGGAGTGAGTTTTCATGCTGGAATTAATAAGCATTTGTACTGTGCAGGATGTAGCTACCTGCTCGGGGGTTGTGTCATAGAAGCACCTTTCCTGCAGGAGCTTATTGCAACATTCATTGTTTGGCTAAGTTCTTTAGGGCTGGCTTTGGAAGGTCTTTCAGCTTTGTCCAAATCCGCTTCGTACGAAATTTTTCACAGCCTTGTTTCCAAGTGTCCACAAAGAGCTGCTGCTTGAAACTGTCCACTTGCACATCTCCCATACTGGTGTGCTCGTTTCAGTACCTGGATTTTGGTTTTCTCTTCTTTCTTTGAAATGACAAGCCTTCTTTCCGCATGCTACACACACCTTGTGGCAGTTGCAGTTTGAAGCATGTTGGTGCTCTCAAAACCCTGAGTAATCCATGTAGAGTGTGTCACTCTCCAGCACTGAATACACAACTTAGAGCTCCTTTCACCACAGACACGCAAACACATCCTTTGATGAAAGTCCTACTTCAGGTCCCTTGGAAATGTAAGGGTTTCATGGAGAACATGAAGTCAATCATGCTGTTGCACTCTACTACCAATAGGAATGACCTCTTGTACATGCCCGGCTGAGTTTCACTGCAAATTGCCCTTGTTTTCTGGTTTCTTGAATGTTCTCAACACATTAGGAGAAAGAGCGTGTTTGAGCAAGAGTGATGCAGTGTGCGTTGGCCTAGATGTCAAGTGACCTGGGAGACATACTCCTTATTTTTCCACATTGTGTAAGAAACATGAGGCTTGCAAGAGATTGAAAAAATGCATCCCAAAACGTACTCCAGCCGTGAAAGCACACGTTTCTACAAAGGCTTTGAAGGAGCAAGCAAAAGCCAATGGCTGAGGGTTCTTTCCAAAAGAAACACACACATTTCATCCTTCTGGAGTGAATTTTCATGCTGGAATTAATAAGCATTTGTACTGTGCAGGATGTAGCTACCTGCTCGGGGGTTGTGTCATAGAAGCACCTTTCCTGCAGGAGCTTATTGCAACGTTCATTGTTTGGCCAAGTTCTTTAGGGCTGGTTTTGCAAGGTCTTTCAGCTTTGTCCAAATCCGCTTCGTACGAAATTTTTCACAGCCTTGTTTCCAAGTGTCCACAAAGAGCTGCTGCTTGAAACTGTCCACATGCACATCTCCCATACTGGGGTGCTCGTTTCACTACCTGGATTTTGGTTTCCTCTTCTTTCTTTGAAATGACAAGCCTTCTTTCTGCATGCTACACACACCTTGTAGCAGTTTCAGTTTGCAGCATGTTGGTGCTCTTAAAACCCTGAGTAACCTGTGTAGAGTGTGTCACTCTCCAGCACTGAATACACAACTTAGAGCTCCTTTCACCACAGACACGCAAACACATCCTTTGGTGAAAGTCCTACCTCTTTTCACTTGGAAATGTAAGGGTTTCATGGAGAACATGAAGTCAATCATGCTTTTGCACTCTGCAACCAATAGGAATGAACTCTTGTACATACCCGTCTGAATTTCACTGCAAAATGCCCTTCTTTTCTGGTTTGTTGAAAGTTCACAACACATTAGGAGATAGAGCGTGTTTGAAGAAGACTGATGCAGTGTGCGTTTTCCTGGATTTCAAGTGATTTGGGAAACATACCCCTTGTTTTTCCACATTGTCTAAGAAACAACATGAGGCTTGCAAGAGATTGAAACAATGCATCCTGAAACGTATTCCAGCAGTAAAACACACGTTTCTACAAAGATTTGGAAGGAGCAAGCAAAAGAATAGTG